>NC_041384.1:313357229-313446619 GCF_002162155.2 Triticum dicoccoides
CCGCCTATGGTGATGGAGAGTCCTATATATAGAGGCCTGGGTCCTCTTCCCAAATATTAGGTGGGAAGGGATCCCACAACGGCCCAATTCGAAGGGAGACAACTAGTATAAGTTATCCTGACAAAAGTAGTCTTCACCTCTAGTCGCATCCGCGCTTCATCTCTGGTTTGGTCGCCAGCACGGAAGCCCCCTTGCACTTCACGTCCTTGACCTTGGCCTTCTTGTCTTCTGGGTCGGCAGCTGGGAGGTCGAGGAAGGAGAGGCGCCCATCCTCAATTCTCGCACACTTGGTAGCCATGTTGACCATCTCCATAGCCGTGCATAGGTCCTCGTGAATGGCGAGCTCCTCTTTCATCTTGACGTCACAGACACCATCCGAGAATGCCGAGATGATGGCTTCGTCAGAAACCTTGGGGATCTTGAGACGAACGTTGTTGAAGCACTAGATGTACTTCTACATGGTCTCTCCTGGCTGCTGCTTGATGCGCCGCAGGTCACCGCGGCAGGCGGGCGGTCGTGAGTGCCCTGGAAGTTGGCGACGAAATGCTCACGCATCTCGCCCCAGGAGGAGATCGATCCCGCGGGCAGACTCAGGAGCCACGAGTGCGCGCCATCCTTGAGGGCCATGGGGAACCAGTTTACCATGACCTTTTCAACGCCGCTGGCCGCCTCGATGCTCAGCTCGTAGAGCTGCAGGAGCTCTGCAGGGTCGGGGGTTCCATTGTACCGTGGAGGAAGGTCAGGCATGAACTTGCCTGGCCAGACGATGTTGCATAGCTCAGGGGTGAAGGCGCAGCAGCCTGCTGTGGTCACCGGAGCCCGTCGTGGAGGTGGAGCCTGATCTGGGTGCTCGCGCACCACCACTCCAGGTGGTACTCGGTCTTGACGTGGCGGTGGAGGGAGCGCTGAGGCACCTTCTTGCTGCCGTTGGACCTCCCGACAGCTTTATTTGTCGGATTTCGGGTTTTGGCAAAACCCTTGAGGTTCGAACACTGGGGTGCGCACAAAGACCTCTCCCCCTTTCTAGCTAGCACTCGACACAATCTCACGGCCTAGCTCCACGAACCCAAAGAACAAGAGACACAACATTTATACTGGTTCGGGCCACCGTTGTGGTGTAATACCCTACTCTAGTGTGGTGTGGTGGATTGCCTCTTGGGCTGAGGACGAACAGTTACAAGGCAAGAACAGCCTCCTAAGGAGAGGTGTTCTTGTGCTTGGTGAAGTTGTGTGTTTGGGGATGATCTGGATGAGCTGATCCCCTATCTATGGTGGTGTCTAGTCCTATATATAGAGGCCCTGGTCCTCTTCCCAAATATTGAGCGGGAAGGGATCCCACAACGTCCAAATTCAAAGGGAGACAACTAGTACAAGTTATCCTAACAAAAGTAGTCTTCGCCTGCCAAAGGCTCTGGTGGTGACGCCGTCTTGGGCTCCACGGTGACCTCCGTCGTGCCGTCCTGCTGGTCTTGGTCTTGTTGCACCGATATGGAAACCTTTGCCTGATGCCTTGGGACTCCTCACCTGTGCTTGCCTCTTTAGCATCAAAGAGGAAATGAGGACACTGCGGGCGCTAGCGCCCGCCTGGCTCCGGTCGTCATGGCTTGTGTCACAGGAACCTCGCGAGGTGTCCCTTGCCTTGATCTCTTCGCCCCTCATGAGCCAGCCTGGTGAGGCCGCCCCTGCGGAGGTCTTGCATCATCTGCCTCGCAAGGGTTGGCCCCTCGCGAGGGTCTTGAGTGTTTGCTGGTGAAGATGGGCCATACGGGAACGCTGGTGGAGCCACCGTGTGGGCTGCACGCAGGCAAGTCTGGAGACCCCCGTTCCCAGAACGCTGACACCCTTGTCCTGGGGAGGACAACAAGCTGCGCGTCTGCGTCAACATCCCCGGGTTCAACAGAGTCGCAGCTCAGGAGTGCATCTGGCCTTCGCGCGCTGGTCGGTGTGAGGGCTCACCTCACAGCTATGCTCGCATACCTTTTGGCTTGACGAACACGTCTTTCACCTTCCAGCGTCACCTGCAAAGCATCATGGCTGCTCAGGAGGCAGGGCACCACGCGGTCCTGGTGGAGGTGGCAACGGTTCATCGCGAGCCTCCCGAACCTCCAGAGCCTCCTGTGGTTCAAGACCAAGGCGGCTCGTGAGGAGCAACCCTTTCAACGCGCATCTTCAGCTACTTCGACACCTCTTCAGCAACGACACCAGGTGACATTTTCCAGTTTATTCAGTTGGGGGCACCCCTCGGGATGCATTATCCCCAGGTTGCATGGGCCTATCCCTGCGGCACGTATCCTTTTGCATCTTTGGTTTACCTTGTTGGGGGCGCCCCTCGGGCTGCATCATCCACAGATAGTGTAGGGTCCGTCCCTATGGCATGTATCGTTCTTGCGTCTATCTAAACTAGCTTTATCTCCTCCCATCGGATGATTTATGTTATCACCTGCTTGCCTGACGCCCTTCGCGGCTCCCCGCGTTGCTGACCGGCCACTCACTCATCCTGCAACGGGGGCTACACATGCTGGCACGGCGCTTGTGCTTGGGTCAATCCTTGCAACTCTGATAAACATGTGCGATCGAGCTCTGGCTCACGGCCCGCACCACGTATGTCACCTCACCAGATCCTCAGTGCCTTCATCTTCTTGCGGAAAGAACAGTGGCAGGATGGCGAACCCGATTATGGGTTACGAAGGAATCTCCAAAGTTCAACTACAGGCGGCCTTGCCGGCCGCCCCCCTTTTTACGCGAATTGCTTGCGCGTTAAAGGGGGACGGCTGAGCACCGCGCCTTAGGATCTCTTACTGACTCTCCAGCCCTCACTCCCTAGCCTTAACCACGGCATCGCGACCTGGCATACCAGCGGCAGCTGAGCCTCGCTCGAGGGTAGGGACCCGAGGACGCAGAGTATTCAGATGAGCGAGGAAAGGGGAGGCCGGCGTGGCCCTGCCTAGTAGCATCGCCGCTGAAGCACGAACTGGGCGTTGTGCAAGGAATCACCACAGGCTTGCCTAAATATAAGTCACCTATGCGTAATGAAGTGAATCTCTCTGTCTGAAGCCCTTCGCTCTCATAAACTCGCTCCGGCAATATTGCTCTCCTTTTCGGTCTCCAGGGAGCTGCCTGCACGCCAAAGGGGACCTCTCAAGATCGCGCCTCGGGAGATCTTACCGGACCATGGGCCGCTCACCTCCTAGCCTTGACCACGGCATCGCGACCTGACATACCAGCAATGCCTGAAGCCTGCCTAGGGACTCGGGCCTGACGGCGTAGAGTGCTAAAGCTACTGCAAGAACGAAAAGGGGGAGTGATGCCTGAGCAAGACACGCAACCGCAATCTCATGTTAAGAACAATAAACGATGGAATGAAAGCATTATAGGTTCTTTACATACCCCCACAGGGTTCGTTTCAATTCCTTGCAGGGAACAAAAGGAGAACCGCTTCAAGGAGCCCTGACTACGGGCACCATCGCTGACGCCATCATCAACAGTGGGCCACTAAGGCCGATGCCAACCCCATCCAGATCATCGTCGGCGTCGGATGGAGGTCGATGCGGTGCTCCAAGAACGGTGGGAGCTCGGGGGCACTTAGCTATCGTCGCTCAACTCCGAAGACTCACTAGGCTCGGGAGAGTCGCTGGACTCCTAGGAGTTGTCGCTGGTGCTAGAGGAGCAATCAGCAGGACCAACGACGGTCCATATGCCCGTCGCCTGACCATGCTGATGGTCACCTCCGGGGCAACACTCCAGGCGGCCTTCCTCGTCGAAGACCTTGAAGAATAGGGTGGAGGCGCCATCATACTGGAACTGGATGGCGAGGGCCCCTCCACGCGGCAGGCGCGGGCAACCTCGCCCCATCCATGAGTCATGAAGATCTTGCCAGGGAGACGACCTCAACCTCCGTCCCTGTGGCCAGACTACAGCACCCTGCGTGTTGCAGCCATAGCTCGAGCAACCCCCTCGGCGGCATCTCTTCGGCGAAGAACTGCGGAAACCGGATCCACGTGCGCGGAGGCATCACCGCCCACATCATGAACTCACGTGAGGAGGCTTCAGTGTGGGTTCGTAGGACAGACGGTGGCGCAGCCCCAGCCTGGTCCCCGCGACTGTGGCTCGCGTGGCGTGGAGCGCTGCCTCCTTCTCCCAAGCATGGCGCCTGAGCGTAATGAGGTAGTGGGAAGCCGGGGGGTGGCCGCTCGTACCAGGGCCGTGTCAGCCCCTGCCTCACCCTGATGTCGTGAGGGCACCGGGACCTCTTCTTCAACGGAAGCAGCTCAGGCTCCACGAGGGAGGTCTTTCCTTTTTTCGCTGCGGAAAACCTCCTGATCTGCGCCATGGGTGCTTAAGCAAGTTAGCAAGATGGAGAGACCAGGAGGAGGAAGAAGAAGCGGACTGCAAGAAGACAGAGATGAGCAAGGGGGCTCCGCCTCTTCCCTCATTTATAGCCCGAAGGAGGCCAACCGCCGGCCTCCACGATCGCACATATTGATGATTTTCCTCTGCATGCAGCGGAGTCTCGTCAAGTCGAACAGTTGCCGAGGCAGCGTGGGGAAGCGGAGGCGCCCACGTCCCATCAATCGCCACGTGTTGATCAAGGCCTCAGGAGGTTGGGGCCCACGGCTCTCCACACTTGCTCTTTGGCTTTGCCTCGAAGCCAAGCACGAGCGCGTCTTGGGCCCGGGGGCTACTATCAGCGTCCTGGGAACGGGGGTACCCAGACTTGCCTGCCTGCGACCCACGTCATGGCTCCATTAGCGGCCCGGTACGGCCCAGTTTCAGCAGCAACGACCCAAGACCCTCGCGAGGGGCCAAGCCTCACGAGGCGGACGACACCAAGATCTCCCTAGGGGGCAACCTCACTAGGCTACCTCCCGAGGAACGGAGATATCTAGGCAAGGTGCACCTCGCGAGGTTCACATGACGTGGGACATGACGACCAAGGCTAGGTGGGCGCCAGTGGGCGCAGTGTCCCAGTTTCCCCTTTGGTGCCAAGGAGGCAAGCGCAGGCGCGGAGTCCTGATGAATCAGGCAAAGGTTTCCATATTGGTGCAACAAGACCAAGACCGCCAGGATGGAGGTCATCGTGGAGCCCACCACAGCGTCACCACCAGAGCCTTTGCAGGCGAAGACTACTTTTGTTAGGATAACTTGTACTAGTTGTCTCCCTTTGAATTTGGCCGTTGTGGGATCCCTTCGCACCTACATTTGGGAAGAGGAACAAGGCCACTATAAATAGGACTTAGCCACCATCCTAGAGGGGGACCGAGAGAGGGTCATTCAGACCATCCACACACCCACCAGCTCATCGAGCTCAAGAACACCTCACCTCCTTAGGTTGTTCAACCACTATACTAGTTCATCCTCAGCCCCACGAGGCAATCCACCACAAAGCTAGAGTAGGGTATTACACCGCAAGGTGGCCCGAACCAGGATAAACTATTGTGTCTCTTGTCCCTTGGGTTCGTCGACCTAGGTTGTGGAATCGTTGGGCCGGCGGGTTGGGAAGAAGGAGTTCTTCGTACGCACCCCAGTGTTTGAACCTCTCAAGGGCTTGCGGAGCCTGGAATCCGACATAAAAACACCCTCTCCTCGCCCAAAATCGCTCACATCGACTATTTCAAAACACGCCCTCCTCGTCCGAAATCGTTGGCATCCACTATTTCAAAGCACATCCTCCTCGCCCGAAATCGCTCGCGCCCACTATTTGGGAGAAGCAAAGTTACTCTATTATCCCCGACCCTCAGTACACAGACCCAAGCCCAGAAGCCTAAAGGCAGGGATATAACTGTAACTCCCCCACATTTCTGACAAATGCATCCGTAAGACATGGTTCCCCCTCCCAATTCCCCATTCATACCTCGTGGGCGCCAAATCACCTTCTCCCCAGCCGCGAAACCTTAGCCCCTCCTCCATGGCGCCCCCACCGCACCAAATACACCGCCGCCCTCCTCCCTCATGTGGGAGACATTGTCCATTTGCCATTGTGCACTGGAGCATGTGCCTCTTACTCCGTGCTGCCGGAGCTATCTCGATGACCGTCGCGTGGACTGTACCAGAGCCGATTCACTCCCGTCATTGTGCATGGTGCCGGAGCGGCTCCAACTTCGGATGCATCTAGGGCCCCGGCGCTGCTTCCCCGGAGCCGTCGACCATCGCGACATCTCTGCTTTCCTGCTGCCCGTAGCCACTACAACTGCGCTGGCCTACTTCACTAGGCCTTCAGATAGGTCGTACACTCATCTCAAATCACTTTATTTAGGCGTCAGTTGTATGAATTTTTATTCTAGGCCAATCGATTACCAATGAGAAGCAGCACCCCTCGAGGCCGCCGAGCTCCTAGGCTGCCGGTTGGCTAGTGTCTAACGTAAGGGTGCGGGGGCGCAAGTTCGCCATGGAAGCGGCGCTTGGATGGCAATCTTATAGTTGAGTGGGTTGAAGGTACTACCGCCGCCGGATCTGGATGATGTCGAGTCTTTGTGGATTGGCTAGGGGCGGCGCAACCATGGCAGTGTGGTGCGGCGGGGAGCGGGATTTGAGCTCTTGCGGCCACGGATGGGGGAGGTACGCTGCTCTTCCAGTGGTCGCTGGCTCTTCGGGGAAGATTCTGAACAGTGTCAGCCGGGAGGCACAAGACGGCCATCAAGCCATTCGGCGTAGGTTGAACAGTAACAAAATAAAATCGTGTGACCCCAATTTAGTCTTCTGTCAATAGACGCATGGCCACTCTCCTATCTTACTATTGAGCTCTTAGGGTATTTCTTCAGATAAGAGATATGTGTCATTCTTATCATTATGCGTTTTCTGCATCTTCAGCCACACCGTCTTCCTTCTCACCACAACTGCTCCAACAAGGGAAGCATACACTAGAAGGGAGCTATAGTCCCCACTCAATACTTCCCTGCATCGAATGCGCCAGCCTGACATGGACATCCACAACAACTGCGGGGCCATTGACAAGTCAGCACATGATGCTCACTCCTATGGATGGCGGACAGATAGGTTGTACCCTCATCTTACTTGTGTGCAACATTTATGGCTTTGTATTCATCTAAGAATGGAAAATAGATTATCACATTTCACTGTATATTCATGCTGATCTCTTACATGTCTTGTTCAGGAGTTAATGTCGTTCCATAGTTCATCTAAGAGACTTGTTCTTTAGGTAACGTTGTTCCATAGTTATCATCCATCAGCCAATGTTATCCCATAGGTTGGTGATTATAGTATTATAACACTTCTAGTAATACCTATGTTGTTCTTTAATACTTTTGTGTGTCATCTAGTTAATCTCGAGTACAAATGATACATATTCTGTAGCTTTCATCTATGTTCCCCCTTTAGTTTTTGAGACATGTTGCTGCTAGTTAACCCCAGTCCTACTATTTATGTCATCTCCTACAGGCACTCATTACATAAATCTAACTATGAGTTGTGTTCCATGCATGTCAGATATAATTGCGCACACTGATATATCCACAAGAACCTCCCGGAGCAATGTAACGGCCAACAAACTTGACGTTAATGATACCCAATATGATGGAACATGTAAAGGCAGTTCTTCAGAAGACTTGCAGAAAGATGATGAATCATATTCACCCCACAAGGTCCTTGGTCTAACTTGGCCCGTGATATGGGTACAACATGCATATAATGTCTTGGAGTGCATCTACTCTGTTGCATTGCCATGTGCTTAGCCTGCTGATCATGCATGTAAATATGTCATGCCTTCCTGTTTTTTAGTACCTATTCCATTCATGATAACATGTTTCCAAATTCAAGTATTGTCATTCTACTCTATCGCAATGCTATCTTCTTAGTTTGGACATCATGCTTCTGAATATCTTATGCATTTTTATTCATCAGTATGTACTTCATCTGTCTACCATACCATGTTTTTTTACATTGAAGTGTTGTTCCAATGGTCTGTTGCAATGCCATCTTAGTTTCCCAATCATACACGCATATGTTGCCTTAGTGTTTTTGTGTATGTATTCCGCTAGCATACAGTTTTACATTGAACTATTGTTTTACTCTATTGTTCTGCCGTATCCCTAGCTCTTACATCATGCTCCCTCCGTCCGGATTACATGTTGCAGAAATGGATAAAAATGGATGTATCTAGAACTGAAATACGCCTACACCCATCCATTTATTTCCGAATGGAGGGAATACATGTCAATACATCATGCCTTTCCATTCTTCAATACCTATTCCATCTCTCTATTGTAGTATGTTTTATAATTGAAGCACCATTCTTCTATATAAGGCATGGAAGGGGAAGGCGGCTATGTTTGAATCTGAAGGGTTATGAACAAGGTCTTTGGAAAAGATCCAAATGATAGGAGATAGTAAACCAGCTCCAGTTTTCATAGATACTGCTCCAACACAGATAAACCCAACTCCTACTGATAATAAGCAGATTCAAGTGGCCAAAGAACTAGTCCGCTCCAGTCCGGCAAACATATGTCAACTCCATTCTAATAAGCCTGTGCGTATCCTCGCATCATGAAATTTTATAGCATTCTGATCATATTTTCTACATTTTCTTACCCGTCTCTCTTTTAGAAAATAAGCTTAAAGGACAGAAGACTTTCAGGACTGGGATCATATTCGAGGAAAGTATCTTGTGGGAATTCTTTGTGCTCCAATGCTTATGTAAGTACCTGTTGTATATCACTATATTTTTACATCAACATGTATTGTGTTAATTAGCTTGAATCCAACCTTTATCTGATCTAAATTTAGTAGTAGCAAGATGTATAATTAAATGCGACAACGTTGATTTTTGTAAGGAAAACTGTCTGGTAGTTCTGCATACTGAGCTGCATGAGTATACTATCTCATATCATGCACATTACCGAATTGTGGTGCTGATCTGGTTGCCCATTCATTCATTGTGTCAATGTTGCTTTCGTATTACCTTACCTGGTTGTTGATAGCTGTGCCATATTGTGTTAATTTGGTGTAGGCTAGCATGGTCTGGTTGCCCAAACATTCGTTGTGTCAAGTTGCTTTCCTATTATCTGACCTGGCCAATGATAGCCATGCTAGTGTGTTAATTTGGTGCAGGTTGTTGAAGATAAGAAGACAAACTCTGAAAACAGCAAGGCAACCCCATTGTTTCTTTCCAATAAATCTAGGCCAGGTAATATGGCAATAACTCTTGATTAATCTGTTCGGTTCCCCTCCTAATTTATGTTAGGATGCTGTGGTCGAGACACTCTCCACTATCAATGATACAAGCCTGCCAAAATTGCCATCTGAATCTGTTCAGTTTCCTCTATCTCGAATGCAACAGAAAAAATGTATGTTTGTGAACCAATTACTGGCTGAAGCAATGATGGAAATCGTGGAGGAATCAGAGGTGCACATTCTTGCGCAATAACAACTGATCAATGTTTTCAGAGACAGTGTAGAAAAGAAGGAAAAACATGCTCACATGCTTATGGGCATCATCCGCGCTAATGTTGCAGATTTTGATGATGTAGATCGTTAGGTTCTATTCATTTATTTGCACTGGTATCATTATTTGGTTGCCAAGTGGATGTAATTTCCTATGATATATGCTGGATGTGCAACATTTTTTCCTGTATGTCGTACCTTTGCTTAGTGCACCTCGCATTCCAGCTAACTGGTCGCTAGGAAGCTAAAAAAGTAGTGAAATTATTAGTTTGCATGAACTGTCATGGGCCCTATATGAAGGAAGCAGCCCACTGCCCTTAATGGGCTTCCCTAATGGGACCGCGGGGGCCAAAATTTTCATAGGCCTTTGATTGATCTGTTTTGGTCCTGTGCATAATTGCTCGTCGTAATGAGCTCAAATTATTTAATTGGGCCTATAGACATGTTTGAACTTTAGTGGGCCCATTAAGTTAATGGGCCGTTACCAATCCGAAAGTTATTACTCGGCCCTGTTACCTCCCGGGTCGTTAACAAGCCGACATCGAAGCGGGCCATGGGTGGGCCCATTTGATTTCATGGGCCGTTAAAAGGTCGATACTAAGGTTGGGCCACGAATGGCCCAACTATACTGTGGGCCTTTAGCAGGCCGAAAGAGACATTAGGCTCGTACTTGACCATGAAGAGCATTGGCCGCTAAGAGGCCGGAAGTCAGGTCGTACTGTATATGGCCCAACTATGTTGTGGGTCTTTAGCAGGCCGAAAGAGAAACTGGGCTGGTATTGGCCCATGAAGAGCATGGGCCGTAAAAAGGCCAAAACTCAGGTCCGACTGCAAATGGCCCAACTCATTTTTGGGCCGTTAACAGGCTGAAAGACACATCGGGCCAGAAATTGGCCCAACACTTAAACGGGTCGCTAAAAGGCACAAAGACGTACATCTTGAAAATTGGCCCATCCCTTGAATGGGCCGTTAACAGGTCGAAACCACATTAGGTAGATGTTGAGTCCAAATATATAGCAGGATGTTAACAGGCTCAAACTGACGATGGGCTGCAATGGTGTCAATTCGTTAATGGGCTGTTGACGGGCCGAATTGGCACATCTCGTATGGGCCGTGGGCTTAAATGGACCTGACACAAGTAGGCCTTATATGGGTCAGCCTACTATTTTTTACAAGGCTGGCCTTTTTCACCAGAATGGGCCACTGTTGGGCCTTGCCATGTGTCGACGTATCATAGATGCCTCCAGTACTATGAGTGCATGACATATGTCCCAACGCTGAGCCAACATGTGGATCCTCCGGTGAATGAGAATTTTATACGTGGAAAATCCCCATTGGTTGGGCTGTTGACGGGTTATCGGATCCAAACTGGAACCCGATAGCTTAATAGCGACCCGGTACGGTGGATGCCACGTGTTGGTTACCCTTGACGAAAGCAATTCTATGACGCATGATTTCTCGTCATGGAAGTGGACACTTCTATGATGATAATTTTGGTAATTTCATGGAACAGTTCTACGACAACACAGGTATGACTATCTTGATTCTGTCATAAAATCGTCATGGATGTACATGCATGACAGAAAACGTGACCTACCGTGGCAAACACGTATCATCACGAAAGTGTATTTTTTTTGTAGTGTCGTAGGCACGTTTCAAGGAATCAACTCCGGTAGTAGTCATCTTAAGGGAAAGATCACGTTGCCAGTGACATTCGGAGAAGAGTTGAACTACTAGACAAAGAAGGTTGTGTTTGATATGGTCCACCTCCCCTTGCCATACAATGGAATCCTTGGACGCCCTGCACTGGCAAAATTCATTGTGGCATCCCACTATGCCTACAACACCTTGAAGATGCCAGGGCCAGTGGGAGTCATTACCATTCCGTCGGACGAGAAGGATGCAATTATTTGGGTGGATAAGATGTACCGGGATGTAGTCACGGTAGAGGCCGTAGAAGCCACAGTTCTCTCCAAGGAAATCAAAGGAAAGAAAAAGGCTAGCAAGGACACCAGCAAGGAATCCGGGAAGTGTACCTCTTCGGAGTATGCTGCGCCTGTCGATGACTTGCCGGAGAGTTCCAATAGCAAGAGATCCAAGACCACTGCACCTCCTGTGAAAAAGGTCCCGGAGGGCTGGCTAACGCTGATAGTACCTTTACTAGCAGTGCCACCCTTGCTGACAAATAGGAAAGCACGCTCGTTGCCTTCCTGCGGGCGAATATCGATGTGTTTGCATTTAAACCATCTAATATCCCTGGTTGATGCGGAGCATCCTACGGACATCACCATGTCAAGAGTTCATTCGGCAAGTGACACATGTGACATCTACTTCACATACATAAAGGTGAATCCTCTCCTTTACATGTGCTCACTTGACCCCTTTGTGGATGTTATACTAGTTGACCCTCCATCGTGCATGCATAGGTATTGTCGGAGCTTCACGGATGACGAGGAGGAGTGCAAGCGCCATGGATCACCTACACCATCCGCAAGGGAAGCATGGAAGAGAAGGAAGAAGAAGCGTGGACAAGCTTCTGGAAAGCCCAGAACTTCCGGCCTCTGCTCGGAACCTCCCCCCTCGGAGTATAGACCAGCCCCGAGCGCACCAACTCTCTAAATAGGCAGGAATCTGTCCGAAACTTCCGGCGCCCAGAACTTCCGGCCCTGCCTGCATGCAGACACTCGGGCTGAAGCCCATGTACCCTTTCGCCCCTCACTTACCCCTTCGTGGCCCTAGACTATATATACTCCTCCACCTCCTCCATTCTAGGGTTAGCATATGTTTAGCTCATTTGAGATAGAGGTTTGCTCATCCATCCAGATCTACTCCATTGAGAGAGACCGCGGCCTCTGTCAGTGTCAAAACCGGCAGATCTTGGGTAGGGGGTCCCGAACTGTGCGTCTAGGATCGATGGTAACAGGAGACGGGGGACATGAGGTCACACCCTAGCTAGTTCATGCATTAGAGTGCTTGCATCATGTTTCAATTATCAGAAACTTGGAAATGGGGATGACCGAATCCCCAGCACCCCCCTAAAACTAACAAGGGTTTACTAAAAATATTTTCAATGAACCTGAAATGCCCTTCTAAAATTTTCATCATCTTTGCCTTGGTCCTAAATCTATGACAAAAATGGTGCACAATTTTCTAGGTCATCCTAAGGTCACTGGATTAAATCATTAGTTATTTGAATTTGGGCATTTAAATGCTAATAAATATTTTAAATGCTCAAATAATCCTAAACTAAAATGTTCCATGTTGGATTTATTCCAAACAGTGTCCATGTGAAGTTTGGTGATTTTTGAAAGTGCCTAGCTATTTTTAGAAATGCCACAAACTTGCAGAAATAAAACAAAACATTAAATAAAAGGGAAAGAACTTACCTGGCCGCAGCCCACCTGGCGGCCCAGCACTGTGCTGGCCCATGCGAGCTAGCTGCTTCTTCTTTGCCAGGCAGGCAGGAGGGACACCACGATGCCGCCGAGCTCGCCATGGCGCCAGCTGCTTGCCACTTGCCCCTGATCGCGCTGGACGGCCTCCACGTAGCCTGCTCGACCGCCTGGACACCCCACTCTCCCCCCTGCTCCTCTCTCTCACCCTCTCCTAACCATGGCCGACGATGTCGCGCCCGCGCCACCGTGAAACCCGCGTCCACGGTCATCCCCTCGCCGTGCTGCCGTGTCCACGAGCTCCACCGTCGTCTGCTTCGTCGAGCTAGCCGAGCCCCAACGCATGCACGCTCTACTCCGTCTTCTTCAACCTCACCTTCACCGAATGCCGCTTGAGATCCCCTTCGCCATCACCGCCACACCAGTTCATCCCCGACCTCGCCGTCTACCTCGTTGTGACCGACGTGACCCCAGCTACCTCCTCCTCTCCGTTTGCCTTCTCGAGCACCGCAGCGACCGCACCAAGCTCGGCCTCACCCGCCGCCGCCACCGCATGTCGCCGTCGTGGCCATAGCCATTTTGGCTCGAAATCGAGCACGGCATCTTTTTCACTGCACTCACAGGAGCCCGGTGCACCGCTCCAGGCTCCTCGCCGTGCCTCCTAGCGACGAGTTCGAGCTTGCCCGAGCTCCATCCACCGCCACACTCTTCGCCGGTGACGTTTCCGGCCACCCCAGCTCCACCCACTGCCACCACCCGACGCGGCTCACTCCCCGCATCACGTAGATGTGATCCGCCGTTGTTTTGGTCGCTGGAGCACGAATCTCGCACTGCCCCGCCGCGTTTGGCCTTGCCGGCGGCTAACCGCCGGCGAGTTTGACCCTGCTGACCGAGTTTGACTCCGGGTGGGCCCAGTTTGACCCTCCTGGTTCTATGACAAGTGGGACTTGCCTGCTAATTAAGTTAGGATTAGGACTAACTAAAAATTTGTTAAACTAATGACAATGACACGCAGGACCCACTAGTCAGGTTTGACCTGGACCGTCCCCGTTGACTGCTGACATCACCCTGACGCAATGCTGACGCACTATACCAATTACTGGATTTATTCTTATACAGGAAATTCCAAAAAATGTTCTAAACTTCAACAGTTCATAGCAATTAATCTGTAACTCCAAATGCAAAGATTTATATATGAAAAATGATCAGAAAAATCCAATCTTTCCATCTGTATTGTTTTCATGCATGTCAAAACACTTTAACCTTGCTGTTTAAGTGAAATAAGCTAATGCACTAATATGACTTCATATCATGAGCTTTTATTTGAATCTTTGATTCAAATGGACTCAAACCAACCTGTTTTACAATGCATTAGCCAAAACACACCCATATCGCCATGTCATAGATTGCATCATATTGTTGCATATTGCCATGTGATGATTGTGTTCTGTATTGTCTTTCATGGAAGGATCTGCCTCCGAGGATACCTACGAATATCCGACTGAAGGGATGTACCCTACTACCACTCCATCAGGTAAGCAGCCACATTGATCATATCGATACAATCCCATGTTCTCGCTCCTGCTCTCATTTACTTCATTAAGACAACAACGTTTCAAACTGATGTGTGCTGCGGTAGTTGAACCCATTTCCTCTTCATGACCTGTCATTGCCACAGTAACTAGATGAAACCCACTAGCATGTGTAGGAGTTGATTGAGCCATGTCTGTGTTTCCTACCTTGCTATGCCTGCTATGCTTAGAGTTGTGTTAGGTCTGGTTCATCTGGGTGATGGGCTAGAGTGAAATGAATATGTCAGTAATGTGAGTGATGTGTTGAACATGATTTGGTAAAGGTATCGATGAGAGGCCATGTAGGAGTACATGGTGGGTTGTTTCATTGGAACCGTCCTTAAGCACCGAGATCTGTATGTGTGATTTAGAACCAGTTACTACCATGCATTGGGATCCTTAATTGACCCTCTCGGCTTCTTAACCACCCTAGTGCTCTGTCTAGGAGTTGCAACTAGTTTCTGGTGTTTGTAGGATATGTGTTGGCGGCCGTCCGTAGCGCTGACCCTAGGGGTGGGCTATGATGCGGTACCGAGTCGCCTGTATGGTGTCTCGGAACCCTGTACACATCGTTCGGGGCCGTATGTGGAAACCTCGGCCGGACTCCCTGCGGATGGAACCTGGATAGGCGATAAACCTAGACTAGATACTTGAGTGTTTAGGTAGGCCGTGGCCGACACCATCATTGGGCTTATGTTTGATGGTTGCCGAGTACATGTCATGTAAACGACGATAAGTGGTGAGAGCATGTATGAAGAAGTACACCCTGCAGGGTTAACATCATCTATTTGAATAGCCACGTCCGCGATAAAGGACTACTTGGTTGCCTATACAGTTCATAGACAAGTAAATGGATACTCCTAAAAGCCTCAAGACAAGTGTGAGTGCCGTGGATGGCCCTTCCGTAGGATGACGGAGGTGGATCCACGGTAGTGTATTGTTGTGGTGAGTAGTGGACTCGTGTGCGCAAAACATTTACAAGTTGTTGTCTTGTAGGATAACTTAGCCAAGAGTTAAAGCTAGCTTGCTTCAATAACCCCACCACCCTTCTTGAGAATGTTGCATGTATAGTAGGATCTATTGTAAGACTTGTTGAGTACCTTTGTAGTCATGTTTGCTTAAATACTGTTGCAGAAGAGAACACCGCCCCCTCCGATGGGTTCTATGTAGATCTCGACATTGACGAGTGACTTGCCACCCAGGTGGTGATCCTGAGCCGTGAAGGGCCTTGTAGATAGACAGGCTTCGTCAAGCCTTCTTGCTTTCTAGTTGTTTGTACTCAGACAAGTTTGCTTTCGCATGTGCTTGTATGTTTGTATGACGTGAGTGTCGGGTCGTGTGACCCCTACCTGTATGAACATATGATGTATGGCTATCTAGAGCCTTCTAAATAAAGTACTTTGAGTTGTAGAGTTTTTTGTGATGCCATGTTGTATTTACACATATCGAGCATATTGTGTGTATGTTTGAAATGCTTGGTATGTGTGGGATCTGACAATCTAGTTGTTTATCCTTGGTAGCCTCTTTTATGGGGAAATGTAGTCTTGTGCTTCCATGAGCCATAGTAGTCCGCTACAGCCCGATTCACCGGAGTCCTGATAGCCCAGCACTACTGCTCCGGAACACTTGACTGGCCGGCATGTGATTCACTTTGTTCATGTGTCCGTCCCTTCGGGGAAATGTCACGCGGAGACATCCGGGGTCCTGTTAGCCTGCTACAGCCCAAGTTCCCGGAGTCCTGTTAGCCCAGTTGCTACAACCCGGATTCATACCCTGTTGACTGATATGTTCGATGTTGATTCATGTATGCATGTCCCCATAAGTTAGTGCCACTCTGGGTTCACGACTGGTCATGTCGGCCCGGGTTCTCTGTCATATGGATGCTAGCGACACTATCATATATGTGAGCCAAAAGGCGCAAATGGTCCTGGGCCATGGTAAGGTGACACCAGTGGGAATACCGTGCATGAGGCCACAAAGTAATATGAGGTGTTACAGGCTAGATCAGTGTGACTTAGAATTAGGATCCTGACAGCGTTGGTATCAGAGCCGGACTGCATGTAGGTTCGTTAAGCCAAACTGGTCGATGTCTTGTCTAAAAATGCTTTAGTTATATGTAGGGGAATTGATTGTGGGAGGGAACGTAAGGCTCTTTTTACTCCTTTACCTTATGCCCTCTGATGTGAGTCATCCTCTTCTCTTTCTACATGGGTTAAGGACTAGGATCTCATCTTCTATCAGGTTCACGTGTTACTAATTCGTAGAATCTTAGGATTGTTGGTTCTAGGCCTTAGTTCAGTTTCTACTACTTTTAGTATGTTGTTAGTTGAACCAGAACTTTGATATGATGTTGTTGAGTGGTTTTGCCAACTGTTGTGAATGTCTCAAATCTTTTTCTGAGCATTTTACAGCTGTTATGCTGTATGATTTCTCCTAGAAAATTCTAATGCGTTTGCATTATTCTGTGCTTCTAGATGGCCGCCCGCACCCAGAATCAAGTGGTTCGTTTGACACGATGCCTCGATGTACCTGGTCACACGGCCATGCTGGTCCGTGTGATGACCGAGGCGGGCTATCGATGGTATCCTGAATATACCGTTGAGGAGCAATATCGAGATTTCAACCAGAGCCAATACCTTTGCAAAGTCAGGATATACCCTTCCTATACTGGAGCTACTGAATCCCTCCATTGCTCATATGGACTTGGGATTACCATCGAGATGTATGTGCAGGACGCAGCTTACTCGATGATGACCATCATGCCATCTAGACTTCCTTTGCTTTGGAACACTGAGTTCCGCTATATGCCAGCATCACTTCCTGGTGCAGAAGGATACTACTAGGCTCTCTACGCTGACTGCTCCCATGAGGATTCGCTACTCCGCACCACCACAGAGTTGCTTGAGGATAAGGACCACGAGAATCGTCCTTTGCGAATGGAGCTTTTCAACAGTCTTTCTGATCACGGGGCCACTCTGACACGGTTTGCACCTGCCGTGCAGGCTGGGTATATGGACATGAGGGATTTGTACCCCGTGCGGTCTGGTCTGCTGGATCGTATGGACTGGCGTGATTTAGGAGGCATCACTCCTCTCGGTGGACCCCGTCTGCCACTGTTTGTTGGACCGAGGCCACATCCGAGTCCTTATGGACCGCAAGCTCCACAGAACCGACTGTTTCCAGATGATCATGTTCAGCTCCCTGGATATGGTGGTAATCTCTATGAAGATTACTACAGAGACATCTGAGTTGGTAGTAGCTTCCCTAGTATTGTAACAGCTGTATCTCCACAGTCCTGCGTGTCTGGTGGAATATGACTTAGTGTGTGCTGAATTCCGGAGGTGTAGAAAAATAATGTATAGGAGCTTGGAATGCCTCCGATGAGATGTAATGTTCTTCACCGTAGTTGTACTTCAGCCTGGGCTTGTACTAAACTATGTATGGTGTGTATGACTGATGGTATATATATGGCAGTTTCTATATTACCATGTCATACGGATGAACATCTCTACATTCCATGTCATCCATTACATTCTGCATTGTTATGCCACGGTTTTGCCATCCTTGTCTAAACCGATGTTTTATTTTCCTAGGATTGTGAACACTCGAAGCACCCCTGCTGTTCAGGAGCAGGGTGAAGCCAGTGGAGCTAGGGATGGGAATCTGCCCCATCCACCTTCCTTGGCTGAAGTCATGTTGGAGGCAGAAAGGAATAAATGCGAGACCAACCGGTTGTTAGAATGCATCGAGAAGAATAATGCACGTTCCCAGAGGAACGACTTGGTGTCTCTCAATGGTTTCATCAAGCTGACCCCACCAACTTTCCATCATTCCGTCAAGCCTCTCGATGCGGTTGATTGGCTTCGCAGCATTACCCATAAGCTATGTTCTGCACACATAGCCGAAGCTGACAAAGTCACTTACGCTGCTTATCGCCTTGAGGGCCCTACTAGCTTTTGGTGGGAAAACTATGAGGCTACGCGCCCAGCCGGCCAGGTTACCACTTGGGAATTTCAGTGCGGCTTTCCGTGAACACCACATTTTGGAGGGTCTTATGGATCGCAAGAGAGATGAATTCTGCAACTTCACCCAAGGCAGACTGACCGTGGATGCCTACAGCCGTGAGTTTGGAAACTTGGCACATTATGCATCTGAGGAAGTGTCCATTGACGCCAAGAAGTAAGCAAGGTTCCGGAATGGACTTAGCCCCGAGCTTCATCGTGATCTCCGTTTCCACGAGTGCACCTCATTCCCGAAGCTTATGAACAAAGCCATCAGTGTTGAGACTGGTCAGACTGACTTTGAAGCTACACGTAAGCATTCCCGTGATTTTGGTTCTTCATCCGGCTCTGGTTCTCAGAAGCGCCGGGTGTGGATTCCAAACATAGCTCTACCACCCAGGTTCACTCAGAGGCCATCCTATGAGACGCCTCGCCCAACCCAGCAGTATACACTGCCTAAGGCTTATGGTGGACCGGCCGCCAATGCTGCTCTGCGCACCAACACTGTGACATGCTTCAAGTGCAGAGAGCCGGGTCACTACAGTCAAGAGTGTCCCCAGAACAACAACCCCAACCAGTCTGGAAAGTCCGTTGGCCGTGGTAAGCCAGCAGGAAAGGTGTATTATGCCAAGCCAGCCACCACTGCACATGGCCATGTTAACAATGTCTTAGCAGAAGAGGCTCATGATGATCCTAACGTCGTCATTGGTATGCTCCTTGTCAACTGCCATCCGGCATCTGTTCTTTTTGATACTGGAGCATCTCATTCATTCATATATGAGAGCTATGCTCGGTTGCATAACACCACATTTTGTGACATGCCCACTCCCATGGTAATTCAAACTACGGGTTCCAAATGCTAAACTTCTAGAGTAAGTCATGGGAATGAAATTCTTGTCGATAGGCTTGTATTCCTTGCATCCTTAATAACTCTCAAGTCCTCGGACATAAATATCATCTTAGGCATGGACTGGATGTCAGCCCATTATGCTAAGATCGATTGTGCCACTAGAACTGTTCAACTTACTCACCCATCGGGCAAGACAGTCAATGTCTTAACCCGAGTGGCCAAGCATCAGCTCTACTCCCTAAATGCCAACCCTCTTCCAGACCTTGAAGATATTTCGGTAGTCCGTGACTTCCCGGATGTCTTTCCAAAAGAATTTCCAGGTGTTCCACCTGACAGGGATGTGGAGTTCATGATAGACCTTGTACCAGGAACCGTTCCAATCACTAGAAGACCCTATAAGATGGCACCCCTAGAACTAGCTGAAGTTAAGAAACAACTCAATGAGGCCTCGAAAAAGGGTTTCATCCATCCTAGTTCTTCTCCATGGGCTTGCCCCGTCGTCTTCGTCAAGAAGAAGGATGGTACGGATCGGATGGTTGTAGATTATCGACCCGTCAACTTGGTTACCATAAAGAACAAGTATCTGCTACCCAGGATCAACGATCTGTATGATCAGCTCGCTGGATCCTCAGTCTTCTCCAAAATGGATTTGAGGTTGGGCTACCATCAAATCAAAATAAAAAACGGGGACATTCCCAAAACGGCCTTTGTTACTCGTTATGGCCAATACGAGTACACCGTCATGTCCTTCGGTTTAACCAATGCCCCAGCCACCTTCTCTCGGTTAATGAACTCAATCTTCATGGAGTATTTGGATAAATTCGTCGTGGTATACCTTGATGATATACTCATCTACTCCAAGAATGAGGAAGAACATGCCGAGCATCTAAGGCTAGTATTGACGAAACTTTGAGAGCATCGCCTTTATGCCAAATTCTCCAAATGTGAATTTTGGTTACCAGAAGTGACCTACCTAGGCCATGTAATCTCTGGTAAGGGTATTTCAGTCAATCCCGAGCGAGTTCAAGCTGTCCTTGATTGGACTCCACCTGAAACGGTCAAGCAAGTTCGGAGTTTCCTTGGCTTAGCGAGCTATTGTCGCCGCTTCATTGAGAATTTCTCTAAGGTTTCTAAACCTCTAACTGAACTCCTCAAGAAAGATAAAAAGTTCGAGTGGACCCCACAGTGCGAGTTCAGCTTTCAGGAACTGAAAAGATGCCTGACATCTGCTCCCGTACTCGTACCACCAGATTTTTCGAAGGACTTTATTATCTATTGCGACACCTCGCGACAAGGACTAGGTTGCATACTCATGCAATATCGTCATGTAATTGCCTATGCTTCACGGAAGTTACAGCCACATGAGGAAAACCATCCCACACATGATCTAGAGCTTGCAGCTGTTGTCCATGCACTTAAAACCTAGTGACATTACCTTCTCGGTAATCATTTTGAGATTTTCACCGATCACCAAAGTCTGAAATATATTTTCACCCAACCGGATTTGAATCTCAGGCAAAGATGTTGGGTCGAGTTGATCTCAGATTACGACTTAGGGATAACTTACAACCCGGGAAAAGCCAATGTTATGGCTGATGCACTAAGTCACAAATCCTATTGTAACAACCTGATGTTACAACAAGGTCAACCACTTCTCCATGAGGAATTTCAGAAGCTTAATCTTCACATTGTTCCTCAAGGATTCCTATCTACCTTGGTGGCGAAACCGACCCTTATGGATCAGATCATAACCGCCCAGCGGTATGACAAGGATATATCTCGGATCAAGGAGAACATTGCTAGCAGAGCTGCTAAATGTTTCTCTATGAACGATCAAGGTGTTGTGTTCTTTGAGAACCGCCTAGTGGTTCCCAAGAAACAGCAACTACAGCAACTGATCCTTAAGGAAGCTCATGATTCTCCTCTCACCATTCATTCCAGTAGCACTAAAATGTATCAAGACCTATGCCAGAGGTTTTGGTGGACTAGGATGAAAAGAGAAATCCCTCAATATATTGCAAATTGTGATGCCCGTCGTCGTGTTAAAGCAGAGCATCAACGGCCTGCTCGGACCCTGCAACCTTTAGCTATTCCTGAATGGAAATGGGATAAAATCGGTATGGACTTCATCACCGGGTTTCCCAGGACCAAGAAAGGGAATAATGCTATTTTCATTGTCATCGATCATCTTTCCAAAGTAGCCAGCTAGCATACTTGTATATCTCTCGTATAGTGTCTCTTCATGGTGTTCCATTGGAGATTAACTCAGACCGTGGAAGTCTCTTCACCTCTCGATTTTGGGAAAGTTCCCAAAATTCTATGGGGACTCGTCTCTCCTTTAGTACCGCCTTCCACCCTCAATCAAGTGGTCAAGTATAACATGTCAATCAAATTCTGCAAGATATGCTCCGAGCTTCTGTTATCTCATTCGAAATGGATTGGGAGAAATGCCTTCTCTTTGCCGAATTTGCTTATTACAATAACTAGCATGCATCATATTGTTGCATATTGCCATGTGATGATTGTTTTCCGTTGTGTATTTCGTGGTAGGTTCTGCCTCCGAGGATACCTACAAATATCTGACTGAAGGGCAGTACCGTACTACCACTCCATCAGGCAAGCAGCCCCATTGATCATATTGATACAATCCCATATTCTTGCTCCTGCTCTCATTTACTGCATTAAGACAACAATGTTTCAAACTGCTGTGTGCTGCGGTAGTTGAACCCATTTCCTCTGCATGACCTGTCATTGCCACAGTAACTATATGAAACCCACTAGCATGTGTAGGAGTTGATTGAGCCATGTCTGTGTTTCCTACCTTGCTATGCCTGCTAGTCTTAGAGTTCTGTCAGGTCTGGTTCATCTGGGTGATGGGCTAGAGTGAAATGAATATGTCGGTAATGTGAGCCATATGTTGAACACAATTTGGTAAAGGTATCGATGAGAGGCCATGTAGGAGTACATGGTGGGTTGTTTCATTGGAACCGTCCTTAAGCTCCGAGATCTGTATGTATGATTTAAGAACCAGTTACTACCATGCATTGGGATCCTTAATTGACCCTCTCAGCTTCTTAACCACCCTAGTTCCCTGTCTAGGAGTTGCAACTAGTTTCTGGTGTTTGTAGGATATGTGTTGGCGGTCGTCCGTATCGCTGACCCTAGGGGTGGGCTATGATGTGGTAGATACACTGTGGCCCGGTGTACCGAGTCGCCCGTTTGGTGTCTCGGGAACCCTGTACACATTGTTCGGGGCCGTATGTGGAAACCTCGGCCAGACTACCTGTGGATGGAACCTGGATAGGCGATAAACCTGGACTAGAGACTTGAGTGTTTAGGTAGGCCATGGCCAAGCTTCCGCTTGAATGTTGCCGAGTACATGTCGTGTAAACGACGATAAGTGGTGAGAGCTTGTATGAAGAAGTACACCCCTGCAGGGTTAACATCATCTATTCGAATAGTCGCATCCGTGGTAAAGGAGTACTTGGTTGCCTATACAGTTCATAGACAAGTAAATGGATACTCCTAAAAGCCTCAAGACAAGTGTGAGTGCCGTGGATGGCCCTTCCGTAGGATGACGGAGGCGAATCCACGGTTGTGTATTGTTGTGGTGAGTAGTGGACTCGTGTGCGCAAAACATTTACAAGTTGCTGTCGTGTAGGATAGCTTAGCCAAGAGTCAAAGGTAGCTTGCTGCAATAACCCCACTACCTTCTTGAGAATGTTGCATGTATAGTAGGATCTATTGTAAGACATGCTGAGTCTCATGTTTGCTTAATTACTATTGTAGAAGAGAACACCGACCCCTCCGATGGGTTCTATGTAGATCTCAACGTTGACAAGTGACTTGCCACCCACGTGGTGATCCTGAGCCATGAAGGGCCTTGTAGATAGACATGCTTCGTCAAGCCTTCTTGCTTTCTAGTTGTTTGTACTCAGACAAGTTTGCTTCCGCATGTGCTTGTATGTTTGTATGACTTGAGTGTTGGGTCGTGTGACCCCTACCTATATGAACATATGATATATGGCTCTTTGGAGCCTTCTAAATAAAGTACTTTGAGTTGTAGAGTTTTGTTGTGATGCCATGTTGTATTTACACATATCGAGCATATTGTGTGTATGTTTGAAATGCTTGGTATGTGTGGGATCCGGCAATCTAGGTTTTTATCCTTGGTAGCCTCTCCTATTGGGAAATGTAGTCTTGTGTTTCCATGAGCCATAGTAGTCCGCTACAGCCCGATTCAACGGAGTCCTGCTAGCCCAGCACTACTGCTCCGGAACACTTGACTAGCCGACATGTGATTCACTTCATTCCTGTGTCTGTCCCTTCGGGGAAATGTCACGCGGAGACATCTGGAGTCCTATTAGCCTGCTACAGTCCGGGTTCCCGGAGTCATGTTAGCCCAGTTGCTACAGCCCGGATTCATACGCCGTTGACCGACATGTTCGATGTTGATTCATGTATGCCTGTCCCCGTAAGTTAGTGCCACTTTGGGTTCACGAGTAGTCAGGTCGGCCCGGGTTCTCTGTCATATGGATGCTAGCGACACTATCATATACCTGAGCCAAAAGGCACAAACGGTTCCGGGACATGGTAAGGCGACACCCGTGGGAATACCATGCGTGAGGCCGCAAAGTGATATGATGTGTTACAGGCTAGATCAGTGTTACTTAGAATCGGGGTCCTGACACTCGATGTTTGCCCAGGTTCGGGCCCTCTCTATGGAGGTAATACCCTACTTCCTGCTTAATTGATCTTGATGAATATGAGTATTACAAGAGTTGATCTACCATGAGATCATAATGGCTAAACCCTAGAAGTCTAGCCTATAAATATGGTAATGAGTATATGTGGTGTCCTTTCCAGACTATCCCCTTCGGTTTATATAGACACCGAGGGGATCTAGGGTTTACATGGAGTCAGTTACATAAGAAGGAATCTTCGGTCGCCAAGCTTGCCTTCCATGCCAAGTAGAGTCCAATCAGGACATGGTGCAGTCTTCGGCCTTCATGTCTTCACAACCCATCAGTCCGGCCCATGGATAATAGGCCGGACGCCCGAGGACCCCTTAGTCCAGGAGTCCCTCAATAGCCCCCGAACCAGTCTTCAATAACGAGGTGCTCGGCACACATATTGTCTTCGGCATTTCATGTCGGGTTCTCCCTTCGATGATCTCCAAGTAATGTATTCGGCCATTGATCCAATGTCGCCTCCTTGTCTTCTGCGTGTTGAATAATCTTTGTCCTCCACATGTCGAGTGAATGTGGAAAGTCAGGGTATTTTGTGAATAACACCCCATCCATGCGAGGAAGAATGCCTATTTAAAGAGATTGGATCCCAGATCCATTCAGCGCCACGTAGAAGAAATTCCCAGAGACTGCTCAAGAGAAACTATTCCAGCATGGCTAGTGTCCCCAGCTCCTCCGCTCTTCCCGGGCCAGAGAAAGGTGAGTGGGAGAGGTGTTCCATGTCTCATAGCCGATTGACGAAGTTGCAAACGCAGGGATTCCTTCCCCATGCAGATCTAGTCCCTGTTCGAACAGGACTAGCTTCCTTCAATGAGGGGACTCAGGTAGAGGACTTCCCCAATCCGTCTGGGGGGAGCGAGTGTACTTTGTCCCCTACCTGCTAAGAGGCATTGGATTTCTGATCCATCCGTTCCTCCGAGAGCTTCTGGAATATTATGGCCTCCAGCTGCACAACTTCACTCCGGCCTCTATTATGCACATTGTAGGTTATGTCGCTCTATGTGAACTTTTCTTGGGCGTCGAGGCTCACTTGGAGTTGTGGAGGAAGCTGTTTTGTCTCGTCCCGCGCAATCATGAAGGGTCAATATTTGAAGTGGGTGGAGCCGAAGTATGGCGCGTCACTGATACCAGATATCCATCTGGCACACCAAGGAAGGCACCTGATGAATGGCCCTCCGAATGGTTTTATATAGAGGACGTTGCGCTTCCTGACCCGATTCGAAAGGGTCTTCCTGAATTTGCGCACGTCCCGCTGAAGAAACGCCACAGTTGGCATCCCAGAGTCTTGAAGAGGAAGACAACGTGGAGGTTCGTCAGCTGATGAGCAGGATAAGAGAGCTCACTCAGTCGGGACTCACAGTAATCGAGGTTATGGCGATTTCCATAGCGCGAGGGGTTCAGCCGCTCCAATACAGAGGGCTTCCCATGTGGCACTACAATGGGGAGGACGACGCCTCTCGTTGTGGCCGGAAAGGTCTGGATACCCCTGTCGCTTTGGCTAAGATATTAGCCGAACTATTCAGAGGGGAGGAAAAGGAATTTCTCCGCATCAAATTTAGAGACGGGTACTCTATGTATAACCCTCCTAGCTGGGTAAGGCCCGACCCCCCCCCCATTTTTACTTCTTCCATCTCCGAATTGCCTTTAATAAACTTCTAGCTTGTTTGCTTATGACAACACTGGCGAATGGTCATTGAGGGATTTTATAGTCCCGCCCCACATCCGGAGGACCACAACCGGGAGCTCGATCCCAGGTTCGAAGAGGATCCAGATATATGTGTGGTGCTTGCGGAGGGGGTGTTTTACGAGACGAGCTACGATGGCACAGAAGTGGCCATCATCGCTGACTACCCCGGTCTTCTTCCAGCTTCACACATAAGTGATCCGAACACACCTTATTCAAAAGAGATCTCTCCTTCCGTCTTACCCACCGCACTGTCTTGTGCTCAAAAGGGGAAGGGTTCAGCGCACCATACTATTCCAAGGGTACCTCCGAAGAGAGCGTCCCCCACTCCGGGCGAGCCTTCCAAGTGGAAAGAAAATGAATATATGGCCATGCCCTCATCGAAGAGGTATGAATTTGCCAACCTGCACCTGAGCAGTTACGTCCAACCGTGACCTTCCTGTTATTCATGTGTCAGGAGAAAGACGCGCCGGACCGTATCCGGAGGCTCGAGCGGCCGTATCCCGCAGCCAGGATTCAAATACTGCCATGAAGACGGGGCCGACGCGGAGGCGAAGTCGGACTGTCCTCCGGCCGAGGACTGGGATGATGTATCCGTCACCAACCCGGAAGTAGAGAGTGCGATGAATCATCAGCGCCGCCGGGCCATTTTACTAGACCCTGGCTTTTCAGAAGAGTCGTTAAACACCTTCAACTCAGCCGATGCGTACATCCGAGATGCTCGAGATGGGATTAACAGGGCCACAAAGCAACATTTGAAAGATGTGCAAGTAAATTTATTTTGTCTGACTATGACAACCATATGCCAGTAGACCCCGAGACTTAAAGGAGTTGAAACAACTGATTTAATGATTAATGTATGACCAGGTGCTTACGAAGAAGAATACCCGGCTAGCTCAGGAGCTGGAAAAGTGTCGGCGCCGGCTGCTTGCTGCCAATGCCGAACTGGAGAAATACAAGGCATCTCCCGGTAATGTTTCCTTCTATCGAAAATTCATAATGATACACCGATATTGCGAATCTGGGTGCTTATCTTTGTGTTCGGCCGTTAGACCAAGTGCAAGAGCAGCTGGACGCTGCTCGAAGTGAATAACGTGGAGCCAAAAAGCTACTAGCAGCGGGCGAGCGTGTATTGAGAAAAGTCGTTCAAGAGAAAAAGAAACTCTAGGACTCGAACTCCAAACTGGGCGAAGAACTGAAGGATGTGCGAGCTTAGCTAGCTGACTCTGTGAAGGAGAACAAGAAGCTGCGAGGCGGCATATTCAGTATGTGGCCACTTTTGTTTGATAACAGTTTTGGAGGTAACGGTAGCTGACATAGCTGTAATTGCAGGTGTTTTGACGAACCGCCCCCAAGAGGTGGTGTCCGGATCATCGAGTGATCTTCTGCAAGGGCTGTCGCAGTTGCATGAGCAAGCTCGGCAGGCGATGCAGAGTGTAGCCAAGGCTGGCCATCCGACCCCCCTCCAGGAAGCATGGAGCAGCTGGTAGAGCTGTTCAAGGGAGCGCAATGGTGTATCCGGCTGTGGAAGATATCGGCCTGCTGAGGGGGTGCGTGAGAGGCCTGGGCCATGGAGAAGACGCGATATACCAAGCTGGATCCTAATCACATGGCTCGTGTCGGACCGGTAGGGTCGAATGGGGAAGAAATTGCCGTTAGTTTAGTATATGACCAAGTAGAGGTGGCAGCCAAATATTCCCAACAGGATTGTAAGTTAGACTGCCTGTTGGAAGGTGTAGAGGAGGAGGTTTTCGAGTCCAAGTGACTTTATACTTTCCTCATCTAGCCGAATTGTATATCATTTGTCATGGCAGACCTTTTCGCCTCAACCTCCGGTCTCGAAGGTGCGGAGTGTTTCCGAATACCATCGCAGCTACATAGGCCAGGGTATGCTTGGAAACCTAGGCGTAGTGGTCATATTTGCTTGAACAGACAAGTTGTATCTGGCTAGCTATGTTATATTACATTGATATCATAAGAAACATCTTCCAGAGAGAATAGTTCCATTAGGGGTTCCTTTCCCTGGGTGTGCATGCATTTAATGCGCATGTCCAAATTGTGATGTGAGCACCACAGTTTGTATAACTTCTGGGGGTGCACAATGGAGTGAGTTTGAATAACATCATTAATTCACCAACCGAATATTCCCTTAAGAACGCTAGCTTTCGGCTTCACCCAGTCTGAGGTACACATCTGGATGACCTGGCGGTAACAATCGCATAGGTGCTCCCTTTATGCCCTAGCCAAACTAACGAGAACGTAGGTCATAAGCACAGGAGCCAGGCAACCCAGCTTAGCCAAAACTTAAGTCATATCGATGCATATAATGGCAAAGAAAAGGTACATATGGAAAAACTCATATGTGAGGAGCTTGATGCTCAAGAAATGACAAGAACTTTTGTCCGAGAAGCCCCCAGGTACAAGTGGCATACATGTTTAAAGATGTATGTGCCAATGGTCTGCGGTCTAGCCGCACTTAAAGCTTTAAAGCGAAAAAAAGAAATTAATCGGAAAAGAGAGAAAAATAATGGAAACTTTAGGGGAGGAGGAGACTAACAATGGGTTTAGTGCTAGGTGTAGAATCTACGGAGTCTGGCCGCGTTCCAGGGGTTCGGCTCGAGGCGATTGTCTGATGCATCGCGAAGACGGTATGCCCCTCCGGTGAGAACTTAGTCAATTATGAAGGGACCCTCCCATTTGGGCTTGAGTTTGTCCTTTTTCTTCTCCGGTAGGCGTAGAACAAGTTCGCCGACGTTGTAAGTCTTGGCCCGTACTTCTCTGCTTTGATATCTTTAAGCCTGCTGTTGGTAAACCGCTGAACGGGCTTTTGCGACATCGTGTTCCTCCTCCAGGGCATCTAGGCTGTCCTGCCGATCGAGCTCGGCTTCTCTCTCTTCGTACATATGCACTCTAGGTGAGTCGTGAATAATATCGCAGGGCAATACAGCCTCTGCACCATACATCATGAAGAAACGTGTGTACCCGGTAGTATGGTTGGGCGTGGTCCGCAGCCCCCAGAGTACGGAGTCGAGCTCCTCAACCTAGTGCTTGTATGATTCTTTCAAAGACCGCACTAGTCTGGGCTTGATGCCGCTCATAATAAGACCGTTGGCGCGTTTGACTTGACCGTTGGTTTGTGGGTGGTAGACGGAGGCGTAATCTAGTTTAATACCCAGATTAGTACACCAGATTTTTACTTCGTCGGCTATGAAATTGGAGCCGTTGTCACTGATGATGTTGTGTGGGACACCATAATGGTGCATGTCGTGGAATTGTCACGGCAGATGTCCTTAGTGTCAGGACTTAGTCGCGAGGCCAACGCATCTATGTGGTAGCTTGAGAGGGGTGGAGCGGGACGAGAGACGCGATGTTTTACCCAAGTTCGGCCCCTCACGGTGGAGGTAAAAGCCTACATCCTTCTTCATTGATATTGATGATGATGATCGCGGTTACAAGAGTGCTCTATCTCGAGAGCTATTGTCTAAACCTAACTTGTCCAACTTGTGGAAATTGTCAATCTTGTCCCTTTTGGGGAGCCCTGCCCCTCCTTATATATGTTGGAGGGGCGGGTTACATGTAGAGTCCTATTAGGATTAGGACTAGTCTATCTCTAATACAAACCAGATACAAGTCTAGGTCTTAGCTCCTTGTAAGATAAATGTTCCTCATGCCTTTCCTCTTAAACCGGCCCACCATTAACATAAACCGGCATGCTGGACCTTGGGCCTTGTCATCCATCTGGAACACACGCCGGGTCACCAATGAGTCTTCAGGCTCGTGAATCGTCATACCAGTGAACCGCCAGACTCGTACACCGCCAGACACGTAAACCGCCAATCACGTAAACCGCCAATCCTTTGGCAGTTTACCAATGAAACGCCTAGTCCGGCCGGGTTATACTTCCGGCCGGTTTACACCGCGGGGTATATCCCCGACATTAGCCCCCAAGTTTAGCTTGGATTTATCCATGGTAAACTTATGCTGCAAAATAAACACAAGAACAAATTTGACAGGTTGTGCTCCGGGTTAAGAATTCTTGTAAACCGGTACCTGATCACCCTTAAGACCTTGTTATTTCCTCCTTCTGGGAAGTCCGGGTCAATAGACCAGCTTCATAATCAATTTGCCGACATTGGTTTGTCACAGAGAAATATTGTGAAGAATAACTCCTTTGACTCAGCTCCCAAAGCGCCGGTTTAAGAAATATGGGTCTTGAAATACTTATCTGATATTCAACTGGTTTGAAGGTGTAAAACTTGCCGGTTTAATATTACCAAAATGGCCGGTTTATAAATATTGATGGCACCGGGTCATAATTGTTGTCGACACCGGGTCATGTAATTGATCTTCCTGATTTGCTCAAAACTGATAAAATGAAGATGTTCCTCCTTTATATGCATAATACCTATAGGCCCCAAGTCTTAAGAGGAGAACATAGTGATAACTTAAGACTTGCTCCAATAAGTGTCTCAACCTTGCAAGAAATCCGGTTTGTTCATCTCAATCATATAAATTGAATACTCCATATATGTAGCCCCCAAGTACTGGGTTGTCATGCTTGCAGCAACCTAGGACTTGTAATTGCTTATAAAAACTTCAATCAGTGTAACCCCCAAGGGCTGGGTCATTATGCAATAATGAGCAGGGATTTTAGCAGTGATGTGTAGCCCCCAAGGGCCGGCTTAGTAAGATAATACTGAACCGGGACTTGATATATACTTCAATGAAAATAACATCTTATAATGTAGCTTCCATCGTAGGGCTTGAACCCACGCCCACAAGGTTAAGAGTTTTGTGCTTTACCAACTGAGGAATGGATCCTTCAATATTATGGACGAAAACTTGTGTACCTTGAATTGTTGACAGGAGCAATTGGTAGCCCCCAAGGGCCGGCTCATTATAATATGATGAGTCGGGTCTTCAATAAGACTAGTAAAAAATGACTTTGCATTAGCCCCCAAGTGTCATGATGCATGCTTGCAGCGACATGAGACTTGCATGTAATCTCAATTTGAATAATGTAGCCCCCAAGTGTCGGGTTCTAAGCCTGCAACGACATGGGACTATTCCTTCCATGGCAAAATAAATCATATTCATCGACAAAATAATATCCATTGCGCTAAAGCGACTTTGAAAACCCTCATTCATAATATTAAAAACCATAATAAAAATCCAGCCATGTTGGCTATTCAAGATAATATAATCCGCTATGAAAATCTTATTCATCCAATATCATAATGAAAATTCAGCCAAGTTTGGCTATTTGAATAATATAACCCAATCATTTATAAGCGCATAATTCCAATGGCGCAATCCAAATATATACTAGCGACTTATAGTCCAAAGCCATGCCGGTTTAATAAACACCGGATAATTTCTCATCATATACTGGCGATTTATCGTCTTAAAGCTAGGTCGGTTTAATAAACACCGGATAATTTATCATCATACTGGCGACTTATAGTCGAAAGCCAGGTCGGGTTAGTAAACGCCGGTGATTTATAATCATGCTTTATTCAACCTGTTTCTGCATACAACAAGTTTAAAGTGTTCGGGTGGTTTACCATCGGACGGGTCATAACGCCCAACATATAACCCAGGTTTATAACCAAGGCTGCACTTAAGAATAATCAAATATGAAATATATCATACCTGTGACATTGAATCACATCGTTGGTTTACCAACTTTTTGGTATAGGGGTAATAACCCAGATTTTGAGTACTGATAACTCCTTCCATATTGTATCGATTTATGATAAAACCGTACCAGGTTGTGATAAACACCGGTTTAACCACATATAATACTGGTGACTCGTAGTCAAACCAGACCGGGCTGATAGTCTCCGGATTATAACTTGATCATGTGCTGACAACTTGTAGTTGAAAGTCGAGCCGGGTTGATAAACACCGGTTTACTCCATAATAGGATGGTAACAGAAAATCAAACCGGGCAGATAGCCTCCGGATTAAGATTTGACCGTGTTCAGTCAATTTGTAATATGATAGTCGAACCAGTTTAAGAATTGTCGGTTTAAAAATGCAACAAAAGAAATATTTATCAAAACAAAATTTCAAGCAAAGGCAATGATAAAACCATTTGCAAAAAGAGGCTATTGAGTCGATCAAATGGCGTTACCATGGTCGGACATGACCAAGCCCCTGATAGGCGTAGCTATGGTTCAAGTCAGCCAGGTCCCGAAATGAAACAGTGGCATTATGCCGATCAAAAGGCGTGGCAATGGTTCGGGTTCGACCAAGCCCCCAAGTGATTTTGTGGCCTTAGGCCGATCAAGAGGCGTGACTATGGTTCAGACGTGACCACAAGTCCCCAAGTGATGCATTGGCATTACGCCGATCAAGAGGTGTAGCGATGGTTCGGGTTCGACCAAAGCCCCCAAGTGATGCTTTGGCACTAGGCCGATCAAGAGGCATGACTATGGTTCAGACGTGACCACAAGTCCCCAAGTGATGCTGTGGCTTTACGCCTATCAAAAGGTGTTGCTATGGTTCGGATACGACCAAGCCCCCAAATGATTTCCCTGGTGGCCTTAAGCCTATCAAGAGGTGTGACTATGGTTCGAACATAGCCCCCAAGTGATATTGTGAGCTGTGCTCAAGGGATACCCATGTTTGAGTTGTGCCGTGTAGCAGACTCTCTTTGGCCCCTTATGATAACATTGGCTTGATAGCCGGATTACCGAAATAACCAGAGTTGTGCTCTTATAATAATATTGGCTTGATAGCCGGATCAAGAGGTGTAGCTACGGTTCGAATACAACCAAGCCCCCAAATGATAATGTGAGCTGTGCTCAAGAGGCACCTATGTTTGAGTTGTGCTGTGCAACAAACTCTCTTTGGTCCCCTTAATTTCTTTTGAGAACTCGAACTTGCGAGAGATTATTCTTTTGAACCGGAAATTCTTAAACCGGATATTGAGAGCTTCAAAGCTCTATGGGAGATAGCTTTCCCTTGAGCCGGATTTTTAAACCGGAATCCTTCTTCTTGAGCCGGAAATTTTCTGAGGCCTTTAAATTTTCACCAATATGACTATTTAGGGTCCTGCATTAGACAACTTTGCAAGCCAGAGTAATTGCTATTTTAAAGAAAGCAATACATAATACAAAAATATACTGGATGAATTTCACCTGATATGCCAGGCCAGTAATTATCCACTGCGGAGTTGATGATCACCATGGTGAAGCGGAAATCAATCATGGGTGAATCCGCCGTAGGAGAAGACAGATGATCCGGCCATGGCACTATAATCCGGTGCGGATAGGCGAGTCAATCATGTTGCGTTGATGTAGCAGGGGTGGCGATTCGCGTATGTATCCATCCAGCAGCATGGCACAGACAAACGCTAGTGCAAAAGCGATGCTGGCACGCGCCCCCTTAGGCGACACCTTTGTAATGAATAATGGTCCTGCAAAAGAATACCACATACCAGAGTAATTGCTCTCAAACAAAATACATGCTAATAAAATACTTATAAAAAATAGCACCTGATGTTTTGTCGGGCAACATGAACGCCCGCCAGCAGGGGCAGATGGCGCTGGATGATGCTGGATGTAGTCAGACGAAAAAGACAGCTCGTACATATATACGTCCGATCTGACGTTCCACTAGCACTCGGTAATCTTGATCCATACTGGATTAATAGTGCTAGCACTCTTTTGGGAACGAGCTAGCGTACCTTCACATAAACTTTTCCCTTTGGCGTTTTCAAAACTCCACACAACTTTTGCTAATGGATCTTCAGGGTGGACGTAGTATTTGAACAGAACATAAATCTTTGATTTATTCCCCCTGGCACGTTGAAATCGATCAGATAACCAGAGCGACTAGCGGCGCACGCATCCATCGGGCGATGCCTTATAGCCAAACACTTATGCTGCACTTTCGTCCCTCGGGTCTCCTGTTGCAGATAGATGTCGGTGCGAGCTTAGGCGGGCCGGCGTAGACCATGACGCCCAGATAGCAAGGTTGATCGCCGGCTTGACATGTGCCAAATTTCAAACTCTGATTTCATTTTCCATGAGCCTCAACAGTTCGTCTTTAAACTCTAGAGACTCTTCCTGCAACTCCTGCTGAGGCTTCTTTATATTTTCTTTAGAAATACTCATCCTTTCTTCTGCTAGGCTAGGCGACAGTCCGGTCCAATCCGCTGAAACTTTCACGGTGACCCGATCCGGTCGTGCGGGTAGGCGAGGCTAGACGGCACAAAGCTGACGCCAGTGAAGTGAAGTGGTGCCGTCTCCGGTGCGGTGAGGTGAAGGTGACACCACGGGGGAACTGCGGCGATCCTGGCGGGTTAACGGACGCGGTCGACGCACAGTAGGCAGAGGAGGCGTCCGAGGCGGCTTTCAGCAAGGCTTTGCAAGCAACAATGATGGAGTGTGTGGTGGCGAAAACGGTCAACGGAGCAAATCCTGGTGAAAAAACTTATCTGCTCAACCTGTCCTTGCGTATGTACATACTGCCGAATTTGTAATGGAGGCAGAGGCGTGCGGCCGGCATGGCATGGCCAGCGAGTACACGGTCGTCTTGGCAGAGGCGAGATCGTTGACTGCGGCAGCGGACGTGCGCCCGGCGAGGAGTGGAAAGGCCGGGGCGGCTCGGCAGCACGGCGGTTCACGGACGAGAGGCGCAGCGGCGCAGCAGAAGGAGGAGCGGCCGGTCCTGGCGGGGGCAATTAGACGGTGGAGGTGAAGACGAGGCGTGGCCGGCTTGATGATGCGGTCCGTGCAGGGCGGCTCGGAACGAGGCGACGACAGCGTAGTCCGAATCCAAACCCCCCGTCCCAGTCCTCGTCCGGGTCGTTCTTTGGTTTGACATCCACATCGTATCTGCCATATCGTGGTCTCTTTTCTCTAAATAACCTGAGTACTGGTACTTGCATCTAGTACCCTGTCAATTTCGTGTGATGGTGTATCTTCATCTTAGCTTCCGTCCATCACGTGAGAAGCACTAGTTGAATTTAGCACTTTGATTTAAGAAGCAATTTTAGGTCTTCACGTGAGGACATGGTAGCTGACCAGAAAGTTTTCTCCAAAAACCTCGAGATTTGAAGCGAACCTTGCAGCATAAAACTTATGTCTGTCTTGGCTTCTAATGGCGACACAGTGAAAATCGATCTAATTTTCATGGATCGTCCAGTTGCGGGGGCGCGCACTACGCAACCCTAATTTCTCTTTAACTCCAATCTTGTATTTTCAGATCCAAAGTTAAACCTGAGCAATTGCTTCATGTCAGCTCTTTTTCTTCCAGCCAATCGCGAGCTTCTCAATCCTCACGAGAGATCCCTCCAAAAACTCAACACCACCGTGCGCAGGCCCCACGGTGGACGCCAACTGTCGTGGAATTGTCATGGCAGATGTCCTTAGTGTCAGGACTTAGTCGCGAGGCCAACGCATCTATGTGGTAGCTTGAGAGGGGTTGAGCGGGACGAGAGACGCGATGTTTTACCCAGGTTCGGCCCCTCACGGTGGAGGTAAAAGCCTACATCCTGCTTCATTGATATTGATGATGATGATCACGGTTACAAGAGTGCTCTATCTCGAGAGCTATTGTCTAAACCTAACTTGTCCAACTTGTGGAACTTGTCAATCTTGTCCATTTTGGGGAGCCCTGCCCCTCCTTATATATGTTGGAGGGGCGGGTTACATGTAGAGTCCTATTAAGATTAGGACTAGTCTATCTTTAATACAAACCAGATACAAGTTCAGGTTTTAGCTCCTTGTAAGATAAATATTCCTCATGCCTTTCCTCTTAAACCGGCCCACCATTAACATAAACCGGCATGCTGGGCCTTGGGCCTTGTCATCCATTTGGAACACGCGCCGGGTCACCAATGAGTCTTCAAGCTCGTGAATCGTCATACCAGTGAACCGCCAGACTCGTAAACCGCCAGACACGTAAACCGCCAATCACGTAAACCGCCAATCCTTTGGCGGTTTACCAGTGAAACGCCTAGTCCGGCCGGGTTATACTTCCGGCCGGTTTACACCGCGGGGTATATCCCCGACAGTGCACGACATCGGATATGAAGTCTATCACCGGGCCGGACTCAGCCGTTTGACCAGTTTAGCCTCTATCCACTTAGTGAATTTGTCCACCATAACCAGTAGATATTGTTTCTTATGGCTTCCCCCTTTAAGGGGTCGAATCATGTCGAGTCCCCAGACCGCGGAAGGCCAAGTGATGGGGATTGTTTGTAGGGTAGTGGGGGCATATGGCTTTGATTGGTAAAGAGTTGGCATCCGACGCAATGTTGGACAAGGTCCTGTGCATCCGCTCGGGCCGTCGGCCAATAAAACCCTATAGGGAAGGCCTTGCTAATAAAGGCCCGAGCTGCGGCATGGTGACCGCCGAGTCCGGCATGAATTTCAGCCAAGAGCTGCCGCCCCTCTTCCTCGGATATACATCGTTGAAGGACTCCGGTGGCGCTTTTCTTGTAGAGCTCTCCATCATGAACCTTCTAGGCCTTCGAGTGCCAGACAATGCAGCGGGCCTCATTCTGGTCCTCAGGAAGCTCCTTCCAATTAAGGTAGGAAGGAAGGGTTCGGTCCATGGGGCAATGCTCGCCATGATGAGATGCGCCAATGGTGTTATGTCTATGTTTCTGGCGTCTGGGTTATGTTTGGGTCCGGACTAGTGTTACCATTTTCCCCCCGCCACAACATGGATGCCTTAAATATCCTTTCTAGGAAGATATTATGTGGGACGGGGTTGCCCTTAGCGCCAATACGAGCAAGAACATCCGCCACATGATTACTTTCTCGAGCTACATGATGGAACTCGAGCCCCTCGAACCGAGCCGACATTTTTATGACTGCGTTATGATATGCTGCCATCTTTGGATCTTTAGCATCGAAATCTCCATTTATTTGAGATATTGCAAGGTTTGAGTCCCCGCGCACTTCTAGGCATTGTATGCCCATGGAGACAGCCATCCGGAGGCCATGCAATAAGGCCTCGTATTCGGCCGCGTTATTGGAGTCTGTGTATAGTATTTGGAGAATGTACTGAATGACGTCTCCAGTAGGGGACGTTAAAACGACACCCGCTCCTAACCCTGCAAGCATTTTGGAGCCGTCAAAGTACATGACTCATTTGGAGTATGTGCCGTACTCTTTAGGGAGTTCTGCCTCTGTCCATTCGGCGATGAAGTCGGCCAGTACTTGGGATTTGATAGCTCGACGTGGTTTATATGTAATGTCAAATGGCAGGAGCTCGATGGCCCATTTGGCAATTCGGCCCGTAGCATCACGGTTGTTTATAATGTCATTGAGTGGTACTTCGGAGGCCACCGTGATCGAACACTCTTGGAAGTAGTGACGGAGCTTCTGGGATGCCATGAAGACCGCGTATGCTATTTTTTATAATGAGGGTACCGGGATTTGCATGGTGTAAGGATAGTAGATACGTAGTATACTCTCTTCTGAAGCGGGAATTTATGTCTGTCCTGTTCTCGTTCAACAACGAGTACGGCACTCACCACCTGATGCGTTGCCGATATGTATAATAACATCGGTTCGCCGGAGTTTGGTGCGGCCAGGATTGGATTGCTTGCGAGAAGGGTTTTTATTTCTTCCAGTCTGGCTGTTGCCGCGTCCGTCCACTCGAAGTGGTCGGTTCGCCATAGAAGGCGATAGAGAGGCAGTGTCGTTTCTCCTAATCTGGAGATAAAGCGGCTTAGAGCTTCCACGCAACCTGTAAGTTTTTGGACTTGCTTAAGGTCTGTTGGTTTAGCCAATTGTGACAAAGCTCGGATTTTGGCTGGGTTTGCGTCGATTCCTCTGTTGGAAACGATAAAGCCCAGCAGTTTTCCAGCGAGGACGTCGAAGACACACTTTTCCGGGTTGAGCTTAATGTCATATGCCCTGAGGTTGTCGAATGTAAGACGCAAGTCGTCTATTAGTGTTTCCACATGCCTGGTTTTGATGACGACGTCATCAACGTAAGCTTCTACTGTTTTGCCAATCTGTTTCTCCAGGCATGTTTGAATCATGCGTTGATATGTGGCGTCGGCGTTCTTGAGCCCAAAGGGCATGGTATTAAAGCAGAATGGCCCATATGGAGTAATAAATGATGTTGTAGCTTGATCGGATTCCTTCATTTTGATTTGATGGTATTCGGAGTATATAACAAGGAAACACAGTGAGTCGTGTCCTGCGGTGGCGTCAATGATTTGATCAATGTGGGGGAGGGGGAAGGGATCCTTAGGGCATGCCTTGTTGAGGTCTTTGAAATCGACGCACATGCGCCAGGATTTGTCCTTCTTTGGTACCATCACCAGGTTTGCCAGCCAGTCCGGATGTTTGATTTCTCTAATGAATCCGGCCTCGATGAGTTTGGCCAGCTCCTCCCACATGGCTTGTCGCTTGGGTTCGCAAAAGCGCCGAAGTGTTTGCTTAACCGGTTTAAACCCCTTTAATGTATTGAGGCTATGTTTGGCCAGCTTGCGTGGGATCCCTGGCATGTCCGAAGGGTGCCAGGCAAATATGTCCCAGTTTGTGCGTAGGAATTCTCGTAGTGCGGCGTGAACTGTTGGGTTCAGTTGAGCTCTGATGGATGTTGTCTTCTTGGGGTCCATTGGGTGGACCTGGAATTTGACTATTTCTTCTACCGGTTTGAATGAGGTGGATTTGCGGCCTTTGTCGAGGATCACATCGTCCCTGGCCACTGTGGAGCGTAGCGCGGTTAATTCTTCGCCCGCGAGGGCTTCGGATAGTGCCTCCATGGCCAGGGATGCGGTTTTGTTTTCAACGCGGAGTGCTATGTCCGGATCACTGACGAGAGTGATTATATTGTTTGGTCCGGGCATTTTGAGCTTCATATATCCGTAGTGAGGTATAGCTTGGAAGCGTGTGAAAGCATCCCGCCCCAACAACGCGTGATATCCGCTGCTGAAAGGGGCACTTGGAAGGTTATTTCTTCGGACCGATAGTTCTCCGGCATTCCGAATACCATGTCAAGTGTGATTTTTCCTGCGCACCGCACCTCCCTACTAGGAATAATTCCCCGGAAGGTTGTGTTACTTTCTTTGATGCAGCTCCTGACTATTTCCATTTTATGGAGTGTGTCCTCGTAAATGAGATTTAGTCCGCTGCCACCGTCCATCATGACCTTGGTGAGTCGAAACCCATCCATGATGGGGCTGAGGACTAACGCGGCTGGTGCTCGTGTTGTTCTGTACTTTGGTTCGTCACCGGCGTTGAATGTTATAGCCGTGTCGTTCCATGGGTTTATTACAGCGATTTGGCAGACTTCGTTGAGCTCGCGAAGTGCCCTTTTGTGCTTGTTATTTGAAGCGAATGTCTCGAAGACTGTCAATACTCTTGGGTCATCGTCTTCTGGGGGGTGTTGTTCTGGGGCATCCTTTATAAGGATGTCCTAGCCGCTCTTGGCTACCTGTCGTAGTATCCAACATGCTCTAAGGATGTGGGTTCCACAACCTCTGTTGTTGTATGTATTTTGCATGGGCCATCGAGCCACCCTTCCAGAACGGTATCGTGCCATATAGTGGCTTTGTGTTTTTTGAATGTTGGACTGGGTGTGCCCCGAGGGTATGCCCTTTTCGCCTGAAGGGGAAGTTGGGTTGGGGCTGGTGGTTCCCAGCGAGCTGCCCGAGTTTCCCAGGCGCTTTCCATCACGCAGTATTTTTGTACGATGGTTGCTAAGTCGACAAATTTTAGTATGCGGCGTCGATTGATGGCGTTGAGGATTCCTTCGTCCGCATAGTTTTTGCAAAACGCTGATATTGCGTCCTTGTGATGACAATCCATTACCTTGTCCTTGACAAGGAGGAATCTGGCCCAAAAGTAGTGACCCCTCTCCTGAGATTGCTCTTTTATGCTCCTGAGAGCCTCCATGTCCGGGTGGGTGGGTGGAATTAAATCCGAACCCCGACCCAACCGGTTGTCCGGAGTCCGACGACCTTCCGGACTAGACAGTCCGGGTTCCGGAATATCTTCTGATTGTTTGGAACCGTGGTCCGATGCTATGTTCGGAGGGCTGGTTGCATCCTTTCGCGGATGAGTATCTGATTCTTCATGAACGGCGACCCGAACATAGTCCGTCTTTAATATAGAGGAAGACTTGCCATCCTGCTCCAGGACTGCCACGATCTGGTGGGTGATCAGTGGAGTTTCGGTCTCTCCCTAATCGGTTTTAGGCCCGATCTGATTGTAATCTGTGACGATTCCCAAAGCGGCAATGCGATCTAGGAACTCGTTTAAGGACGAAAACTCAACCGGATCCATGTGCTTGGAGTGCTCGGAGTTGATGCAAAGGGGATTTTCGATGGCCCGAGAGGTCATCGTCGGCTCCGCGACCGAACGGGCGATCATAGTAAATTCGCCCAGCCAGAGGGTTTGGCCCGAGGCCAAAACCTCCCCTGCGATGATATTGTCTTCAATTACAAGGCGATCCATCGAGCCTTTCATCGACGGCACAGTGGAACTCTCAATGAAAGCACCAATGTCAGTGTCAAAACCGGCGGATCTCGGTTAGGGGGTCCCGAACTGTGCGTCTAGGATCGATGGTAACAAGAGACGAGGGACACGATGTTTACCCAGGTTCGGGCCCTCTCTATGGAGGTAATACCCTACTTCCTTCTTGATTGATCTTGATGAATATGAGTATTACAAGAGTTGATCTACCACGAGATTGTAATGGCTAAACACTAGAAGTCTAGCCTATAAATATGGTAATGAGTATACGTGGTGTCCTTTTTGGACTATCCCCTTCGGTTTATATGGACACTGAGGCGGTCTAGGGTTTACCTAGAGTCGGTTACATAAGAAGGAATCTTCGGTCTCCAAGCTTGCCTTCCACGACAAGTAGAGTCCAATCCGGACACGGTGCAGTCTTCGGCCTTCATGTCTTCACAGCCCATCAGTCCGGCCCATAGATAATAGGCCGGACGCCCGAGGACCCCTGAGTCCAGGACTCCCTCAGCCTCTACGGAGAAGATCCACCTTGGACTCAAGACCCCTCATGACGTGAACTAGGGACCCAATATTTTGATGAGAGACAGATAACTACGATTTTGGGTGGGACTTGACCCCATGATCCGACAAACAACCGTACAGGGAGAACCGCACACGACTGATATCCACGGCAATCATTGAACCAACTCCAAGGTGTTATCGACCGAGCCAATGACGCGATCGACCTATCCACGAAGGATTGTTCCTGCAAGCAAATCGATGAACATGCAAGAAAATAATAGCCAAGCAATCTAAAAATTGCGTACATTATTATGGAACGGCCGCCGCTTCTGTTGGTCTCGGGCAACCGACGTAGAAGAATCAGCCACGGTCGGGCCGTACGGAGGCCGAACTCCCGTGATGACCCAAAGTTATATTAACGCATCAAAAGAAAAACCTTGGCCACCATGTTGCTTTTATTGGTCCACGAAGTTAAAGCCGAATTGCCCTGGGCCTTGTGCCTTGGTCTCATTGCATGTAGCATGCATGATGCGTGAGTTAGCCTGCTAGAAGCGATGCATGCAACAAGTGGTACCGCCATGGCTTTTAATGTATGGTAATCTCCATCTTGTAATTCTTTGGTCCCTTTCCTCCTGAGTACAAGTAAATTGAAACATGAGTGTAATGTCATATTCTCGTCAGTTAAATCATGTGTATGAAAAACCGAAACTACCTGGTTATTAATTGGTTGTGTAATATTTGTAGACATTTTGATGATAGTTATGTCCACATCCTCCTCCCTTTATTGAAAACAAAGTCGTTCTCAGCTTTCAATTACCTAGAACACATCATAGAGCAGAGCAAAAATAGATGCAGCGTATATAGGCCGTTTTGAAAGCATTAGATCATGAGGATGAAATAAATTTGTTATAGCACCATTAGGAATATCGTGAAAAATTTAATGCTACACAAAGTCTATGTCTGAATTATGGGGATGCAAAATAACTATATGGGTACACTTCATACCCGGATCACAAGTTGGGACACTAAATGGAAACATGCAAGAATTGATAGCAAGCATACTGTGCATAGTACGATACGTTGAGTTAGCTTTCCCATCATTTATTATTTCATCAGGGGTGATAGGAAGCAAGTAGATGGTTTTTCCTTCAAACACAAGATTATACAAATTTTTTCTACCATGATGAGTAACACTATCATCATATTGCCAAGGTCGACTTAACAATAAAGAACAAGCTTGCATAGGTACAACATCACAGTCAACATAATCATTATATGAACCAAGTGTAAATCGTACTCGCACATGACGTGTTACCTTCAACTTACCACAGTCATTGAACCATTGGATGTAATATGGATGGCGGTGTCCCGTAGTGGTGAGGCAAAGTTTCTCGACCATCTCTATACTCGCCAAATTATTGCAGCTTGCACCACCAATGATCACACGAACGTAATGCCCTTCGACAACAAACTTATTTTGAAAAAGATTATGGCGTTGAGGCATCTCAGTATGCCCCACCTGGGCACTAAGTACTTGCATGGTTACAAGACTTGGGTACTGACCGGCCATCTCAGCATTAATATGTATCTCCTATGTGTCATGCTCCTTAATGTCACCTGCATTATTAGTGGCAAGCATAGCGTGTGTATCTTCATCCAAATCACTAGCATAGGAGTACTCACCGTCTTCCTGCACAATGAATGTTCATTTATTTGGGCAGTCCTTCATCAAGTGCCCGCCACCTTTGCATATATGACACTTCATGTCCCTTGTGCGTCCAGACGAAGTGGTGGGTGCTAGAGAAATTTCTTTTGAAGCCTCGGATGATTGTGGAGCTAGTTTTGAACTTGATGGGTGTGCACCATTGTTCAATATAGGTGGTGTTGACCCAGTAGTAGACGGAACGGTAGGAGAGGGTGTCCATGATGAGCGGTGACCTATAGAAAAATTACCTCGTCCCTTGTTGTGTCATCCCTATACTTCCCTTTTAGCTTTACAAGCAAAATGAAACAAACGAGTAGTAGAATTGTACTCCTTATAGTCCAATATATCCTAAATACCATGATTCAAAACACCTAAAAATCTAGCCATCATAGCATCATGGGTTTCAACTAATCCATGTTACACTAAGCCAGTTTGCAATTCTTGATAATAATCCTCTATAGAACTGCTACCTTGTTTTAAACGTTGCAATTCAGTTAGTTTATCACGAGCAGAATATGAAGGGACATAGCACTATCGTATAGCTTGTTTTAAAGCATCCCAATTAGTAGTTATGTTATTTGCATTAATACGACAATATTCACTCCACCACATGGAAGCAAAGTTTGTAAATTCACTAGTGTCTTCCCTAATTATTTGGTTCTCAAGAATATCATGACATGCAAATTTTTCTTCAACTGAAAGTTCACAATCAAGATAAACATCTGGATTATACTTACCATTGAAAGCAGGCATAGTAAATTTAATTTTAGCACTAGAGTGGTCGTAATCTCGAACTTCATACCTGGGTGGACCTCGTGCCATACCTGGACGGTTGAAACGCTACTGTTGATGAGCACGGTCATTGTGGCGGTCGACCGCTTGGTCATCCTCGGTGTCACCGGAATAATCCTTGTAGTTGTCCCCATATTCCTCGTGGACATGAGGAGGAATGTGTTGCTGCTGGTTAATGGTGGTGGCATCGGTGGCAGTAGCTAGATGTTGTGGATGACCCATAGGCACACGGCGAGCTCGCGAAATAGCGGCGACACCCGTGGAGTTGCGAGGATCAACGTTGTAGTTGACGAGGGGTGCGGTCGGCAAATCGTCCAGAAGTGAAAAGATGTACTTTAGTTGTGTGTTTGTAACACCATGTGCCTTGAGCCTCACTTCGACCGCAATCTGAGCACCCTCAAGTTCAGCGAGACGCTCGGTGGTGACTTTCACATCTGCGGTGAGACCCTCAAGTGTGGGTTGATCCTTTGCCATTGTTAGTCAAAGAGAAAAAACATAGTGTATAAACCCTACCAACTAGTAGGACATGGTGGAAAAAGAATTCGCTCACACTCAATCTTAGTATCAAATTCTTACTTGTTCTTACCAATGCAACAGGTGGTAATCGGCGCGTTGGTGTTGGGTTCAAGCGACCAATGAAGATTGGTTGGAGTGATAACCAGGAATCAGCGGAACCGGGACCTGTAGTTATTGGTAGGAAAAAGTGTAGCTTGGCAAAGGCTTCTTAACTCACAATATCAGTGGCACAATTTAGCAAAAAGCAATGCAAGTTGAATAATTGCTCAAACTCCTAACTAGTGCTGGTAGTCGACTAGTAAGAGATAAAAAATCTAAGCCTAGATACTGAATAAAATGAGTGAAATTGCTGGCGGAAAAGATGAGGTAGCTCTAATAAGCTAGATATAAGTGAGTACCAATGAGTATATAACAAAGCTCCAAAAGATATGATACATGAATTTCAATCAAGTAGACAAAGTAATGTCCTGGGTAGCAAATAGAACAAAGCAGTCCAAAAGAGATGCTAGCTGGCCTGAATTGTTCTTTTTTCTTTCAATTTTTTTTTCTTTCTTTCCTTTTTCCTTTTTTTCTTTTTTTTTCTTTTTTTCCTTGCTCTTTTTCTACCAGGCTGTTGTAACAAGTATACACACGAGGAAGAGAACAGGAGAATAGAAAACATACAAACTCAAGTGCTACTAAAAGCTACAAGATCATGTACTAATTGAGATCACAAATTAATGGAACAGTGTGGCCGGATAACTACAAACGGTTATTGAGTAACAACGCACTACGGCAGACACACAAGGCACTGTTGTCTGATGTGAAGCGTCGAGACAAGGCTACATGTACAGGGCAAAGCAGGCGCGCACACGGCTGGGACAAAAAATGAACATGTACGCATGGGAAACAGCAGACAAGACGGAATTTTAACTGATGTGACCTCAGATTGCACGCAAGAATAAGCAAAACTAGAAACAACCCAACGCAATCTTGCTTTTGTTTTGGGCGGAAGAGATTTCTTTAGGGTGGACAAACACCAGATCGATCTAGTAGGTAATTCTTTCCAAAGGAATCTAAACCAGCACTAGTATTCGATGAATGCAACCAAAAATTCAACTACACAAATACTAGTTGCAAAAATTGCTAAAGGCTAAAAAGATAGGTGTGACAGATGAACTAATCTATTTTCTTGGCTTTTTTGTGGGTTGTTGGACTGAAAAACAATCTAACCTAATAAAACTATAAATCTCTCACCAATGAACATAAAAACTTATACCACTTGATGTGTACTAGGGACCCGATCTTTCAATGAGAGGGAGATAACTACGATTTTGGGTGGGACTTGACCCTCACGATCTGGCAACCAACCGTACAGGGAGAACCATACACGACTGATATCCACGACAACCGCTGAACCAACTCCACGGCGTTATCGACCGAGCCAACGGCGCGATGAACCTATCCACGAAGGATTTTTCCTGCAAGCAAATCGAAGAACATGCAAGAAAATAATAGACAAGCAATCTAAAAATTAAGGATATGCTAGATGAATAAATCTCACAAATTGGGGTTCCGATAGGATGTCTTGACGGTTGCACTACCTGCTAAGTGTGAAGACAAATAAAAATAGCAATAGCTAAACTTCTCTAAATAAAACGCGAGTCTAAACCCTAAAAGAGGCTAACTATTTATTAAGGAACGGCCACCGCTTCTGTTCGTCTCGATCAACCGACGTAGAAGAATCAGCCACGGTCGGGCCGTACGGAGGCCGAACTCCCGTGATGGCCCAAAATTGTATTAGCACATCAAAAGAAAAATCCTTGGCCACCACATTGCTTTTATTAGTCCATTAAGTCAAAACCAAATTGCCCTGGCCCTTGTGCCTTGGTATCGTTGCATGTAGCATGCATGATACGTGAGTTGGCCTGCTAGAAGCGACACATGCAACAAGTGATACCGCTGTGGGGTTTAATGTACGGTAATCTCCTTCTTCTAATTCTTTGATCCCTTTCCTCCTGAGTAAAAGTAAATTGAAACGTGAGTGTAATGTAATATTCTCATCAGTTACATCATGTGTACAAAGAAGTGAAACTACCTGGTTACTAATTTGTCGTGTAATATTTGTAGACGTTTTTATGATAGTTATGTCCACATCACCTCAAGACCTCCTCACGGACATGAACTAGTTACCCTATGTATCTTCCTTTGCTGACCTTGGATCATGTATGTCTTTGTGTTTCGACGATCTAGCACACTTGTGATCGTTTCTTATTGATTTGAGTGTTTACTCTCGTTTCCCCTTGTGATTTCCCTCGTGTTTCCCCTCGTGTTCTTCGTGTTCTTAGCGGGATCCCCTCCATTTCATGAAAGATCAGGCCCTAGGGTTCTACCCTACACCACGGTGTTCCCAGGGAGGTAATCGAGCACCACCTTGTTATCTGCCCACACACCTGACCCGTTAGCAGAAGGTCTGGAAGCAAGCCTTGGAGCGGCAGCAATTCATTGCAGAAGAGATCAAGAAACTTGAGGCAATTTGGTCAGAGGAGTGCTGCATAAAACTTGGTAAGCAAACCCAATGGTCATATGCAAGGCTAACGGAAAATGGAGGCTTTGCATAGATTTCACAGATCTTAACAAGGCCTGCCCGAAGGATCCATTTCCCTTGCCGCGCATCGACCAGATTGTGGACTCCACTTCAGGATGTGGGTTTCTGTCTTTTCTGGATGCATACTCTCGATATCATCAGATTTTTATGTTCAAGGAAGACGAAGAGGAGACCTCATTTATCACCCCATGTGGCACATATTGTATCGTGTGCATGCCTTTCGGGTTGAAGAGTGCGAGGTCCACTTTTGCAAGAGCAGTCCAGATTGGTTTTGAATCACAGTTGTGTAGGAACATTGAACTATATATGGATGATATTGTGGTCAAGACCAATGATATATCAACCCTCATCCAGGATTTGGAAGAGACGTTTGCTAATCTGCGCAAAATCAACTTGAAGCTAAACTCGGAGAAGTGTGTGTTTGGCGTTCCCTCCGGCAAGGTACTGGGTTTCTTTGTGTCCCATCACGGGATAGAGGCCAACCCCGACAAGATCAAGGCTATCGAGTAGATTCAAGCATCCAAGACAGTTAAGGATGTGAGGCGTTTGACAGGGTGCGTTTCGCGCTTAGCAGATTCATCTCCAAGTCTACCGAGTGTGCCTTGTCGTTCTTCAAGATCTTGAAGAGGGCAGGACACATGAAGTGGACCCCGGAAGCAGATACAACCTTGCAAGATTTTAAGACCTACTTGTCCTCTGTGCCTACTTTGGTTGCACCCAAACCACAAGAGTCGTTGCTGCTATACTTGGTGGCAACTAATCAAGTGGTTAGCGCAGCCCTAGTGGCGCCGCGGGAACTAGAAGAGACAAAGAGTGAGAACATCCCTGAAAGGCCAGATGTTAATCAAGACAAAGAAGAGCACGACAGCGGAGGCTATCCCAAGGGCGCGGCAAGGAAGAAAGTGGTGCAGCGCCGAGTATACTTCGTCAGCTCCGTATTGCAGGGGCTACATCCAGGTACTCTGGTGTGCAAAAGTTGATTTTTTAGCTAGTCACGGCCTCAAGGAAACTACACCACTACTTCCAAGCCCATGAGATCACAGTGGTCACCCGCTTTTCTTTGCAAAGGATACTCTGAAACCCTGAGGCTATTGGAAGAATAGTGGAGCGGGCATTGGAGTTATCCATGTTTGGCCTGAAGTTTGAATGCACATCAACAATTCAAAGCAGGGCATTGGCAGAGTTTATTGCATAATGGACGCCAACCCCTCATGAACATGTGTTGGAAACAATTGTTCCCAGCAAGTAAGCGCCCCAAGAATGGTTTACGTAATTCGATGGTCCCTTCTCCATACAAGGTGCAGGGGCTGCCATGCTTCTTGTTGCTCCCACTAGAGAGCGCCTGAAGTACGTCGTCTAGATGCATTTTCCCCTGGAGGAGGCTACCAACAATACATCAAAGTATGAAGGGCTCCTTGCTGGGCTCAGGATTGCCACTGAATTGGGAATCAAGAAGTTGATCATTCCAGGATATTCACAAGTTGTGGTGAGACAAGTCAACAAGGATTACCAAAGTCCATTGTTGGAGGCATACGTTGAGGAAGTGAGAAGACTAGAAGAGCACTTTGACGGATTGCAAACAAAGCACGTACCCCATGCGGAAAACAGCATTGTTGATCATCTGTCAAAGTGTGCTTCGCAGAAGCTTCCTCTAGAACTAGGAACTTTTGTTCCCCATCTTACTTAGCCCTCCGTATCCCCATTAACATTGGCCCGAAAGAGTAGGAAATTAGACTCCCTTAAGCCTCTCCCGGTAGAGCCTCTCAGGGCTCCTGGTAGGGACCCTGCCGAAAACAACTCCCCTTCGATTGCCAGGCTGCACCCTCCTCCCGGGCCACTGGTCCCCGCGGTCAAGGAATGTGCCCCCATGAATGAGGAGGTGCCATTAGTCCTTGTTGCCGAGCCCCGGGCTCCCACTTGGGCAAGGCACATTGTCCACTGCCTCCAAACCGAAGAACTTCCCAAAGAGCAATAAGAAGATGAAAGAGTAGCCTGGAGGGCCAGTATGTATCAGTTTGTTGATGACACACTATACATAAGGAGGCCGAATGGTGTGAAATTGAAGTGCATTGGCCAGGAAGAAGGAAAGGAACTGCTGGCAGAAATAGACAAAGGCATGTGCGACTCCCACATTGGATTGAGGGCGTTGGTTGGGAAAGCATTCCGGCAAGGATCCTATTGGCCCACAGCCCTCCAAGCTGCGGTCATGCTAGTCACCAAATGTGAAGCATGCCAGTTCCATTCCAAGAACATCCATCTAGCTGCCCAAGCTCTTCACACAATTCCTTTATCATAACCGTTTTCGGTCTAGGGGCCTGATATCCTCGGCCCTTTCCCCCAAGCTGTCGGGGGCTTTGAATTCTTTTTCATTGCGAACAACAAGTTTACAAAGTGGCCAGAAGTACAAGCCGTGAGAAAGGTGGCTGCTTAGTCAGCTATCAAGTTCTTGAAAGGATTGGTGTGCCGCTTTAGGGTCCCTTCCTGACCATCACCGGCAACGGCACCCAGATCATGAGCCATGCCTTCATGCAATATGTTCATGCCCTCGGACGTAAGGTATCATTTGCCTCTGTTGCACATCCCAGAAGCAATGGACAAGTTGAGAGGGCGAACGCTGAAGTATTGCGAGGACTCAAGACGAGAACATTTGATAAGCTGCAGAAGTGCGGTAGGCGATAGATCGACGAGCTGCCGGTGGTTCTTTGGTCCCTTAGAATGACACCAAATCGAGCTACCAGGCACACTCCCTTCTCCCTAGTCTATGGGGCAGAAGCAGTTATCCCCATGAAACTCATTTACGGGTCACCTCGAGTGCTTGCCTACGATAAAGTAGCGCAGTTTCAGCACTAACATGACGACACTGTGCTTCTCGAGGAGAACCGTCTCCGGGATGCTACATGTGATGCATGCTACTACCAAGCCTTGCATCACTATCACAGCCGCAGGGTTCATGCCCGGTGTTTTTAGGAAGGCGACCTTGTCCTTTGGCGTGTTTAGTCGGCCAAGGGTGCAAACAAGTTGTCATCAAAGTGGGAAGGCCCTTACTGGGTAGTACGAGTCAACAGACGTGGCGCAGTCCATCTGCAGACCGGAGATGGCATTCGATTGCAAAACTCATGGAATATTGAGCATCTCTGTAAGTTCTACCCGTAAGGCGCGGCTGTCGGGCCCTGTCCAGCAGCCACCATTTCATACAAGCCTTGCCTTAGTTGCATGTAACCCCTTGTACAAAGCCAGGCGCAGACCCTGACCAACAGAGAAATAAACGAAGCGCTGAGCCCCCCCCCCCAACAATGTGCATGCATGCATAAGCATTTCATGAGCATCGCATGTTCATGGAGATAAGATCACATCTGGGATCATTTTCATCTGCATAAATTGCAGGCTCCTACCAAAGACATGGTCTCCGAAAGGAGATGGAAAGATGAGCCTACACTGCGATCAAGGGCAAGCCAAACTGATAAGTACTTTCTCTAATCCATACATGTTTCTGTAAGTAAAGACTTGTGCATAAGAAAACCTCGCCGCTTTCTCTAATCCCTTGACTCGAATGTTGCTTCGGTCAGGATGGTCGTAGTGGCCTTTGGTGAAAAAAGATTGGCGGGGGGCTGGTCTGTCTTCATAATCTGCGCCCGGTAGGCCTAACTCCCCGGTAACAAAACAGAGGGTACTGGCAGGATAGCCTGCCAGTGGAAACTTGTTTAGTTAAAAGTATGGAGGCACCCCACCTCTACATGGACGTATACATGCACGAGTCCCCGGCAAGGTTTATCTTTTTCATTAATATGCTGATCAAACAAGTACAGACCTTACATAACACAAACTTGGATTCAAGAGAATACATTATTTGAACTAAAATTTGGCAAGTGCCTACAGATTTAAGATTGAAAAAAGATAAGTGACCCGTAAACTCCTCTCCATGTCCCTCTTATCCCAGGTATTGTAGTGGGAAGAGAAGAGGGCAAAAGGGGTGCCTAAGGAGACGCCACCCAAATCTCGTCAGGGTTTGTCGGGCGCAGCCTGACAGGATCGGGAGTGGCAAGGCTGCGGAGGAGGAGGGAGGAAGGATAAGCTTAGCCGTGCCCTGGTCACCACCTCTAGGGACGGTAAGAAGCCCCAGCACTAGCACCGGCAGGGAGGGCCATCAGAGCTCAGTTGGAAGACTACTCGAGGAGGCAAAGGCACCAAGAGAGCGACCCCATCCCCAGCGACCAGGAGGCCGGTGATGACGGTGCCGGGGAAGGGAGGGTAAGGATGGAAAGACGAGGCGGCAGGTCGCTAGTATGAGACGAACTCGTCGGTGCCATCGTATGCCGACCTGACGGCCTTCCTCCTGCCTTCTCCGTCTTCCCTGACTTCCTATTCATCAACACCGCTCCAAGGAAGCACCGACCACTCGGTCTGGCACCTTCCCTGGAGAAGTGACCAAGGGCCAAGACGGCCAAGGGGCTCGGGGCGCACCGCTCCCCACCTTGACAGGCAGGAACGCACCCTCTCTTCAGCATTGACCCCGGTTCCGCTGGAGGGAGTAGTGCTGGGATTACCAACAACCCCTAGCCCTGCATCCCGGACGGGTGTCGAAGGCTTCAACAACCTAGTTGCGAGGCCCATGAGCTGAAGTGGCTCATGGCAAGATGCCATGCTCGATGACAAACGACCGACCGAGGCAGAAGGGACAAGCCTTTCACCACCATGGGAAAGCTTAATATCTCCTGCACCGTGGATAGTTCGTCCATCATGCCTCTTCTGGACCTGGACCAGACTCACTCCTCGAGCATCAGCACGAGCATTTGACATTGCAAAATTCAAACTATGGCCCGGGGCCTAGCCCTGGGCACTCCCCTTCGGCATGACCAGCAGAAGGCAAAAGATGGAGGAGAAGGGATGTGAGGATAGGTACCTCCGCTCCTCCACCGCCCCTCCTTTTATAGGCAGGTCGAGGAAGGAAGCCAATCCCACAATGCGTGACCGCCACCCTCCTCCACCAATTCAAGAAGACCGGGGCCCTACCTTGATGCTCTCTGCACCACGCGCCTCCGTTACCTACACCACTTGGTCCATGCAGCATACGTGGCTAAGGATAAGGGCGTGGTGGGAAGAGTGAATTTGCAGTTACTCGCCCGTGCATTAAAGTCATTCACGACCCATTACAAGAGTTGTCCCACCATGATTGGCATTACACGACGCACGGGAAAGCCGGACACTGGCCCGGACTCAAGATTAATGAAGAAGCAAAGAAGAACTCAAGGGGCCAGCCACTTGTACGCCCCTGCCTGTGCACTGGTTAGGGCCTACCCTGACAAGGCCCAGCGGCGGGTTTGGGCCAGGCCCGGGGGCTCCTGTCGGCGTAAGAAACTGTGGGTCCGTTTCCCAGACTGTGCACATGCCGAAGAGCAAGATTACAACACCAAGATCAAATCAAGACACGAGGGACCAGTTCTTTGAAGGACCATTGTGTAGATCAAGAAGACCAAGACTAGCCAGAGAGACAAGATTCCACTACGAGAAGGACCTCCCTTGCCGGGCAGGCGAGCCTGGCAAGGTTGGGTTTACCCCGGAAGCGAGCTTCCAAAGATCGCCGTGGCAGGCCTGCCGGGGCTCACGGAGGCAAACCACTCCACCTCACCACCCCACAGTGACACACGTCATCGATCAGTGTAGTTTCAAGCTCCTAAGTGACTATGTGGCTGCTCTCTACCACATGGCAGCCACTTCCTATAGAAAATACCTCCATGTGACACCCGTCTTGAGAAGTGTTAAGCAAGCAGGCGCGAAGCTGGCAAAATTGCCTGGCAAGGCCTGCCGGGCGAGCTGTGATGTGACACTGAGCGGTGCATTTAATGCGCTCTGTCAGGCTGCAGAGTTAGGTATGATAGCACTGTTTGCTATCTAATTAGCACATAAAGACTGATTTGCCATTGTGGTGACCCCTTAATCTATAAAAGGAGGCACATGGCAACCGTAGAAAGGATTCAGCCCCCTCATACTCATACATGCATAGCCACTCTCGCCTCGAGGCAACCTTGCCGAGCAAGAGCAATGAGCTTTTCCACCATCAATCCACCAAAGCAGGAGTAGGGTTTTACGTCTCATGGCAGCCTGAACCTGCATAAAGCTGCCCATGTGATCTCTGTCGTGTTGTGTTATGCTTCTTCGCTCTTTGCGCAACGTGCCCATCCCCCCGCCGAACCAAAGGAGCTCTTTGGCCACATAGGTGGCCGTGGTTTCCCATGACAATATTGGAGGAAATAAAGCTAAGTCTAGGTCATTATGGATTTGTTAAGAAAACACTAGAGAAAACTTACCGTCATCACTGAGGTGAAACACTGGCGTGGCTTGCGCCAGTACCACCTAGAGAAGGATCGTGTGATGCTTGTCTGGAGGTACGCTGCACCAAATATCATTTGCAATGTCTCATTAGCATGACAACACTCAAATGTTAATACTAGTAACTAATTACCAATCAAATTAAACTCACCATGGTCCCCGGAGCTATCTCTGGCATCAGCGGTGGGGTCTGATCAGTCTTCTGGCATAGAGACTGCACATTTGGTTTTGACGGGTCAGTCATACTAGTTAGTAATGAAACGAACATTATGTGAATGATTTGGCTAATGTGTACAAGAAGCTTACCACGAGAACCTCATACATGGCCCAGTTCTGCATGTCATTCCATGCACTCTCCTCCTCCAACATCCTTGTCATCATCTGCTCCAACTCCCATTGCTTCTCCTCTGTCTGTTGGTCCCTCTCCGCCAGAAGCGTGTGGGGTCTATCTCTCTCACTCTGAATAGCAGCCTGCAACACCACTCCTCGTTAGCATTGTAATCATCAATGTCCGCACACAGAATGTAATGGAGGAAAGATAGCTGAGTTCGTATAACTAACGTCAAAGGCGATCTCGACTGGCCGTTGACGAGGCCTCATCTCAGGAGCGGAGCTCGACTGGTGCGCCTTGATTTCCGGGGGAGTGCAAGGACAACGAATAAGTCCATCTCTAATGGCTATCGAGCCATGGGACCTCCTGCCACCAGATATCATCACCAGCTCTTGATCAAACTGCTGGCTCGGGTTAAAGTCCTCCCCTTTCCTCGCCTTCCCCTCATCTGTGTACTTCTTCTACGGCCCAATATGGGCCATGGCATAGATGTCGTACACCTCTGGCACCTCCAGCTTATTGTGTTTTGCCTGAAAGAGAGGAACAAAGTAAAATGGTAATTAAAGGTCTCAAGCTAGCATGAAGAATGAGTTGCATGAATCATGAAGCAAACCACATACCCAGTTCCGCCCGTATTAAAATAAGTTGGTGCTGCCTTGATGGTGTGGCACACCTTCCATTTGGGCACGCTTGTCCTTGGCATTGTTGTGCTGGGCACGCCATTCGTTTGAGCACCACTCATGGACCAACACCTCCCAACAATCCATCTGATCCGCACACCATCTCGAGGGAACCTATGTTAGTAAAGAGAAACGTACTTGAACGCTATGCCTACGAATCAAATCAAGGAAACTAAGTACAAGGCCTTAAGAATAGGTAATTATCGTCATATACTACTCCTTCAAAAACTTATCGTGGCACGCCGGCTTGGGCTTCTTAATACCACGTGAGGCGTAGTAGTCTTGAACAGCCTGCACCCGAGCCTCATGTCATATGTTCTGTAGTAGGCGTCTGCACTCGACATCGATAATGTTTGCCGCGGCCTCCTCATATCCCTCTGCACACTTGTAGAAGGTCTGCAAGTAAACGAGACAACATTGATTAGTACAATAACTAGCTAGTTGAAGATTTTTAATTGTGTAAAGGAGAAATTACCCAAAAGTTTTTGATCACCATCTATGCCCTCATGTCACACAAGACACCGTCGATCATCACCTCCGGTGGGGCTGGGGCAGCCAAGTAGTGCTCCTAGCACAATCCTAGCTCTGGAACCTGACCCTCATCGGGCAACGTGACAAACCCTGGGAAGTTTTGCCGGCAAAGCATAGCAAGGACGGAGTTGGGCCTGTGCACATCATCAGCGTGGTGCCAACCCCTGCAGTATGACAAGGCAAACACATTAGATATTGAAGAAACGTGAAGGAAAATGTTAGAAAAAGAGTAAATGGACTTACCTCTCCTCATCAGGGAAAATCAACCACCTCTGCTCGCTGGTCACCGACATGGGCGGGAGCAGTGTACAACCATGCTGGTAGACGGTGGCCCGTCGACCTAAGGCTCATCGACCACAGTTCACGTAGCCTCCTCCTTAGACGTGTCCACCCAACCAGTCCTGTGCTCGAGTGAATCAGCTAGGGTGGCTGTGAGGAAGGCGTAGGAGCCTGCTTACCTCTCCCATGGCCGCGTCCTCCCCGACCTCCTCTGTTGTTCCCTCACCACCCTCCTCCCCTGGTGGGCAATGATGGCGATGAAGAAGCGCCCACGGGTGTCTTCATACGATCGACCAACACTCTCCGGAGAGTTTGTGGTGGAATGGAAGTACCCCTCCCACCACGCGTCGACGAAGAAGGAGCCTCGAAGCGCTCCTTACTCACGCCCACCATTTTTCAGCACCTGCCATGACATAGAGTAAATGAAATTAGTACAACATAAACAAATTTAATACCGATATGAATAATAATATGCATATAACTAGTGTATCATCATCAAGTAGAACATTACATAGGAACCACTCGGTGACCGTCGACCCCTCGACCCTCGACCCCTCAGCAGTCCTGTCGAACACATTCACTGTGAGCATGGTGCGGTTGTTGTCGTAGCTTAAGATGCGGACGTGCCCGAGCTGAAGGTCATCAGCATGGGTGAACTACTTCCATCTATTCGCACACGGATGGAAGCAGTTCACCCATGCTCATGACCTTCAGCTCGGGGATGTCCTCATCTTATGCTATGACACCAGTCGGTCTGCACTCGGATTTGAAGAGCCTCGACCATCGACCCCTCAACCCTTGACCCCTCGCCACTCGACCCCTCGACCATTTGACCCCTCGGCAACCCTCGACCCGGTGGAGTAGCTCACACAAGGGAAGGGGGCATCCGATGGAGGAGGGGGTGGCCAAGTGGAGTAGGTCCGCCGCAGGGGAGGGGGCGGCACCGCGGCCTGCCTCATGGCGACACTAGGGCAGCCGTAGTGGGGGAGGGGGCAGGGCGGCGGGACGACCATGGGGCGGCGGGGCGACGTGACCGGGAAGCTGTCAAAGGGGACGACCGCGGGGTGGTAGGACGGCAACGGGGCGACAGGGCTATGTGGACATGGCAGTGGGGGCGCGGCGGCCGGTGGCGGTTGGGGTCGGGTGCGGGGGTTGGGTCGGGAAGGCAGAGAGAGAGGAGGGGGCGGGATGGCCCTTAGATAATAAATTCTTTGTCATTTGCTAGAGGACGACAATGAGGTGGGGCTGGTGGGCTATTAGGGTTTAGGCCTCCACTGGACCCCACCCACCTCTTTGTCGTGTGCTAGCGGACGACAAAGATTCTTTGCCATCAGCTGGCGGACGACAAAGAATTGGCTGATGGCAACTAGGCTCTTTGTCATCAGCCATCTCTTTGTCGTCCGTTTTTTATAAGCAGACGGTAAAGGCCTTCTTTGTTGTCCGCTAGCAGACCACAAAGAGTTGACTGATGGCAAATTCTTTGTTTCTAGTAGTGTTGGTTGATCTGCCACCTGGCGTAACGACCATTGGTTGCAAATGGGTCTTTAAGAAGAAAATCATGTGGATGGAAATGTTCAGATCCACAAAGATCAACTTTTCGCTAAAGGTTATGGACAAGTTCATGGAATTAACTACGACAAGACTTACTCGTCGGTAGCGATGCTGAAGTCGGTGAGGATTGTACTAGCTATAGCTGCATATTTCCATTACGAGATATGGCAGATGGATGTCTAAACGGCTTTCGTTAACGGAAATTTAACCAAATATGTGTATATGATACAACCCGAGTGTTTTGTCGATCCGACTAGCGCTAGTAAGGTATGCAAGCTCAAGATATCTATTTATGGGTTGAGGCAAGCATCTCGGAGTAGGAATATTCGTTCTGATGAGGTCATCATTGGTCTTGGTTTCATCAAAAGCGAAGCAAAGAGGGCGATTGTTTATACAAGTAGTTGAGTGGAAGCTCGATAGTGTTTTTGATCCTGTATGTGAATGACATATTGCTGATCAGAAATGATGTTTCGATGCTGAACTCGGTCAAGGAATCATCGAATGGCAAGTTTTCAATGAGGGACCTTGGCGAGGCATACATAGAGATAGATCAAGGAGGCTGCTCGGCTTGAGCCAGAGCACGTACATAGAAAAAGTGTTGAAGTGGTTCAACATGAGCGAGGGCAAGAATGGGTTCTTGCATATCTCACATGGTATAAGGCTAAGCGAGACTCAGAGTCCCTCGACATCTAAAGAGTGAAGCAGTATGAGTCAGATTCCGTATGCCTCGAAAATTGGATCCATCATGTATGCCATGATATGTGCACAACCTGATGTTGCTTTTGCAATAAGCCTGATAAGAAGATACCAGGGCAACCTAGGTGAGAGTCATGGGGGCGGTAAAGACTATTCTTAAGTACCTGAAAAGTACTAAAGAGATGTTCCTAGTTTATGGAGGTGAGGAGGAGCTCGTCGTAAAGGGTTACACGAAGGTTAGTTTCCAAACCGACAGAGATGATTGTCTATCATAGTCTGGATTCATGTACGTCGTGAGCTGAGGAGCAGTGAGATGGATGAGTTCTGATGTGTCTCCATCATACCAAATGCTTTTTGCTCTTGTTTTGGACTCTAATTTGCATGATTTGAATGAAACTAACCCGGACTGACGCTGTTTTTAGTAGAACTACCATGGTGTTGTTTTTGTGCAGAAATAAAATTTCTCGGATTTGGACGAAACTTTTTGGAGATTTATATCAGAATAAATAAAAAAATATTGGAACCAAGACCCACTCGAGGGGGGGGGGGTTGGCTGCCCATAAGACACCAGGGTGCGCCACCCCCTCTGGCACGCCCTGGTGGGTGGTGGGGCCCTCGAGGCACCTCGGACCCTAATTCCAACGCTATAAAATCCTATTATTGGATAAAAAATAGTAGAGGATGTTTCATTGCATTTCACGATACGGAGCCGCTGCCACCTCCTGTTCGTCATCCAGAGGGCAGATCTGGAGCCCACTTGGGGCTCCGGAGAGGGGATCTTCGTTCTTCGTCATCATCAACCCTCCTTCATCACCAATTCCATGATGCTCCCCACTGGCAGTGAGTAATTCCTTCGTAGGCTCGCTGGTCGGTGAGGAGTTGGATGAGATTCATCATGCAATCGAGTTAGTTTTGTTAGGGCTTGATCCCTAGTATCCACTATGTGCTGAGATTGATGTTGCTATGACTTTGCCATGCTTAATGCTTGTCACTAGGGCCCGAGTGCCATGATTTCAGATCTGAATCATTTATGTTTTCACCATTATATCTATGTTCTTGATACGATCTTGCAAGTTATATGCACCTATTATGTGTTATGATCCGTAAGCCCCAAGATGACAACAATTGAGATACTTTCCGGTGATGACCGTAGATTGAGGAGTTCATGTGTTCACTATGTGTTAATGCTTTGTTCCGGTTCTTTATTAAAAAGTGGCCTTAATATCCCTTAGTTTCCTTATGGACCCCGCAGCTATGGGAGGGTAGGACAAAAGATGTCATGCAAGTTCTTTTCCATAAGCACGTATGACTATTGACGGAATACATGCCTACATTACATTTATGAACTGGAGCCAATTCTCTGTCGCCCTAGGTTATGACTGTTATATGATGAGTATCATGCAACGAATTCACTGATCAAATGCCTGCAAGATTTCCACATATTGTTCTTGCTAAGTTACTATTGCTACTGTTACAAGTGCTACAAAAGGTTACTGTTGTTACTATTACCACTGCTATCGTTACTACTACCATCAAACTATCATATTACTGTGCTACTGATCACTTTGTTGCAGATATTTAAATTGCCAGGTGTGGTTGAATTGATAACTCAACTGCCAATACTTACAAATATTTTTTCGCTCCCCTTGTGTCGAATCTATAAATTTGCGTTGAATACTCTACCCTCGAAAACAGTTGCGATCCCCTTTACGTGTGGATTATCAAGACTTTTTTCTGGCGTCGTTGCCAGGGAGCATAGCTATATTTGTTGAGTCACTTCGGATTTATATTTATTGATCACTATGAAGAGTCTAAAATATACTAGAGCCAAGATTTTTCCATCTAAGACGAGGGGAAGTAAGGAAATGCCATCTAGCTCTATACTTGATTCGCCTTATGTTTTGAGTAAACTTGCAACACCACCACATGCTATTGATCCTGATATGTCGCAAGTTATTGATGATGCCACTTCTGCAATGAACGATGCTTATGATGATACTAGTACCTTGCTTGATGATAATGTGCCACTAGGTGAATTTCTTGATGAACAAATTGCTAGAGCTAAAGATATTGAGAATGCTGAAACTGATGAAGTCTTTGAAATTGAAAATTTTGAAACACCTATTAGGCCTAGCTCTCCTTTAATTGAATTGCCTAAGATACCTGAGGGTTATGTTATTGATGGAGAAATATCTCGAGACTTTCTTGCTTGCACGGATAGAGATGATCTTAAGAAATTATTATGCAAGTTGAAAGAAAAATCCTTGAATGATAGAATGAAATGTGATCCTAAGTTTGCTACTTCACCTATCTTTGTTAGTGATAAGGATTATGAATTCTTTGTCGACCCAGAGTCAATTACTTTGGTTGAATCTCAACCTTTCCATCGCTATGAATCTTAGACCATCGTGTCACATTTTACAAAATTAAATGATATCCACCCTTTTTGCTCATGATGAGAAAATTCATTACTATTATATTCTTAAGTTATTTCCGTTTTCACTAAAGGGTGATGCTAAGGTATGGTACAATACTCTTGCTCTTGGTTGTGTGCATAGTCCCTAGGATATGTTTCATTACTTCTCTGAAAAATATTTTCCTGCTAATAAGAAACAAGCTGCCTTACATGAAATATTTAATTTTGTGCAAATTGAAGAAGATAGTTTCCCATAAGCTTGGGGGAGGCTTCTCCAATTGCTTAATGCTGTACCTGAAAAATGAAATACTTGACATCTTCTATAATGGACTAACCGATGCTTCTAGGGATTTCCTTAAGAAAATTGAAATACTTGGCATCTTCTATAATGTACTAACCCAAGCTTCTAGGGATTTCCTAGATAGCTGTGTCGGTTGTGTTTTCAGGGAACGAACTATTGAACAAGCTGAGGAATTATTGAATAATATATTGAAGAATTATGATGATTGGAATATTCCTGAACCATCGCCTAAACCCACTCCAAAGAGGAGGGGTATCTTATTTCTCAGTCCTGAAGATATGCAAGAGGTGAAGAAATGTATGAACGAAAAAGCTATTAAAGGTGAGGATGGTAAGAATTTACCACCTACTGAAGAAATACATGGACTTGATACACCACCATCACTGGTGGTAGAGGTAAATTCTTTATTAAAGTTTGATGAAGGTGACATCCCTCACAATAAACATCCTAGTCAATGCTTGTAGTAATTTTATAACTACATTATGAAACAAGAACAGTTCAATGCAAATGTTATGAAACAATTGAAACATAATTATGATATGATTGCTCACTTGAGTGACTTGTTATTTATAATCACTAGTGATGTTAGAGGTGTAGGAAAGCATGCCACTATGGTTTGAACTTAGTTAGAACAAGTTGTTAAATCTCAAATGGAACTATTTAGTGAAATGAATAATAATATAAATGATTATGTTGTTAGAGTAGCAACTAGAGGAGGTAAAATGACTCAGGAACCGCTTTACCCTAAGGGACACCCTAAAAGAATTGAACAATACTCTCAAAGAATTAATACTAATGAACCTAGTCCTTCTAAAAGAAAGAAGAAAAATAAAAATGATAGGACTTTGCACACCTCTAGTGAACCTGAAAAAGAGGAACCTCCTAAAGATAATAATGATGTCTCTATCTCAGATGCTGAAACTCAATATGGTAATGAACATTTACCTAGTGATAATGAAAAAGATAAAGATAATTTTCATGAAGATACTCAACCAGACAATGATAAAGAACCAGATAATGATGAACTTGTTGTTGGTCTTGATAACCCACAACCCAAAAACAAACGTTATGATAAGAGAGACTTTGTTGCTAGAAAACGTAATAAAGAAAGAGAACCATGGGTTCAGAAACCCATGTCATTTCCACCTAAACCATCTAACAAAAAATATGATGAAGAATTTGAATGCTTTGTTGAAATGCTTAGGCCAATCTTTTTGCGCACTCGCTTGACTAATATTTTAAAGATGGCCCCTTATGCTAAATATATGAAAGAAATTGTCACTAATAGAAGAAAGATACCTGAAGCTAAAATCTTCACCATGCCTGCTAATTATTCTTTTAAGGATGGAGTACCTTAAAAACATGGAGATCCAGGAATACCAACTATACCCTGCTCTATTAAAAGAAATGATGTCAAAGCTTCTTTATGTGATTTAGGAGCTGGCGTTAGTGTTATGCCTTTCTCTTTATATAAAATACTTGATTTGAATAAACTCACACCTACTGAGGTATCTTTGCAAATGGCTGACAAATCAACTGCCATACCTATTTGTGAGCATGTGCCAGTTGTTGTTGCAAATGTTACTATCTTAACAGACTTTGTTATACTTGAGATGCCCAAGGATGACAACATGTTGATTATCCTTGGTAGACCCTTTATGAACACTGCAGGGGCTGTTATTGATTGCAATAAAAGCGAAGTCACTTTTCATATCAATGGTAATGAGCATACGGTGCACTTTCGTAAGAAACAATTTCAAGTGAATGGCATTAATGTTAGTGAAAAGTCTCTGATAATTACTACTGGAAGTTTTCCACTCCCTTTACCTACTACCAAAAGGAAATATGAAATAATTATTGTTGGGGATATGCATATCCCCGTTAAGGTAACTTAGTGTTTTTACGAAAGTTCGTCGTGTTCATGTTAATCAAAAGTGATTGTTAATAAGACTTGATCAACCTTATTAATGGATTATTTTTGAAAGGCATGTGTTCGATGAATTTAGTAGGCACAACCTTCTGTCCCTACCTTTAGTTTTCTTTTGTTCTTAGTTAATTAAAATAAAATGCCTAGTTTATCCTGTTTTCTGAGTTTTCCATGCAATAAAAAAGTGGTCAAAAATAAAAGTACCCAAAATGACCTAAAATATTAACACGATTTTTTCTGAATATTTGAGAATATCTAACACAAATAACATTAGAGGGGGTGCCCCTAGTGCTCACAAGACACCACGGCAAGCCAGTCACCCTAGGTGCGCCTTGGTGTGTGGTGGGACCCATGTGGCCCCTCTCACTTATCCTTTAGCCCATATCACCTATCTCTAGAAAAATCACTCTTGCTCTCTCTCTCTCTCTCTCTCGTGTTCTTGCTCTCAAACCCGTGGATTTCGATCTCTTTTCGAAACTGTTTTGGGGGATTGGTACTTGGTATGTGATTCCTCCATTGCTCCAATTAGTTTTTGCTCTATGGTTTATATTTTGAATAAGTAGCTACTCTTGGTGCTGCTGTAAATGGTCTTGCATGTTGAATTCTTAGAGTTCTAACTAGTTTGAATGCTCAATACAGCCTCCAGGCATCCATATGAGTAGTTCCTATAATCTTGCAAAGTTTTGTTGACAAAATTTTGTGACCCAAAAATTTCAGAAATTTGTACGCGAATAATATACCTTTTTGGAAGGAGTTCTTCAAGGAGGAGGTCCTCGGAGGCATCATCGAGTAGTGGCTCGATACAACGGTCTTATGTTGAGCCAAGTGCAAGCTCAATGCGGGATGCCACTACCAAATCATGCCTATCACTGGTACAACGAGGTGCTATACAAACGGTTTTTAACCTCTTTCTGCAACGGCATTCCGAACCGTCGCCGAGTGAGTGTGTGCGTTAGGGGGGTCGTTCCCACATGAACAAGTAACTGTCGGGGATAGGCGCTCCTGTCACACACACTCGGCAAAATGAGGTCGTGTGCGATCGCCGAGCAATGACATACGATTATACATACAGTTGTGCTAAAAATACAATTATACATGGTCGTAAGTACATCCCACACAGTCAGTCCCGGCTAAACATTTCCGTTTGTATGTACATTCCACACAGTCAAACCAAGGAACACATTTCCGTTAGTATGTACATCCCACACAGTTAATCCAAGAAGTATGTTTTAGTTTGTATATACATCCCACATAGTCACTCCAAGGAAAATGTTTTCATCCGCAGGTACATTACACACACCCCATTAAATCATTTGTGATAGCATCGCCGTTGCAGATGATATTAACTATTTTATCGTTTGTGTTATTGAATGCATGACACATGGTGCATAGAAGAAACTGTGTGGCATAGGATGTTCATCACACACACTTTTTATGTGGTAAACGTTTGCGCAAGGTGGCCTAATGCAAACAATTTTCAAGAGGAAGTCGTGTATGATTGTTCATTGATCCAACTAGGTTTATTCCTAGAAACTATGTGTGTTTCCTAAGGTCATCGCCCACGGTGTTTTCTCAATAACCATTTGCAATAGAAAAACCCAATTAGCAGGCTAATTGGCCATTAGTAGGCTAATTGTCCTATTCTTAATAATCCATTTATTAATCTCATTGACCTTTCATATTAAGCACAAAATATATTTCATTTTCGTATTAAGGAACCAGGATTACATAATTGAAATACATCAGAGTACAACATCATACAACTTTAGCACTCAACTACCCCATTACACAAGTACACGCACACCAAGTTTCACATGCAACATCTAGAACCTTCAAAATTTGCATCATAGACGGTACATAGACAGATGAATCTCATCTGGAAAACTACTGAAGCGAAAGGCGAATAGTGAGCCTTCATTAATGTTGAAGGTCTTTGCATCCTTCATACTTTTCAGGAACACTTCAATATTGAACCGTGGGTGTTGTATGAAAACCTTCCTCGCCTACTGACCATACAGGTGGTCTGAGAGGTAATCATCAGTGAACTGCTACGGGAAGGCCTGAAAACAAGGATGTGTATAAATATCTTCTCCAGATTGGAAATGGGGCAAAGGAATAAAAAAAGCCAAGGTATGATAGTTAGTACCATCCTATAGTGAACTGATGTCTTCTTCACTGTGCAGACAAAGATCTTGTTGTTTTTTGTCGCTAATTTCTTTATCCTAACAATCTTTCTGAGTTTCTTGAATTGACTGATATTCATGGACAGCTTATTTCCCCATAAGAAAAAAGGGTTGAACAGTGGGTTAAAACATCTGACAGCAGCACCTACATGCGCAAGACCAAATTGATAAAAACTTAAATATTAGAATGGTTCCTGCAGTTGCACAATAATGTGCTATTAGACAAAGGACCATGCATCTGCAAACCTCAATTGTAAACCTCACTGCTTCCCATTGTTTCCCTGCAACACATATAATGTAGCTAGTGATCAGGTAAAGTCAGGCTTCACATGCTATCAATAAAATATGTTGATGAAAGATAAGCACATTGCAGATTCATTCGAGCCACATGGAAAACCCATTTATCCAAACCAAGCATGATTTATTCCTCACATGCAGAACAATAAAAATTCTACCCACGACAATTGGACATCGCATTGCAGTATTGAAGCAAGTAGTTAACTAAACACCACAACAAATGAAACAAACATTAACTGAGCACGACATTGCACAATATAACATACTCCTAATAGAAGATTAGAAAGTTAAGCAAACCAAACATGTTTAACAACTTGGAAATATAGCAATTGTATTTGTTTCTGATGTATTCAGTACATCCAAATTCGATTTATATCTCACATGCTATACAATAACAGAATGCACCCACAACAATCGAACATCGCATTGTAGAATTGAACCAAACAGTTAACTAAACACCAAAACAAATGATCAAACGTTAACTTAGGACCACATTGCACAATATATATCATACTAGAAGGTCAGACAGTTAACCAAACCAAGCATGCTTGACAACTTGGAAATATAGCAGTTGTATTTGTTTCTCATGTATTTTGTCAAGATAAATTCGATTTATTTCCCACATGGAAGACAATACAAAATTGCGCCCTGAATAATTGAACATCACATTTGCAGAATTGTTCCAAACAGTTAACTGAACATGACAACTAATTAACCAAATAGTTAATAAGTGAGCACCACATTGCACGACATATAGAACATATACATTAGAGCAATATATTGCATGGTAAAAGTAGATAGGACAATTCACTAGAATTTATTAAGGAAAGGCGGGAGCAGCATATGCAATAGGTAAACCAAGCATGCTTAACCGGCGTAGCTAGCAAACTGAACATTGGTCCTTATAGTGAGCTAATAAGACAAGTTACTCCTCATCGTCAGAGATATCGATGATGATTGGATCCTTGGACATGGAAGAGGGCGAGGCCTCCACATCATGGGTGCCCTCGTCATAGTGGTGAGTTGCTTGAGCCGCTCCGGGTGCCAACTTGCTGGCTCTCGAGTTGAGGTAAGCACGTGCACGGGCACACTGAAAAAACACCTCATAGTCTTCGTCGAAGGCACCGACCGTGGCCTCAAGAAAATGCCACGAATTGTCGTTTAAATCAGCCAACCATCATTGTGGTGTCAGCGTGCAAGGCGGCGATGGTGGCCTCGACGGTGAGGTGGTCCTCCAAGATCTAGGGGTCGACATGAATGGCAGCCATCGCGACCTCATCCGCGCGTGCGGCCGCGATTTGCTTCTCCACTTCCAAATGCTCCTTGAGCTCCTTGCTATGCTGCATGCACCATGGTGTAGGGAGGCGCTTATTTGGGGGAGGGGTCGGTGATTTGGGCGGAAGGTGTCGCGCCGGTGGTCAGGGCATGTGGGATGTGGAAGGAGGAGTAGGATGGGGGTCAGGTGTGGACTACCTTCATGGATCGACAAGGCCGAGCAACGTGAAGGAGGGTTGCCGGCGAGGAGGCAACGCTGCAAGCAAGGAGTGAAGGTTTCAACTTGGAAAGTAAGGCAGACATAGGGGAAATTTTACTTTTGGTATGGGGAGGGGGCGGGGAGGTAGATATTTCCGCGAAAGCTGAAAATTTGAAATGAATGCAGCGAAAAAACTGGCGCTCAAAGTGTCATCAAACACGGTTCCTTATTCAGCACTATGTACGATATATGAACATCACACCCGATTCATATAGCTTACCCAGTGTGTGATGAGTTTGAACGTGCAAATTTTGGTTCGAATTTCCCTGGTTACAGTGGTCGTCCACGTCATTGCATAATTTGGGAACAGAAAGGAGACTACATCACACCCACATTTCTTTATCGAGCAAGTTCAGCAATTAAACAGAGCTAGCTGACCTAAACATTACTCTGACATATTAAAGACCGACGGTCTTAATTAAACAAAACAAACAGTACAACTCCGCCTGATGCCCGTCGATCTCCGGCACCTCCTCCATGTCCAGCTCGCACCCGACGATCTCCTGTGGAAGGGGCTCCATGGCATCCATCACACCATATTGGGCAAGCATCTCGCCATCCGCATCCTCCATCTCTTTGGAAAAGGCTGCCACGAGTTGGGCATGGGCAGCGACAATCTGGGCTTGGGCGGGCTTGGTCATGGCAAGGTATGCCGCGGAGGAATGGACGACCGCTCGAATGCTCTTGCTAATTCCCAACTCTTTGGTTGTGGGTTGCCGACCATTGTCGGAGAAGCTTCGTTCGATTTGTGAGGCCGCCGCTCCGAACGGATAGCTGTTGTGCCGCTCTCGCCAGTTGCTATCCCCGAGCAGATGTTGCTGCCGCCACCTCAGAAGTAACAACGACCATTTTGGCTACCTTGGCTGCCCACTCGGCGATTGCGGCAACGCTCATGCAGCTTGTTAGCGCATGCATGGCGGCTGCGGCAGCGCTCTCGCCGGAGTGCGCCGCCGAAGTTCCCCTAACGACGCGGGTCCACGTCCCCATCTTTCATCGGCGATGATTGAACAGTGAAATGATATTTGGGGAGCGAGCTAGTGTGCTTGACACACCGGCTACAGACTGTAGCCGACACACCTTCTCGCGTAAGCCATAGGCGTACTATACTCCGACGGTGCACTAAGATATTTTGTACTGCATCTCCCACAATTGGTGATAATAAACTGTGTCTGATATACTTGATTTTTTGTCTTGATTTGAATTACATAATGAGGTCACAGCAGCAAAGGAGGGTGTTTGAGTTGCTAGAACTTTTATCTGCAGTGAACATGCAACTATAGGTGTGTTGTCAAAAAAATTAGTTATTGAGGCTTTGTTTGGACATTTTCATACGTTAACTTGGTTTTCTAGGCATTCCAGGTACACAATTCAGAATTAAACTACATGCACATGCTCTGGTGCACCAAAATGGCTTGTAAAATCATATATGTGTCCATGGGTTGATGCTTATGTCTCATACAAGAAATGGGGAGGAATTTCAAACACCACAGCACCATGGCTCTCCGGCAAACATTGAGGTACTTGATTTTGTAATTCTAGTAAATCAAAAACTCATCTAAAATTCATGAACCTTGGCATGCTATCATGGAATGTCATTAACATGCTGGGGTAAAAAATATGGTCCCATTTGGGGCAGGTTATGGTATAAACTTCTCACAGACTAGAGCTTCAAATAAGAAGCCTCATCTTGCTTTGTGGACAAAACAATATACGTCACCTCTTCTTGCTTTCAATTTTCTTTTCTGGTGTCAACATAGAACAACATGAGTGTCATGTTAAATTTTGGAATTTTTTGGGGTTCGTTTCGACATTTTTATATGTTAACTGAGTTTTCTTGGCAAATGTGCATAATTCGAAATTGAACTACATGCACATGCTCTAGTGCATAAAAACGGGTTACAAATCGAATGTGTGTCCTTGGTTGCAATCTTAGTTCACATGCAAGAAATGTGAATGAAGGTCAAACACCTTGACACTGTTGCTTGGTCGCTAATATTAGGATACATGGTTTTATAATTATAGTAAATTGAAAACTCATTTGAAATTCATGAAACTTGACATGATATCATGGAACTGCATCAACATGTCATGGTAAAAATGTTATCCCATTTGGGGAAGGTTTGGGTATAAGCTTCTCACAAACCACAGCTTCTGACAACAAGCCTGATGGTTTCGGTAGGGAACGTGCCGCCTTTGCGGATGAAACGATATCCATTGCCTATTCTTGCTTTCAAAAAAATTTCTAGTGTCACAATAGAACAACAGGAGTGTTCTGTCATTTTTTGGGATTTTTTGGGATTCCCCTGGACATTTTTATACATTAACTGAATTTTCTCTACATTTATGTGCATAATTCAAATTTGAACTACATGCACATGCTCCGGTGCACATAAATGGGTTCAAAATTCAAATGTGTGTCCTTGGTTGCATGCTTAAGTCCCATGCAAGAAATGGGAATGAATGTCAAACACCTTGCCACCGTCTCTCGGCCGCTAACATTGAGATACATGGTTTTAAATTCTAGTAATCGAAAACGAGTCTAGAATTTATGAAACTTGACATGCTATCATGGAACGGCATCAACATGTCGTGGTAAAAGTATTATCCCATTTGGGTCAGGTTGGGGTATAAGATTGTTACAAACCAGAGCTTCTCACAACAAGCCTGATGGCTTCGGTAGGGAATGTTCCACCTTTGTGGACGAAATGATATCCGTTGCCTATTCTTGCTTTCAAAAAATTTCTAGTGTCACAATAGAACAATAGGATTGTTCTGTCATTTTTTGGGATTTTTAGGATTCCCTGGACATTTTTATTCATTAACTAAGTTTTCCCTGCATTTATGTGCATAATTCAAATTTGAACTACATGCACATGCTCCGGTGCATATAAGTGGGTTCAAAATTCAAATGTGTGTCCTTGGTTGCATCCTTAAGTTCCATGCAAGAAATGGGAATGAATGTCAAACACCTTGCCATCGTTGCTCGGCCGCTAACATTGAGATACATGGTTTTTGAATTCTAGTAAATCAAAAACGAGTCTGGAATTTATGAAACTTGACATGCTATCATGGAATGGCATCAACATGTCATGGTAAAAATATTGTTCCATTTGGGTCAGGTTGGGGTATAAGCTTATCACAAACTAGAGAATGTGACAACAAGACTCATGGTTATGGTAGGGAATGTTTCACCTTTCTGGACGAAATGATATTCGTTGCCTCTTCTTGATTTCAATTTTTTTTCTAGTGTCAATATAGAACAAGAGGAGTGTCATGTTAAATTTGGGAATTTTTTGGGGTTCGTTTGGACATTTTTATACATTAATTGTGTTTTCTATGCATTTATGTGCATAATTGAAATTTGAACTACAGGCACATGCTCTGGTGGATATAAATTGGTTGTAAAATCAAATCTGTGTCTTTGGTTGCATGCTTAGGTCCCATGAAAGAAATGAGAATGAATGTCATACACCTTGCCACCGTCGCTCGGCCGCAAACATTGAGATACATGGTTTTTAAATTCTAGTAAATCAAAAACACATCTAAAATTCATGAAACTTCGTGTGCTATCATGGAATAGCATCAACATGCTGTGCTAAAATTTTTGTCCCATTTGGAGCAGGTTTAGGTATAAGCTTCTCACATACCAGAGCATCTGACAACAAGCCTCATGGTTCCGGTAGGGAATGTGCCTCCTTGGTGGATGAGATGATATTCGTTACCTCTTCCTGTTTTCAATTTTTTTCCTAGTGGCAACATAGAGAAACAGAAGTGTCGTGTTAAAGTTTGCAATTTCGGGGTTCATTTGGACATTTTTGTACATTAACTGAGTTTTTTTAGGCATTTTATGTGCATAATTCAAATTTGAACTACATGCACATGCTCCAGTGCAGAAAAATGGGTTGACACATCAAATGTGTGTCCTTGGGTGCATGCTTAGGTCCCATGCAAGAAATGGGAATGAATTTCAGACACCAGGGCACTGTTGATTCCCGGAAAAACATTGAGATTTTGTTTTTAAATTTTAGTAAATCCAAAACTCGTATGAAATTCATGAAACTTGGCATGCTATCATGGAATGGCACACAACATGCTATGGTGTTTTTCATGTCCATTTTGAGAGAAGGCGCACTCGAATAACAACCGACAAAGGCATTTTAAAATAAATAGCTGCCACTTCAACATCTCAAACATTTTGTATAATTTAAATCATGTGTGTTCTGTTAACCATTCCCATAACTCCACACGTCACTTTTTGAATGGCTAGGAGGTGCCATGAGGATAGCTGCTTGACTGAATGGGAGGCGTGCGAGCGCAGTCCACTGCGCAGGTTGACTGAGAGGCATGCAAGTTGTCCTCCAATGCGCAAACTCACCGGGAAGCATGCAAGCTGAACATTGCACATGCTCACTGGGAAGCGAGCCCTTTGACTTCCATGGTCGCCCGCCTTGCTCACATCCTCTCCATTAATGACGTCTGAGCCACAGTTTTATATGGGTGGCCTTACTGTTCACCTCCCATTCCCCTCCCGCAGACCTCCACCAATGCCATGGTACAGAAGGATCATATGCCACTAGTCTTCCAGTTTGGTGAAGTTGACTCCGGGCCAGAGGAGATATAAAATAAAGAGGAATGGGGCCTCATGGACATGGCCTTGAACGAGCTGGCCGCGGCGGTTGCTGCCCTCGCGCCCGTCCCAGCTCCCATCCCCGCGCCCGCACTAGCGACCACCCGCATAGCATTGATGGCTGGTCGTCGAGCACTATCATAGAGCTGGAAGCCGCGGGCATCAACGAGGTCTCCGAGGACCCGCGCGAGCTCGTGTACATGTCACGCTAGTGCCCGTGCCCGTGCGCGCCCGTGCACCCACTGCGGCGCCGGTTCCCATGCGTTTGCCTGCACCCGTCATGCCCGCGACCATGCGTGCGCCCCCTCAGCGGCATGGGACGCCGCCGTCGACCGCTACCTCACGGAGCCGCAAGTTGCCATCCTCCCATGCCCCGACCGTCGATCGCGCGACGACATGATGTTTGATTTCCATGTGAAGAACATTATGTGCTGCCTTGAAGAATTCAACAACAGCGTCCTGGAGGACGACAACAACAACGCCGGCGCGGCATGCCGCCTCCGCCGCCGCCGAAATTTGTTTGTTGGGGTTTAATACTCTATCTCGATCATATGTATATAAATTCGCATTTGTGATTAAATGAAAGATATGGTTTGACCGAACTTGCATTTTTGTATCTGAATGTACAAACTTATCAAACGATTTTATTAAAAAACATCAATGTTTTTTAAATATAAAATACTCATCGCAAATGTTTTAGATAGAACACCCGTATGCAAACCTCGATCATATGTATATAAATTCACATTTGTGATTAAATGAAAGATATGGTTTGACCGAACTTGCATTTTTGTATCTGAATGTACAAACTTATCAAACGATTTTATTAAAAAACATCAACGTTTTTTAAATATAAAACACTCGTCGCAAATGTTTTAGATAGAACACCCGTATGCAAACCGACAGCTTCCCCAATAAGCAAAGAGAAAATGTGCCGAGCAGGATTTATGTAGCTCTTCAACGCAAACGTTTTAGATAGAATGCCTGTATGCAAAGTGAGAGCTATGTTCTTCCCCAGTAAGCCAAGGGAAAATTCGCGGCACAAGATTTGTATATCTCTTCAACGCAAATGGTTCGGATTGAATACGGTATGCAAAGCGGGACTTCGGCGCTAAGCCAAGAGAAAATCTGGCACGCAGGATTTGTACATCCCTTCAATACAAACGGTTTTTTTCGGATGACCCGTGTGCAACCACGTACAGACAATTTGGTAAGATTTGCATCTGTCATATTGGGTATATTGCCATTTGTTAAACTGGAAAGGTTAACATTTGTTGATCTAGTAACATTGTGTTGACACGGAATTACGCCGAAGTAAAATACACTGATATCTATTATCAAAATACGATAAAGGTAAATTATGTAAAGAAATGGGGAATTGCCGAATAGACCGAGGAAATGACTATGGTGAATTTTGGTCACTCGGTATGAAATAGCGGTCGCAAACATAAATAAAGAAAGAAAGTGCCACTTATAGCTGCAAAATTCATTTACCAATGAAATTATAATTAGCACGCACACATGGCACCACTGACGGCAGGTGCCTGACGTCAACAATAAATTGTCAAAGTATCGATTATATGATAAATGACTGGCCTTATTTCGATTGAAATGTTGACGCGACGTGTAGACAAAAATATATAGCGCGCCAATGAAATGTATAGGCCGTGTACTTTGTCAAGTATCCATATAATGCTAGACCCTGAGTGTCATAAGAAAGTTTAATTAGCGTGTACACTCACACCATAAGCCTTAATGAGTTATTGATTAATAGCTAATTAAGGTCTATCCCAATTAAAATATGCTATGCTGCATGCATGCATTCGGATGGGTGGTGACAAGGCCCATAAGTTGATTAAAATAATCAAGCCCACATGGTGATTAGGAATACATGAGCTAATTAGGCTAGTGGCCTGTTTAAAGCTCAGTCAACTTGTGATTAAGAAATAAACAAATTAAAGAAAGCAGCTAGCCGCTCCACGATCCCACTAGGCGTGCCAGAATTTGATGACGGGAAAATGGTAGGCGTGAGACACGCGTCCACATCATTGATACAGAGTTAATAAATTTAAGTGCATAAATGCATAAATAAAATAGAGATCAAACATTGCAGGTACATTATTTCCAGAACTCTTAAATTTACATAAAAATTATGTTAATTACAATTCCAAAGAGAAAACCCCTGATTAAGAATTCGAACTATCGTATTACATATATTTGCAACACATGACTATTACAAAATGATAAAGAAAAATCGCTCCTCGTCATTGTCGTTGATGCTGGTGTGCTCGGGGGAGCATTCTTGATCTTCTTCAAGTTATCATGTGTCTTATACCATTATGAGCAGTATGTAGAGTACGAGTGCAATGCATGCTTTTGTGTCGGACACTTAACTTGTGTAGTCAACTTAACCAACATATGCTAGTATGACCATACGGCTATCTTAATCAATTTTCAGGTCATTTCATTTTAACGAGTGATGAGTCGACTAGAATTATATTCACTTACTACATGCATGTTACATCTTTTATTGATGCATATATGACCATGCATGAGATGATGGGGCATATGATTTAATCCATGTTGGCCTCTGCGCACGCATATAAATTTAAGAAAAAAGGGGTTCTAATATCAGAACCATCTCATATCTTATCTTGTTTGATTATGTTTGGTATCTTTGATGATAGCATCCGCTATGAGAATCAGTCTCTTTTGCTTAGGACTAAAGCAAGCTAGATGCAATATCGTTTATTTTATTATGAGTGACATGCATATACTCTAACCATCAGTGAATAGTATATGTGTCTTGCATAGAGTTTGTACGCTCTAAATTTCATAGTTTAGATATGTAGGATTTAACTTAACCCACTAGGCATGCCAGAATCTGATGACAAGAAAATGGCGAGCGCGAGACACTCGTCCACATCATTGATACAGAGTGAAATTTAAATGCATAAAATAAAAATAGAACCAAACATTGCAGGTACTTTATTTCCAGAACTCTTACATTTAAATAAAAATTCTGTAAATTACATCTCCGAAGGCAAAACCCCTGATTAAGAATTCCAACATATCTATTACATCAGATTACATCACATGCCTACTACAATATGCTACTAGTGAAATCCTCCTCGTGGTCGACGATGAACTCTTTCTTGGTGAACTTGAAGTTTGGTTTCATGCAAATACTCCTCAATGATTTCATGTGTGATGTTGGGCACATATTAGCCTAACATGTTTATTTGTGGTCAACACCATTTATATGATGGTGTAGAATGTAGGTTGGTTTTGGCTAGGCATAGATTTATCCTACGTTTGGCAGATAGGATATGTGTATATTTTCCTTTGGGCATTTTTCATGATATATTTGGTTCTGGTAGCATGAATGTATGTGACATTCTAATTTTAGTAAGTTTTGCACCATCACGTTACTACTATCATCGCGTAGCACTGATGTGGTGCCCGCGTGTAGTGTAACGGACTGAAACTTTCTGACACAACCTTGATGCTTTCTTCGGTGCATGTGATATGTGCCATGTTTTGTTGATTTTGACTTCACACGGTATGAAAACTAACTACATGGTGCAATGATATGACACACATATAGCTTGACCCGTTTGGAGTTTTCTTACAATTGTTTGTTTAAAGCCTACATGAGGCACGTGGGATATGTCTTATCATATATTTTGCATGAATCTTGTATGCACATGTTGATGTGGAGTTAACTTATTTTTATTAAGTTTTGCTTTACCTGTATTACTACTAACACCACATAACACTAAGATAATGCACGTGTGTAGCGTAAACAATTGAAGGTTTATGGGACAACTATAATATTGCATGTGTTATATGACACTTATATTTTTTTGTTTATATTTGCACCTTACATGGTATTAAAACACCATGTCGTGTCATTTTAATCAGCGCTTGTGTGTAGTCTAACCCAAGTAAAGTGAGTTTGTGATATCCATTTTTGATGGTGCTAGTAGTTTAGGCTCTTATAGCATTGGAGCATTTCATGACATATTTTATTTGACTTTTGCCTAAACATGTGTCATGGGTATTTTGTTTAGTTTTACATCGCTTGTATTACTACTAACACCGCGTAACACGAATATCATGTCCGTGTGTAGCGTAATCAACTAAAGTTGGTTTATGATGTGCAATTTTCATGATGCTAATAGTTTAGGCTCTTATAGCGTTGGAGAATTTCATGCAATATTTTATTTGACTTTGAACCAAATATGTGGCCTGAATAGTGATGTGTCTCCAACGTATCTATAATTTTTGATTGATCCATGCTATTATATTATCTGTTTTGGATGTTTTATATGCATTATTATGTTATTTTATATTATTTTTGGGACTAACCTATTAACCTAGAGCCTAATGCCAATTCCTGTTTTTTTCCCTGTTTTTGAGTTTCGTAGAAAAGGAATACCAAACGGAAACCAAATAGAATAAAACCTTAACGATAATTTTTATTGGACTAGAAGACAACTAGGAGACTTGGAGATGAAGTTGAAGGAGCCACGAGGCGGCCACAAGGACGGAAGGTACGCCCCCACCCTTGTGGGCCCCTCATGTACTCCCTGACCTAATTCCTGCGCCTATATATTCCCATATATCTCCAAACCAACAGAAGCATCCACGAAAACACTTTTCCTTCGCCGCAACCTTCTGTACCCATGAGATCCCATCTAGGGGCCTTTTCCGGCATCCTACCGGAGGGGGATTCGATCATGTAGGGCTTCTACATCAACTCTATTGCCCTTCCTATGAAACGTGAGTAGTTTACCACAGACCTACGGGTCCATAGCTAGTAGCTAGATGGCTTCTTCTCTCTCTTTGATTCTCAATACCAGGTTCTCCTTGATGTTCTTGGAGATCTATTCGATGTAATACTTTTTTGCAGTGTGTTTGCCGAGATCCAATGAATTGTGGATTTATGGTCAGCTTATCTATGAATATTATTTGAATCTTCTCTGAATTCTTATATGCATGATTTGATATCTTTGTAATTCTATTCGAACTATCGGTTTGGTTTGGCTAACTGGATTGTTTTTTCTTGCAATTGGAGAAGTGCTTAGCTTTGGGTACAATCTTACGGTGTCCTTTCCTAGTGACAGTAGGGGCAATAGGGCACGTATTGGATTGTTGCCATTGAGGATAAAAAGATGGGGTTTTCATCATATTGCTTGAGTTAATTCCTCTACATCATGTCATCTTGCTTAATGCGTTACTCCGTTCTTTATGAACTTAATACTCTAGATGCATGCTGGATAGCAGTCGATGTGTGGAGTAATAGTAGTAGATGCAGAATCGTTTTGGTCTACTTAACACGGACATGATGCCTATATTCATGATCATTGCCTTAGATATCGTCATAACTTTGCGCTTTTCTATCAATTGCTCGACAGTAATTTTTTCATCCACCGTATTATTTTCTATCTTGAGAGAAGCCTCTGGTGAAACCTATGGCCCTCGGGTTCTATTTTCCATCATATAAGTTATCGATCTACTATTTTGCAGTCTTTTACTTTTCGATCTATAAACCAAAAATACCAAAAATATTTACTTTACCGTTTATCTATCTCTATTAGATCTCACTTTTGCAAATAACCATGAAGGGATTGACAACCCCTTTATCACGTTAGGTGTAAGTTGTTTGATTGTTTGTGTAGGTATTCATTGACATGTGCGTTGTCTCCTACTGGATTGATACCTTGGTTCTCAAACTAAGGGAAATAATTATCTCTAATTTGGTCCATCACCCTTTCCTCTTCAACGAAAAAACCAACGCAAGCTCAAGAAGTAGCAGGAAGAATTTTTGGTGCCATTGCCGGGGAGATCTATGCCAAGTCAAGACATACCAAGTACCCATCATAAACTCTCATCTCTTGCATTACATTATACGCCATTCGCTTCTTATTTTCCTCTCCCCCACTTCTAAAATGATTTTTGATGATGAGGACATCAATAACAATGTTACACCCACGGCCCCTGCTACTATACATACTGGACCAATTACTAGAGCTCGCGCATGCCAATTAAATTATCAGGTACTTACGTTTCTTGGTAATGATTCTAATGTTCATGGGAATTTAATGCTGCCTAAATTGGATACATTTTTTTCTTACAAATGAAGGGCCTGGCATGGATAAGAGGGATGAACAATGGGGCCAAACCAAACCTGGAGATGATGGCATGCGCAAAGGGAACAAGAACGGAGTAACAAGTGATGATTTCAGGACTTTGAAGGCGCCATAAGGAGTGCATGAAGCCTTGGACAAAATATACAAGATGCCACTTCATAAAGTTCATCCAGTGGCTATTATAGGTGCTGTGTCACCTTATTATTGGTCCAGGCCCATGTAATTTAGAAATAGTTATGTATAGGCTGTTTTTAGAGTCCGTATGTGTGGGGAAACAAGAGTTAGGGTTGGTTTCGGACCCCTCCTCCAAAGGCCACGAAATTCCCCCCTCTTCCTCCATATATACAGCCCTTAGTGCATCGTTTAGACTTTGGGTTTTTTGTTTATATTAAAAGTTCTCCATAGCTGCAACTTCGCATACTTCGTTTGTGTTCAACGACCAGACAAAGACGTCACAGAACCCCACCTTCATCAATAAATCTTTAATCTTATATTCACAATATCCGGATTGCAATCTTAGTTTCTTGCTAGTTCTTCGTTTGCTTGCAGGAAATAGACCTTCGTGGTCAGGTTGATCATGCTCTGGCGTTGTCAATAACCTCTCGGAGTTGGTTTAGCGATTGCTAAGGCGCGACATCTTCACACGTTCGTAGTCAGATCGTCAAAGTCTACTCCTCCGAAACGATAATCATCATCTCATCGAAAGACGGGATACCTTCGCCTCTATCAAGTGGTATTAGATTTCCAGGTTGCTCGTTGAGATTTTATAGTTTTTTAATAGTTTAGGTCGAGTCTGTTCTTCATACCTATAGTCCATGAAAAAGCAACAAAAAAGGGTTAGGTCATCATATCCGAACCAATCTGAGCCTTTGAATTGTATTTTTAGAGTTTTGCTTTGTTGAATTTGCGGCTGCATTGTCGTGTTGAGTTGCTGGTCTTAGTGTCTAGTCCCTTAGAGTTTCGAGTTCTGCTCACAGGTTGTCACGCCACCACCGCACCATCGTCATCATCATTACCATATACTACCACCCCACCATATACATCACTGCTACCATATACAACCACAAATCCGAGTCCACATATACTATCACCATATACAAGCACTAATCCGAGTCCACATATACCATCGCCATATACCACCACCAATTCGAGTTTAGATATACCATCGCCGTATACAACCACCAGTCCGAGTTCCACCAGATTCATCTCTACCACCAGTCCTAGTCCAAGTCCAGTATTTGTTGCTTTGTTTTTGATTTCCAGATCACGCCATATTCCGAGTCGTGACAGAGTAGGATTCCCAAACTTCCATGCTACCCGCAGTAGAAAAATAGTTCCAGTTTCAAAGTCTGGAAAATTCTGGCTAGGCAGTTTTTAGACCATTTGTAGACTTTTTCGAAAAAAATTGTTGCGGAGCAAAAAAAAGAGGAAAAAAGTGCAAAAAAAGTGAAAAAGGGAAAAAATCAGAGAGTGCTCCTCCCTTGTTTACGTGTCGCGCTGTGATTTTGTTCGTGTTCAAGGATGGCGTCTCTAGTACGGTCTAGCCTAGGACCAGCAAAGTACCGTTGTTGAGCGTTTATTCAACTTTGCATCTGTGAATTGATTATTGCTGACATTTTGCTACCATAACATAAGCCTTCCCAGCTCCACATACATCTACATCATGCGTTTGACACCACCTAGCAATCGCTCTGTCCAATCTTTGAGAGTTTTGACTACGACGGTTGCCGATCACCACCTGCTGCTGGGTAAGAACTGGTAAGAAGTTGAGATTCGCTTGCCGGATTTGTGATACACCACCACCACTTCCTAGTAGTTTGTAGGATCATATTCTTATGTGTTTGTATTGCTGCTAACCATGGTAGGATCACAAGCCGATGAGACTAATTAGGAGAACATGACAAACAAAGAGCTACATGATAAATTTCAGCAAATGATGAGTGGACATGTGGAAGATGTGCTAAACAGATTTGAAGAGGCCATGGAGAAGATAGATGGAATTGAGAAGACGTTCGAAACAAAGCTCGATTACAAGTTTAATGAATTGCTCGTGCGTCTTCCACAACCACTGCCTGCTGCACCTATCGCACCTCTACAACAACAACAACAACAACAACAAAAACAACGTCGCCTTCCAAATCAAGTGGGACGAGCACTGCACATTTCCATTGAGCCTGGTCAAACTTATGGCGCCACTGAACCTACTGTTGATGCTTCTATGGCTCCTGCTACTGCCGCTGAGGAGGAGGATTATGCGGGCGATTACGAGGATGAGGTTGATCAAAATCAGAACTACGTGCAACCACCAGCACTAGGTCGACCACATGCAAATAATCGCAATGGTAGGGCTGCATTACCAGCTCAGGTACGAGATCATGCCCATCTTCCTAAAGTAAAATTGAATATTCCACCATTTGAGGGTAGATATGTTCCTGATATATATCTTAGTTGGGAGTTAGAAACTGAACAACATTTTACATGTTTAGAATATCCCGAGGAGAGACGTGTTGCTTCTGCTGTTTGTGCTTTCACTAGTTTTGCATGTGTATGGTGGTCTAAACATTGTAGATTATATCCTATTCCAGCCACTTGGGCTACTTTGAAAACTTCTACGCATACTCGTTGGGTTCCACCATATTATTAGCGTGAATTACTTCAAAAATTGCAGTGCTTAAGACAAGGAAAAACTTTCGTAGAAGAATATTATCAGGAATTACAATCTTGCATGATTAGATGTGGTATTGTTGAGGAGAATGAAGCTATGCTTGAATGTTTTATGGGTGGATTAAATAGAGAGATTCAGACCATTCTAGAGTATAAGGAGTATAATAATATCACTCGTATATTCCATCTTGCTTGTAAAGCTGATCGTGAAGTGTAGGATCGACAGGCATTGGCGCGAACTAACTTTTCTGCAGGTCGACCTTCATCATGGACACCACGTGCAGCCTCTACTTCCAGTGCACTAGCACCTCCATCAGGTGCCACCTCCAGCCGTGCTACAAGAAAGCAGGCACAACCACCACTTTCTGCCAAGAGCACACCTGCAGGGCCTGCACAGAGCTCTTCTTCTTCCATGGCATCAACATGGCACACAAGTGATATTATTTGTCGTCGTTGTAAGGGAAGTGGTCATTATGCGAGAGAATGCAAATCTCAGCGTGTGATGATTGCTACTGAGGATGGTGGGTATGAGTCCACTAGTGACTATGATGAGGAGACTTTGACTCTTATTGCACGTGAAGAACACAGTGGAGATGGTTCTGATCATGAGACGCAATACATGGCTCCCAACGACGCTGACAAGTATGAATGTTTAGTTGCTCATCGTGTTTTGAGTGTGCAGGTCACACAAGCTGAGCAAAATGAGAGGCATAATTTGTTCCATACAAAGGGAGTTGCCAAGGTACGTTCCATTCGCGTCATCATAGATGGAGGGAGCTGCAACAACTTGGCTAGCATGGAGATGGTGGAGAAGCTATCTCTCACCACAAGACCACATCCACATCCTTGCTACATCCAATGGTTCAACAACAACGGTAATGATTAAGGTAACACATACTGTTCGTGTGCATTTTAGTATCTCTACATATGCTGATTATGTTGATTGTGATGTGGTACCTATACAAGCATGTTCCTTATTACTTGGTAGACCATGGCAATTTGATAAAAATTATGTACACCATGCTAGAAACAATCAGTATACTCTTGTTCATAAGGATAAAAATATTACTTTGCTTCCTATGACTCTTGATCCCATTTTAAAAGATGATATTAATAGAGCTAATAAAGCATAACAAGAGAAAACTAAGAGTGAAAATCAGATTGTGGCAAAAGAATTTGAGCAACAAATGCAGCCTAATAATAAACCATCTAGTGTTGCTTCTGAAATAAAATTGAAAAGTGCATGTTTACTTGCCACCAAATCTGATATTGATGAGCTAGATTTTAGCAAATCTGTTTGCTATGCTTTTGTGTGCAAAGAGGCATTATTTTCATTCAAGGATGTGCCTTCCTCTTTGCCCCCTGGTGTCACTAACATTTTACAGGAGTTCATTGACGTCTTCCCACAAGATGTGCCACTGGGTTTACCACCTATTCGAGGGATTAAGCATCAAATTGACTTAATTCCTGGTGCACCGCTACCCAACCGTGCACCATACCATACCAATCCAGAGGAGACGAAGGAGATTATGCGTCAAGTACAGGAGCTGCTTGACAAAGGTTATATACGCGAATCTCGTAGTCCTTGTGTTGTTCCTATTATACTAGTTCCTAAAAAGGATGGTACGCCGCGTATGTGTGTTGATTGTAGAGGCATTAATAATATTACTATTCGTTATCATCATCCTATTCCTAGGCTAGATGATATGCTTGATGAATTGAGTGGATCTACAATATTCTCCAAAGTTGATTTGCATAGTTGATACCGTCAAATTCGTATGAAATTGGGAAATGAATGGAAAACAACATTTAAAACTAAGTTTGGTTTATATGAGTGGTTATTCATGCCTTTTGGTTTAACTAACGCACCTAGTACTTTCATGAGACTAATGAACGATGTTTTACATGCTTTCATTGGACGATTTGTGGTAGTCTATTTTGATGATATACTGATTTATAGCAAATCTTTGGAAGAACATTTGGAACATTTACGTGTTGTTTTTATTGCTCTACGTGATGCACGTTTGTTTGGTAACCTTGGGAAGTGCACCTTTTGCACCGACCGAGTATCTTTTCTTGGCTATGTTGTTACTCCATAGGTAATTGAAGTTGATAAAGCCAAGATTGAAGCTATTGAGAGTTGGCAGCAGCCCAAAACGGTCACAGAAGTGAGGAGTTTTCTTGCACTTGCTGGTTTCTATAGGCGTTTTGTGAGAGATTTTAGCACCATTGTTGCACCTCTCAATGAGCTTACAAAGAAGCATGTGCCTTTTGTTTGGGGTACCGCACAGGAAGAAGCCTTCACGGTGTTGAAAGATAAGTTGACACATGCTCCTTTACTCCAACTTCCTGATTTTAGTAAGACTCTTGAGCTTGAATGTGATGCTAGTGGAATTGGATTAGGAGGTGTATTATTACAAGATGGCAAACCTATTGCATACTTTCATGAAAAATTGAGTGGGCCTAGTCTGAACTATTCTACTTATGATAAAGAATTATATGCTCTTGTTCGGACCTTAGAAACATGGCAACAATATTTATGGCCCAAAGAATTTGTAATACATTCTGACCATAAATCTTTGAAACAAATTACAAGTCAAGAAAAACTGAACCGCAGACATGCTAAATGGGTTGAATTCATTAAGACTTTCCCTTATGTCATTAAACACAAGAAGGGTAAAGAAAATGTTATTGCTAATGCATTGTCTCGTCGTTATACTATGCTTTCACAACTTGACTTTAAAATATTTGGTCTGGAGACCATCAAAGATCAATACGTGCCTGATGTTGAATTTAAAGATGTATTGCAAAATTGTAAATAAGGTAGTACATGGAACAAGTTCGTTGTTAACGATGGATTTGTGTTTCATGCTAACAAGCTATGCATTCCAGCTAGCTCCGTTCGTCTTTTGTTGCATGAGGCGCATGGAGAAGGACTAATGGGACACTTTGGCGTGAAGAAGATGGAGGATATACTTGCTAGACATTTCTTTTGGCCAAAGATGAGACAGGATGTTGAGCAATTTGTTGCTCGCTGCACTACATGTCAAAAAGCTAAGTCACGAATCAATCCTCATGGTTTATATATGCCTTTGCCTGTACCTAGTGTTCCTTGGGGGGGATATATCTATGGACTTTGTTTTAGGTTTATGTCGAACAAAGAAGGGGAGGGATAGCATATTTGTTGTCGTGGATAGGTTCTCGAAAATGGCACACTTTATACCATGTCATAAAAGCGATGATGCTGTTAATGTTGCCGATTTGTTCTTTCGTGAAATTATTCGCTTGCATGGTGTGCCAAATACTATTGTTTCGTATCGTGATACTAAATTTCTTAGCAACTTTTGGAGATGTTTATGGGCTAAGTTGGGGACTAAACTGCTTTTTAGTACTACTTGTCACCCCAAACTGATGGACAAACTAAAGTACTAAATAGAACACTATCTACTATGCTTAGGGCTGTTTTGAAGAATAATAAGAAAATATGGGAAGAATGCTTTCCTCATATTGAATTTGCTTATAATCGTTCATTGCATTCTACTACTAAGATGTGCCCTTTTGAAATTGTGTATGGTTTCCTACCTCGTGCACCTATTGATTTGTTGCCTCTTCCATCTTAGGAGAAGGTTAATTTTGATGCTAAACAATGTGCTGAACTGATTTTAAAAATGCACGAGTTAACTAAGGAAAACATTGAGCATATGAATGCTAAATATGAACTTGCTAGAGATAAGGGTAGAAACCATGTTTTGTTTGCACCTGGAGATCTTATTTGGTTACATTTGCGCAAATCAAAGCTAATGCCACATGTTGACGGTCCTTTTAAGGTGTTAGAGAAAATAAATGATAATGCATATAAACTTGAGCTGCCTGCAGATTTTGGGGTTAGTCCCACTTTTAACATTGCAGATTTGAAGCCTAATTTGTCTGAGGAAGATGAGCTTCCATCGAGGATGACTTCATTTCAAAAAGGGGAGGATGACGAGGACATCAATACCATTGTTACACCCACGGCCCCTGTTGCTATACATAGTGGTCCAATTACTAGAGCTCGCACACGCCAATCAAAATATCAGGTACTTTCATTTCTTGGTAATGATTCTAATGTTCATGAGAATATGATTCTACCTAAATTGGATACATTTGTTTTTCTTACAAATGAAGGGCCTGGCATGGATAAGAGGGATGAACACTGGAGCAAGACCAAACATGGAGATGATGGCATGTGCAAGGGGAACAAGAATGGAGTTACAAGTGATGATTTCACGACTTTGAAGCCACCATAAGGAGTGCATGAAGCCTTGGACGAAATATAGAAGATCCCACTTCATAAGTTTTGTCCAGAGGCTATTATAGGTGCTGCGTCACCTTATTATTGGGCCAGGCCCATGTAATTTGTAAACACTTAAGTATAGGCTATTTTTAGAGACCGTATGTGTGGGGAACAAGAGTTCGGGTTGGTTTCGGACCCCTCCTCCAAGGGCCACAAAATTCCCCCCTCTTCCTCCATATATACATCCCTTAGGGCATCGTTTAGACGTTGGGTTTTTGTTTAGATTAAAAGTTCGCCATAGCTGCAACTTCGTGTACTTTGTTTGTGTTCAACGACCAGACAAAGACGTCACAGAACCCCACCTTCATCAATAAAGTTTTCATCTTATATTCGCAATATCCAGATTGCAATCTTAGTTTCTTTCATGTTCTTCGTTTCCTTGCAGGAAATAGACCTTTGTGGCGAGGTTGATCATGCTCCGGCATGGTCAATAACCTCTCGGAGTTGGTTTAGCGATTGCTAAGGTGCAACGTCTATGGATGTTCGTAGTCAGATCGTCAAAGTCTACTCCTCCGAAACGATAATAATCATCTCATCGAAAGACAGGACACCTTTGCCTCTATAACGAAAAGATTTTCCTTTTTCTTCACCCATGTTTTGTTTTATCTTATGTTTGCTTGTGTTGCCATGTGACTTCAATTTTCTTGCATCTTTGCTTTCTCGAAATCTATTGATATGGATACACTCAAAGTTTTCTACCTAGATCATCTTCGATCCATATGTGCTTGTGCCAAAACCCCAACTAGTTTACTTGAGAGAAAATCTTTAGATGAGCATGCTCATTTTGGGCGTCGTCGTTTGTTTCAAAAAGGGAAGCTCTTATGGAATCAAATAAATTGTTTGCTATGCTATGCATGGAATCTTTGTGCAATTTGTGATTTTACTTGTTTGTCAAAGAACTCTAAAAAATACCTTCCCTACCTATGTGAGTTTAATGATAATGAAATTTTATCTTCTTGTGAAAAGGGTGTTTATAGTTAGTATGATATCAAACAAATTGAAGAATTTGTTGTTTTTAAGGGTGCTTATGAAGTTGCTTCTTTGATTGAAAAGTATGATATTACTCCATACAAATCTGAAATTTTGACATACTTAAATACTGCTATGAAAACTATGCTCATAACATCTATGTCAAAGAATTTATTGAGAGGATGACTGTTGCTTTGGAAGAAAATAATGAGATGCATGAATCTATAGATAATTATGATTCCGATGATTTGATTGAAATATCCCTTGATTAACGTGATGCTTTCTATTCTTATGGCCATGATGCCAATATTTATGGAGATGAATTTGCTATAGTCCCTTATGTTAAACACAAGATTATTGTTGTTGCACCCATACTTGATAGTTCCTTGAATCAAAAGCATGATTGCAATGATGTTATTATAAATTCTATTAATGTCAATTATGTTAATGATATGCAAAACCTGAAGCTTGGGCATGCTTATTTTGCTATGTCTACTACTTGTTGTAATGATCATGATTGGGGTGATTCTTCTTATGATCTTGAAAATTTATTTAAGCCCCATGATATATATGAGATTGATAATAATGTTTGCAACAATAGTGAAAGTGGGTTTGGAAGAGTATCAACTTTAGATCCCACATATTTGGATAATTTTCAATCTTAGGATGTTTTTGATAAAAGTGGGTTTGGAGAGGTCATGACTTTAGTTAATGATATTCCCACTATTTTGGAAGAGTGTCAACTTTGCATGCATGTGGATCATGTAGAGAAAATTTTATGAGCTAGCTATATTGTTGAATTTGATTATGATCCTATGTGTAATTATTATGAGAGATGAAAATATGGTTGTAGAAATTTTCATGTTACTAAATTACCTCTTGTTATGTTGAGATTGCTATTGTTTCTTTCTTCCTCCTTGCATACGCTAGTTTTCGCTTACCTTGATAATTTTTTTGCCTATAATATGCCTATGCATAGGAAGTATGTTAGACTTAGATGTGTTTTTTACATGCTACATGATGCTCTCTCTATGTTTCAATTGCTATCTTTCATGTGAGCAGCACCGAAATCTCAAAGCCTAGCTTAATGGCTTTAAAGAAAAGCGCTTGTTGGGAGACAACCCAATAATTTTCATTCCTGTTTTGCAATAAATAATTCATCTATCCTCTGGTTAGATGTGGTTTTGTGTTTTAATTAGTCTTTGTGCCAATTAAGACCTTTGGGATGGCTTATGTTGATAGTTGATTTGATCTTTCTGAAAACGGAAACTTTTGCGCTCAGGAGTACAATTCTCTTTTTTAACGGAAGTGTGATGAAACACTGATTGTTTTTGTAGAATATTAATAAACAAATTGCTTAGGTTTTCCTAATTTTCTAGAATTTTTGGAGTTATAGAAGTATTCGAACTATCCAGATTGCTAGACTGTTCTGTTTTTGACAGATTCTGTTTTCTATGTGTTGTTTGCTCATTTTGATGATTCTATGGGTAGTATCGGAGGGTATTAAACATGGAAAAGTTGGAATATAGTAGATGTTACACCAATATATATAAAGAATGAGTTCACAATAGTACAAAAAGTGGTGATTTATTTTCTTATATTAACACAGCTTATGAGATTTTCTGTTGAGTTTTGTGTTGTGAAATTTTCAAGTTTTCGGTAAGGATTTGATGGACTATGGAATAAGGAGTGGCAAGAGCCTAAGCAGGGGGATTCCCAAGGCTCCCCAATGTAATATTCAAGGACAATCAATGTCTTAAGCTTGGGGATGCCCCGGAAGGCATCCCCTGTTTCTTCTTCGTCTATCGGTAACTTTACTTGAGGCTATATTTTTATTCACCACATGATATGTGTTTTGCTTGGAGCATCTTGTATGATTTGAGTCTTTGCTTTTTAGTTTGCCACAATCATCCTTTCTATACACACCTTTTGAGAGGGACACGGATGAATCATGATTTATTAGAATACTCTATGTGCTTCACTTATATCTTCTGAGCTAGGCAAATTCTCTCTAGTGCTTCACTTATATTTTTTAGAGCACGTCGGTGGTTTTATTTTATAGAAATTGTTGAACTCTCATGCTTCACTTATATTATTTTGAGAGTACTTAAACATCATGGTAATTTGCTTTGATTATAAATTTAGTCCTAAGATGATAGGCATCCAAGAGGGATATAATAAAAACTTTCATATAAAGTGCATTGAATACTATCAGAAGTTTGATTCCTTATGATTGTTTTGAGATATGAAGATGGTGATATTAGAGTCATGCTAGTGAGTATTTTGGAATTTGAGAAATACTTTTGTTGAGGTTTGTGAGTCCTGTAGCATCCACGTATGGTTAACCGTTATGTAACGAAGTTGGAGCATGAGATTATTTTTGATTGTCTTCCTTATGAGTGGCGGTCGGGGACGAGCGATGCTCTTTTCCTACCAATCTATCCCCCTACGAGCATGCACGTATTACTTTGTTTCAATGACTAATAGATTTTTGCAATAAGTATGTGAGTTCTTTATGACTAATGTTGAGTCCATGGATTATATGCACTTTCACCCTTCCACCATTTCTAGCCTCTCTAGTACCACGCAACTTTCGCCAGTACCATAAACCCACCATATACCTTCCTTAAAACAGTCATCGTACCAACCTCTTATGGGATTTCCATAGCCATTCCGAGATATATTGCCATGCAACTTCCCACCGTTTTGTTTATTATGACACACATCATCATTGTCATATTGCTTTGCATGATCATGTAGTTGACATCGTATTTGTGGCAGAGCCATAATCATTTTTTATACATGTCGCTCTTGAGTCATTGCACATCTTGGTACACCACCGGAGGCATTCATACAGAGTCATATTTTGTTCTAGTATCGATTTGTAATTTTTTGAGTTGTAAGTAAATAAAAGTGCGACGATCTTCATTATAAGAGCATTGTCCGAGTTGAGGAAATAAAAGAAGAGAGAAAAGGCCAAAATAAAAAAAGAAGGCCCAAAAAGGAGGGAAAAAAGAGAAAAATAGAGAAGGGGCAATGTTACTATCCTTTTACCACACATGTGCTTCAAAGTAGTACCATGATCTTCATGATAGAGAGTCTCCTATTTTGTCACTTTCATATACTAGTGGGAATTTCCATTATAGAACTTGGCTTGTATATTACAACAATGGGCTTCCTCAAATTTCCCCAGGTCTTCATGAGCAAGCAAGTTGGATGCACACCCACTTAGTTTTTCTTTTCGAGCTTTCATAAACTTATAGCTCTAGTGCATCCGTTGCATGTCAATCCCAACTCACTCACATTGATATCTATTGATGGGTATCTCCATAGCCCGTTCATATGCCTAGTTGATGTGAGACTATCTCCTTCTTTTTGTCTTCTCCACAACCACCTTCTATTCCACCTATAGTGCTATGTCCATGGCTCACGCTCATGTATTGTGTGAAAGTTGAAAAAGTTTGAGAACATCAAAAGTATGAAACAATTGCTTGGCTTGTCATTGGGGTTGTAAATAATTTGAATATTTTGTGTGATGAGGATGGGCATAGCCAGACTATATGATCTTGTAGGGATAAACTTTCTTTGGCCATGTTATTTTGAGAAGACATAATTCCCTTGTTAGTATGCTTGAAGTATTATTGTTTTTATGTCAATATTAAACTTTTGTTCTGAATCATACAGATCTGAACATTCATGCCACAATAAATAAATTACATGGATAAATATGTTAGGTAGCATTCCACATCAAAAAATTTGTTTTTATCATTTACCTACTCGAGGTCGAGCATGAATTAAGCTTGGGGATAATTGATACGTCTCCAACGTATCTACAATTTTTGATTGTTCCATGCTATTATATTATATGTTTTATATGCATTATTATGCTATTTTATGTTATTTTTGGTACTAACCTATTAACCTAGAGCCCACTGCCAGTTCTTGTTTAGTTCATGTTTTTGAGTTTTGCAGAAAAGGAATACCAAATGGAATAAAACCTTCACGAAGATTTTTCTTGGACCAAAAAACAACCAGGAGACTTGAAGATGAAGTCGGAGGAGCCACGAGGTGACCAGAAGTATGGAGGGCGCGCCTAGGGGGCTTGTTAGCATCCTGGGAACAGGGGTTACCCAGACTTGCCTGTCTACGGCCCAGGGCGTGGCTCCACTAACGGCCTGGTATGGCCCATCTTCATCAGCGACCACTCAAGAACCTCGCGAGGGGCCAAGCCTCACGAGGCGGACGACACCAAGACCTCCTCTGGGACGGTCTCGCTAGGCAGGCTCCTGAGGAGTGGAGATATCTATGCAAGGGTGACCTCGTGAGGTCCGTGTGACGTGAGCCATGACGACCAAGGCCAGGCGGGCGTCAGCGGGCGCAGAGTGCCAGTTTCCTCTTTGGTGCTAAGGAAGCAGGTGCAGGTGAGGAGTCCCGAGGCATCAGGCAAAGGTTTCCATATCGGTGGGACAAGACCAAGACCAGCAGGACAGTAGGACGGAGGTCACCACGGAGCCCACGGCGGTGTCACCACCAGAGCCTTTGGTAGGCGAAGACCACCTTTTGTCAGGATAACTTGTTCTAGTTGTCTCCCTTCGAAATTGGCTGTTGTGGGATCCCTTCCCGCATAAATATTTGGGAAGAGGAATGGGGCCTCTATAAATAGGACTAGCCACAACTGTAGTCAGGGATCGGCTCATCTTGGATCGGATCCACTCTACCAAGGCCATCTCTCAAGCTCATCAAGCTCAAGAACACCTCTCCTCAGGAGGCTGTTTATCCACTGTACTAGTTCATCCTTAGCCCACGAGGCAATCCACCACCCCACACTGTAGTAGGTTATTACACCGCAACGGTGACCCGAACCATTATAAACTCTCGTGTCACTTGTTCCTTAGGTTTAGCGAGCTAGGCTTTGAGATCATTACGAGAGTGAGCTAGGAAGAGATCTTCGTGTGCACCCCTGTGTTCGAACCTCAAGGGTTTGCCGGAACCTAGAATCCGACATTTTGCGCGCCAGGTAGGGGTGTGCCGAAGCTTCGCCTCTCCGCTTGCTTCGTCCTACCCCCATGGCAGGCGCCGCTCCTCTAATTAGGCCGACGGGCTCCTGCGGATACACGCGAGTGTCCGGGCCTTAACCCCCGCTCTACGATAGGTGCGTTGGCCGCGCAAGTTCAAGCCAGAGATGCCGCCCCGCTACAATGGCGCTGCAGATCCAGCAGCATTCCTGCAGGAGTACGAGGAGGCCGTTCTCAAAGCCGGAGGCGACGGCTAGGTCATGGCCAACTAGTTCCCCCTAGCCCTGGCCAGCGTGCCAGGCGCCTGGCTGCTCAGTCTGCCAGGATCCTTGGTAGCCTCCTAGGAGGAGTCGTGTGATCTCTTTGTTGCGCGCTTCG
>NC_041384.1:313446764-313517563 GCF_002162155.2 Triticum dicoccoides
GTGGTTCGCGGGCACCACCCATGGATCGCCACGTCATGCAGTTCATCTGCCAGGTGGGCGCTGCCCCGCATATAGCAGGGGGCTCCCCCAGGTTGGGCAGCGCCCCAGGCCGACCTCACCTTCAGCTCGGAGGACCACCCCGCCATCACCACGGGCTCGGGCGCGCTCCCAATGCTCTGCACACCCACCATCTGCAACATGGATGTGACCAAGAGCCTCATCAACGGTGGAGCCGGCCTTAACGTGCTCTCCGTGGATGCTTTCAGGTTGCTTCACGTACCATACATCCAGAGCCGCCCCACCAAGCCTTTCTCTGGAGTCGGCATCGGCTCCACCAGCCCCCTGGGGCAAATACGCCTCCTGCTTACCTTTGGTACCCGCTACAACTACTGCACCGAGCTGATCGACTTTGACATCGCCCACATCGTCCTCCTGTACAATGCCATCGTCAGGTACCCTGCCCTGGCTCAGTTCATCGTAGCAACCCTTCCAGCCTACAACCTCATGAAGATGCCAGGGAGCAGCGGTGTTCTCACCATGGCTGGGGACACCAAGGTAGCCCTGACGGCTCTCAAGCTTGCCTTCAGGGCTGCCACAACGGCACGCCTAGCCGATGAAGCCACTTGGGGGCTAAGGGGGCAGCGCCAGCAAAAAAGAAGCAATTGTTCACTCAAGATCGGGATGAAACCAAGCAAGTGCTAGTCAAGGAGGACGGGACCTCGGGAGGCACTTTCACCATAGGCGCCAACCTTGATCTCGACCAAGAAGAGGCACCGGTGAGGTTCCTGCATGCGAACATGGAGGTATTCGCCTGGGAGCCCAAGAAATTGGCGGGGGTCCCAAGGGGGGCAATCGACCATCACTTAAGGGTGTGTCCTAATGTGCGCCCTGTGAAGCAGAAGGCGTGACGACAGTCCACGAAGAAGAAGTCGTTCATCGTCCAGGCAACCCACAAGCTACAAGCTGCGGGTGTCATCCGCGAGGTCCAGTACCCAGAATGGCTGGCGAACCCTGTCGTTGTGCCCAAGAAAGGCGGGAAGGAACATATGTTTGTCGACTCCACCGCTGAGTGCGACCTGCTCTGTTTTCTGGATGCCTTCTTGGGTTATCACCAGATCAAGATAGCGGTGGAGGACATGGAGAAGACGGCCTTCCTAACCCCATGCGGCGTATACTGCTACACCTGCATGTCGTTCGAACTACACAACACCGGGGCAACCTTCCAGCGGCTGATGCACATCGCCCTGGGCCGACAGCTCGGGAGGAACGCAGAGGCCTATGTCGATGAAATCATGGTAAAGTCTTGGGAGGCGAGGACCCTCATACAAGACTTGGAGGATACTTTCGCCAGCCTGCGCCAAGTGGACCCGCGGCTCAATCCAGAAAAGTGCGTGTTTAGTGTCCCTTCGGGCAAGCTGCTGGGTTTCCTCGTGTCGCACAGGGGGATCAAGGCAAATCCGGAGAAGGTCAAGGCAATAGAAGACATGAGCCCGCCCCAAACTCTCAAGGAAATGCAGAATCTCGCGGGCTGCGTGACCTCGTTGGGGTGCTTTATCTCCAAGCTGGGAGAGTGCGCCCTGCCGTTCCTCAAGCTGATGAAGAAGAAGGGCCCATTCGAGTGGACCGTGGAGGCCGCCTGTCATTTCAAGACCTCAAGAGATATTTGACCAGCCCTCCGATGATGGTCGCGCCTCGACCCCTCGAGCCCCTGGTGCTCTACCTGACCGCCACGCCCCACTCAGCCAGCGCGGGTTGGTGGCTGTCCTGGAGAAGAAGGGCCAAGGATGCGCCGCGTAACGCCGTACCTTCAGCCGAGATGGTGCGGCACCAGGATGGTGCCATTAAAGCCACCACGATGCTCGCGGACGATCAGGCCCCACAAGACTGCGTCTCTGGGCCTGCGGAGGCCTTGGTGGGCGACCAAGTATGACGCCCCGAGACCGTTGTGCCAGGTGTCTTCGAGTTATTCGCTGCTGTTGCCAGGTCATTTGCTTGCGTGTTGCATCGTATCATGTCATCATGTGCATTGCATCATCATGTTTTCAAAACTTGCATCCGTCCCGGCCTCTGAGTTCTCTCCGTTGTCCGTTCGGAGCCCAACCACACTTGCACGCGCCCGCGGCATGTCCGAAATAGTATTTTATAAGTGGCTAGAAAATGTTCTCGGTTTGGGTTGAAAATTGACGAGATAGACAGCCTGCCAAGTTTCATCGCATTCGGAGTCCGTTTGACGGCCCAACGGATAACTATAGCGGCAGTATAGCCGGTCTAACGTCGGACGTTTTCGGTCTCCGGAAACAGTCGCCGGGCCTCCCTCTCTTCTCTTCTCTCAGCTGGAGACCGTCTACACAGCCCACTTCCACTCATCCTACAGCCCACCTACTCCATCCTCGCGACCGGAGCCATCGGATCGCGATCGGAGGGTCCGAAAACCCCCTAAACCCCCCTAACCCTAGAACCTGCCCTATATAAACCTTCTCCCCTTCCATTTTGGACAGCTACCTACCCCTCCTCCTAAATTTTTGTGCCCCAATCATCTTCCAGCCGCCTCCCACCGCCTCTCCTCGAATTCTGGCGCCGGCCAACCCCTCAAGTGCCACTTGGCGCTGCTCAACTGGCCAGCCGCCGCGGGTCAGGCACTCCCCACCTCTCCCGTGGTGCCACGTCGCCCAACCACCTCCTCCCACCGCCGTGGCCCTACCAGGCCCATCCGCAGCCCGTCCCGGGCCGAGATGGGCCCGAGCCACCACCGTCCGTCCAGCGCCCAGGATCCCTCGCCTGCTCCAGCATGCGCGCCGCCGCCTCCGATCCGGCTAGGGAGACCCCGATCCCCTCCCTCGCGTTCCTGCCGTCTCCGCCGCCTCGCCTCCCGCCGGTGACCACCGCTGCCATGGTGAGCCCCGACCTCACTGTCCTTCTTCTCCCTACCTACCGAGCTCATCTCTCTCTCCCTCCCGTTCTGCAGGATGCCATGGTGCCGCCGAAGTTCGCCGCTGATGCCAGGAACGGAGAGTCAGCTCCAGATCTGGCCACTGGAGCTCGGCCTCAGCCTCCTCCTTGCCTTCTCGACCCCCCGGCGACCCGCCTTGCCGAGCCGCCGTCGCCACCATTGCCCTGCTCAGGCACAAGCTGAACAGCGGTTCGATCCCCTGCCTCCCCTGCTTCTGGTCGCGTTGACCAAGGCCCAACCTACCCTTGGCCCATCCGCGTAGACCTAGCAGCCGCACCAGATCCGCTAGGCCAGCCGGCCTGCTAAGGCCCGCGGTGAGCAGCCAAGTTCTTCTCAGATTCAGCCCATAGCTGTTTTTTTCTGTGCACTACGAATTTGTCTATTATTCCAGAGATGACTGTTTTACAGAGAAGTCCCTGTTCTTCATGCATTTAATAACTTCACAACTATGCATCGGATTAAAATGTTTTATATTGCTTAGAATTTTGTCTAGAATCATAATATCCAACTTTCATCCATGTTAAAAATGTTTAAAATGATGTTTGATTAAATTTGCTCCTATGCCATGTTAAAATGATTTAATTCATAACTAATTAACCGTAGCTCCGAATCTAACAAACTTTATATGTAAATGGGGTGGAAAAATTCCTAGTTTAACATGGTGGCCTTACTTTGCATGTTTAACAACTATAAAATATGGTTTAGGGCAGAAAAGGACCTAACCTAATATATGCACATGAGGAGTTTCCGGATTTGTTGTTTGTTGTTCCCGGCCTCATTTAAACTTGACTAGATTGGTAGTTTTCATTTGCTTCACCCTCTTGCCATGTTTAACAACATTTAATATTGTTGGGTACATAAACGAGATCGAACTAAATAATTGATGTGGTGCTCCGTCAATATGCAACTCGTTGCATATTGAGCTCCACTTAATTTGTAGGATTGTTTGTGCACTTTGTCATGCCATGCTTCATTAAACCAGACATGCATCATACTTGATTGTGCATCATGCCATGTTATGTGGTGGTTGTTTACTATGTTGTGTGCTTCTTTTCTAGTGTTTGCTTCTTCAGGTTGGTTCCGGTAACGTCGCGTTTGTGAGGACCCGTTCGTCTACATCCGTTTGTCTTCTTCATGGACTTGTTCTTCTTCCTTGCGGGATCTCAGGCAAGATGATCATACCCTCGAAATCACTTCTATCTTTGCTTGCTTAGTTGCTCGCTCTTTTGCTATGCCTATGCTGCGATACCTACCACTTGCTTATCGTGCCTCCTATATTGTTGAACCAAGCCCCTAACCCACCTTGTCCTGGCAAACCGTTGTTTGGCTATGTTACCGCTTTGCTCAGCCCCTCTTATAGCGTTGTTAGTTGCAGGTGAAGATTGAAGTTTGTTCCTTGTTGGAACATGGAGATGTTGTTCGTTGTTGGAACATGTTACTTGTTGGGATATCACAATATATCTTATTTAATTAATGCATCTATATACTTGGTAAAGGGTGGAAGGCTCGGCCTTATGCCTGGTGTTTTGTTCCACTCTTGCCGCCCTAGTTTCCGTCATATCGGTGTTATGTTCCTGGATTTTGCATTCCTTACGCGGTTGGGTAATAATGGGAACTCCTTGATAGTTCGTCTTGAATAAAGCTCCTGCAGCAATGCCCAACCTTGGTTTTACCATTTGCACTAACAACCTACCACCTTCCCTTGGGTTCTGCAGACTCAAGGGTCATCTTTATTCTAACCCCTCCGGGCCAGTGCTCCTCTGAGTGTTGGTCCGACCGAGTAGACTGCGGGGCCACCTCAGGGAAACTTGAGGTTTGGTTTTACTCGTAGGATGTCTCATCTGAGTGTGCCCTGAGAACAAGATATATGTAGCTCCTATCGGGATTTGTCGGCACATTCGGGCGGTGTTGCTGGATTTGTTTTAACCTGTCGAAATGTCTTGAAGAACCGGGATACCGAGTCTGATCGGAATGTATCGGGAGGAGGTCTATTCCTTCGTTGACCATGAGAGCTTGTCATGGGCTAAGTTGGGACACCCCTGCAGGGATTTGAAATTTCGAAAGCCATGCCCGCGGTTATGGCAGATGGGAATTTGTTAATGTCCGGTTGTAGAAAACCTGAAGTTGACCTTAATTAAAATACATCAACCGCGTGAGTAACCGTGATGGTCTCTTTCCGGCGGAGTCCGGGAAGTGAACACGGTGTTGGAGTTATGCTTGACGTAGGTTGTTCTAGGATCACTTATTGATCATACTTTTATCGACCGTGCTTTGCCTTCTCTCCTCGCTCTCATTTGCATATGTTAGCCACCATATATGCTAGTCGCTTGCTGCAGCTCCACCTCATACCTTTTACCTTACTCATAAGCTTAAATAGTCTTGATCGCGAGGGTGCGAGATTGCTGAGTCCCCGTGGCTCATAGATACTTCCAAAACCAGCTTGCAGGTGTCGTTGAACCGTGCAGATGACGCAACCAAGCTCAGGAGGAGCTCGATGAAGATCTTGTCCTTTGTGTTGTTTCGTTCCAGTTGATTAGTAGTGGAGCCCAGTTGGGGTCAATCGGGGGACCTTGTCGCATTTGGGGTTCTTCTTTTATTTTGGTTCCATAGTCGGACCTTGATTGTATTTGGTTGATGTAATGCTTTATTCATGTAATTGTGTGAAGTGGCGATTGTAAGCCAACTATGTATCTTTTCCCATATGTATTACATGGGTTGTGTGAAGATTACCTCACTTGCGACATTGCTTTCAATGCGGTTATGCCTAAGTCGTGCTTCGACACATGGGGGATATAGCCGCATCGAGGGCATGACAAGTTGGTAATCAGGGCCTTCCCCGACCTTAGGATCCCCCACTGCTTGATCATTTTTAGCAGCCGCTGTTGAGTCTAGAAAAATGTTTTGAGTCATTTAGGAATTACATATCGGAGAGTTTAGGAATTCTTTTTACTCCCCAGTCCCTTCATCGCTCCGGTAAGGCATCCTGACGTAGAGTTTTGACTCTTCTCTTTTCAAATTTCACTAATTTTTTTAGGATCACGCGGGTATCTTGGAATTTTTCCGATCGATTTGTGATGAGAACATTGTTCTTGGTGCCTCCTATCATTTAGGGGTTGTGGCAGTATCCCGGGGAGTTGAGCTCCGAGGTGTTGTCGTCACAATTTTATCGTTGCAGTTCTGGAATACCTGAGTTTAGTTCGCCGACATCGAAAATCTCTTTTATGCAATTCGTTGGTGAGATAACCTCGACACCACCCAATACTGGGGCAGGAGTTTGGGAGTATTGCCATAACTTGTATAATGGATGCTTTTCGAAGGTTGAGGTAGACGATTTCCGATGTTTTCTTGGTTATGTGTTGAAGGATGGATACAGCTGGATGTAGGATTTGTTAGTTTGGGTGAGATATTATGCTTCCCCTGTATCCCCAACACCTGATTGCATAACTGGGAAAATTTCGGGAGTTTATAAGTGGGAATTCAAGTAGATCTTAGGATATCTTTCCGACAGATGTATGATATGAAATTGGGGTTCGACGTCTAGTGGTCCGCCTATTCACGGTCGGTTTTACAGTGGTCTCGTTGTGTCTTAATGAGTCCTTGGCTATGCCGACTTGGGGACGCTTCGTATGTCATGTGCACTGCCTTGTACATGATGGTGCTGTACGATCGAGCCCGTGTAGGCCCCACCACGAAAACTTCGGACGAAATCTCTATCATATGTTTGTTTCGGCTTATTCCGCAAGCCAATCCTTTGTTTTGTTTTGAGTTGTGGTATTCGAGTTGCTTCAATGTCAAGTGTTGATTCCATACCTACCCCAAATGGTGTTCTCATACTCCGATGTGAATACCAATCCTTCATGATCATCGATATTGTCATGTCAATCCTTTTCTACTGGCGTGTTTCTCTTCAAGTGGATCCGATCATTTCAACATCTGCAAGATCAAGTATCAGTTCTTCTCAACGGTGTTGATTCTTCCGTCTCCAAGTTGTCTTTGTTTTTCCCACCCACCCACCCCTTTTTCTTCAAGGATTTAGATTTCTTAATCACTATTCATTTTAATGTTGTGAAGTCTCTCCATTCTTTTCTATCAATATTCTTATCCGGTGATTCTCATGAAGATGCAAACGAAGCTTCAAGTTCATCTCTCGTCACTCATTTTCCTTCTCCGGTGGTTTAAATTCAAACTTTGGTATTGAGCATTGTCTTCTCTTTTTGTCCAATGCTTTTCTTACGCTAGTGCACCTCATAATCGTTCACCTCTCGCTATTCTTTTGTTCCAAAGTGCTAAAGATATCTCAGAAGATTCGTGTTTCCACTCGCTTTCATTCAAACTCTTTCGAGGATGTTATCTCTTTCAAGTCATTTAATTCAACCGGTGCTTTCTCCCTTTTGAATTGTTCTATGATGTTTCTTTTGAGTGGGCCCTAACCCACAGGTCTTTTCCCAGGATCTTACCTGACTCTTCTTATTTCCCGGAGATATCCTCAAATTTCTTATCAAAGTTTGACGTAAGAATGAATTATCATCAGTCAAATGTATTTCTCCAAGATCTTTCAAATTCTTTTCATCGTTGGCTCAACCTCTCCTCTTTTTAATAATCCCGGAGTGTCTCAATAATTCTTGGTGGTGTTTTTTTTTGTCGTCATTTGAAGACCGAAGAAGAGTTCTCCTCCATATCTTGCTCCATTCTCTTCAAGATTCGTGGTTCTAGCTTCGTGCTATCCTCTCATAATTGTTTTCGATTGTGAAAATTCTTTTCATCCATATGGAGCATTTCAGGAGTCTTTTCATTTTGATTCTCCGAAGCCCATCATCTCAGAATTATTCATTCTAGCTTTCAGCTATCGTTCTCCAAATCTTACCGGTACATCATTCAAATATTCTCTAATCAGTTCATGATCTCTTCGTTCTCTTGCATAAAATTCTCTCAAGTATCTTCATTCGTTCTCTAACTGTTCGCGGTGTTTCTTTATCTTTTCTTCGTTCATTTTCAATTCTTACGGTGGTTCGTTCAAGATTTGTCGTCTTTATCAATTTATTCGTTGTTTCAATCCTACCGGTGGTTCATTGAAGACCTTCCCAAGTTCGCGCTATATCTCGCTTAATCCTTTCTACGAGAATAAGTAGTATGTCAAATCCGTTGCTTGTCATCAATTAAATTGGTGAAAGATAAGCATAATGTAATTCTTATTCTTTTTTCATCGAGTAAACTCAATTCCTTATTCCGGAGGTTCATCAAATTCTTGATTTTAGTTGTTTCATCTTCTCTTTTTCGGAGTTCCAAGTTTTTTTTCTGCATTATATCGTCGCGAAGCTCCATCTAAATCATCGCAAGGCTTCACCTTATATTCTCAACTTCTCTTTCTTTTGTCATCCTTTCGTTTACCGAAGTTCTTCATGGAGGTTCTACATGATGGTTCATCAAGGATTTAATTCCTTCTCCAACTTTTTCATCGAGATTCTTTTCTAAGAAGCTCAAGCTTTCTTCATATTGTAATCCGGAGTGCAATTCTTTCTTCCGTATCATTGGAGATGGTATTGTGTCATTCTTGATAATCTGAGTTCATGTTTCATGATTCGAATGTTGTTAAGAATGAGATATTTCAACCCATCAATCTATTCATTGGAATTATCTTGGGTTATATTTCACCAAAGCCTTCCCTAAGGATTGTTGCTATTTATGGTGCTTATAAATGACCAAAGTTCTTCTTTTATCCTCCCGGTGATATAGCTTTCTCGTCTCCTTGTTCTTACCAATCAAATTCTTCTTCCCGTGAGTGGCAGGTTGTCACCTCATAATTTGAGATGTATTCCATAAGACCATGTCAAGCGTATTCTTTTCGTTGTTGGTGTTCCAACAACTCCGCTCGACCCGTCTCCTAAGGATGCCTTCTCAAGCTCTTTTGTGGCATAAGATGGCATTTTCTTCTCCATTCTTTTATTTCAATTATCTATCTTCTATTCTTTTGTTCCGGAGGCATTGCGATGTTGTTCTTTTCACCCGTCATCTCGTTTTGTCAAGATCATGTTCAATTTCTTCCATTTATAGTCGAAGTGATGTCCAAATTATATCAGTCTTATCCCTTCTCTATCTTGTTTAACCGGAGTGTCATGTCCTCTGCTCATGTTCTTTTCATCGTATCAAGTCTTGCATAACTTCTCAATCGGAGTGCTGCTCGAAGTTGTTCTTCCTTGTCCCTCTTTTCTAACGGAGTGTTTTCAACTTTGTTCATCGCCGTTGTATTCTTTTCTCGAAATGGCTTAACCTTTTCAAGGTTCGTGGTTTCACTTGTTTGTCAAAGAAGCAACTTAGTTTTACCTCTCCTCTTCCTCTTCCCTTTTCCCTCCGGTGCCATTCTAGATCTCGGGACGAGATCCTCTCGTAGTGGTGGAGTGTTGTGACGCCCCGAGACCGTTGTGCCGGGTGTCTTCGAGTTATTCGTTGCTGTTGCCAGGTCATTTGCTTGCGTGTTGCATCTTATCATGTCATCATGTGCATTGCATCATCATGTTTTCAAAACTTGCATCCGTCCCGGCCTCTGAGTTCTCTCCGTTGTCCGTTCGGAGCCCAACCACACTTGCATGCGCGCGCGGCATGTCCGAAATAGTATTTTATAAGTGGCCGGAAAATGTTCTCGGTTTGGGTTGAAAGTTGACGTGTGGTCTTATTATAGTGTAGATAGACCTCCTGCCATGTTCCATCGCGTTCGGAGTCCGTTTAACGCCCCAACGGATAACTATAGCGGCAGTATATCCGGTCTAACATCGGACGTTTTCGGTCTCCAGAAACAGTCGCCGGGCCTCCCTCTCTTCTCTTCTCTCAGCTCGAGACCGTCTACACAGCCCACTTCCACTCATCCTGCAGCCCACCTACTCCATCCTCGCGACCGGAGCCATCGAATCGCGATCGGAGGGTCCGAAAACCCCCTAAACCCCCCAAACCCTAGAACCTGCCCTATATAAACCTTCTCCCCTTCCATTTTGGGCAGCTACCTACCCCTCCTCCTAAATTTCTGTGCCCCAATCATCTTCCAGCCGCCTCCCACCTCCTCTCCTAGAATTACGGCACCGGCCAACCCCTCAAGTGCCACTTGCCGCTGCTCAACTGGCCAGCCGCCGCGGGTCAGGCACTCCCGACCTCTCCCGTGGTGCCACGTCGCCCAACCACCTCCTCCCACCGCCGTGGCCCTGCCAGGCCCATCCGCAGCCCGTCCCGGGACGAGATGGGCCCGAGCCACCACCGCCCGTCCAACGCCCGGGATCCCTCGCCTGCTCCAGCATGCGCGCCGCCGCCTCCGATCCGGATCGGGAGAGCCCCGATACCCTTCCTCGCGTTCCTGCCGTCTCCGCCGCCTTGCCTCCCGCCGGTGACCACCGCTGCCATGGTGAGCCCCGACCTCGCCGTGCTTCTTCTCCCTGCCTACCGAGCTCATCTCTCTCCCTCCCGTTCTGCAGGATGCCATGGTGCCGCCGGAGTTCACCGCTGATGCCAGGAACGGAGAGTCAGCTCCAGATCCGGCCACTGGAGCTCAGCCTCAGCCCCCTCCTTGCCTCCTCGACCCCCCGGCGACCCGCCTTGCCAAGCCGCCGTCGCCACCATTGCCCTGCTCAGGCTCGAGCTGAATAGCGGTTCGATCCCCTGCCTCCCCTGCTTCGTGGTCGTGTTGACCCAGGCCCAACCTACCCTTGGCCCATCCGCGCAGACCTAGTAGCCGCACCAGATCCGCTAGGCCAGCCGGCCTGCTAAGGCCCGCGGTGAGCGGCCCAGTTCTTCTCAGATTCAGCCCATAGATGTTTTTTTTGTGCACTACGAATTTGTCTATTATTCCAGAGATGACTGTTTTACAGAAAAGTCCCTATTCTTCATGCATTTAATAACTTCACAACTATGCATCGGATTAAAATGTTTCATATATGAAACTTGCTTAGAATTTTGTCTAGATTCATAATATGCAAATTTCATCCATGTTCAACATGTTTAAAATGATGTTTGATTAAATTTGCTCCTATGCCATGTTAAAATGATTTAATTCATAACTAATTAACTGTAGCTCTGAATCTAACAAACTTTATATGTAAATGGGGTGGAAAAATGCCTAGTTTAACATGGTGGCCTTACTTTGCATGTTTAACAACTCTAAAATATGGTTTAGGGAAGAACAGGACCTAACCTAATATATGCACATGAGGAGTTTCCGGATTTGTTGTTTGTTGTTCCCGGCCTCATTTAAACTTGACTAGATGGTTTTTTTTCATTTGCTTCACCCTGTTGCCATGTTTAACAACATTTAATATTGTTGGGTACATAAACGGGATCGAACTAAATAATTGATGTGGTGCTCCGTCAATATGCAACTCGTTGCATATTGAGCTCCACTTAATTTGTAGGATTGTTTGTGCACTTTGTCATGCCATGCTTCATTAAACCGGACATGCATCATACTTGATTATGCATCATGCCATGTTATGTGGTGGTTGTTTACTATGTTGTGTGCTTCTTTTCTAGTGTTTGCTTCTTCGGGTTGGTTCCGGTAACGTCGCGTTTGTGAGGACCCGTTCGTCTACGTCTGTTTGTCTTCTTCATGGACTCGTTCTTTTTCCTTGCGGGATCTCAGGCAAGATGATCATACCCTCGAAATCACTTCTATCTTTGCTTGCTTAGTTGCTCGCTCTTTTGCTATGCCTATGCTTCGATACCTACCACTTGCTTATCGTGCCTCCTATATTGTTGAACCAAGCCCCTAACCTACCTTGTCCTAGCAAACCGTTGTTTGGTTATGTTACCGCTTTGCTCAGCCCCTATTATAGCGTTGTTAGTTGCAGGTGAATATTGAAGTTTGTTCCTTGTTGGTACATGGAGATGTTGTTCCTTGTTGGAACATGTTACTTGTTGGGATATCACAATATATCTTATTTAATTAATGCATCTATATACTTGGTAAAGGGTGGAAGGCTCGGCCTTATGCCTGGTGTTTTGTTCCATTCTTGCCGCCCTAGTTTCCTTCATATCGGTGTTATGTTCCCGGATTTTGCATTCCTTACGCAGTTGGGTAATAATGGGAACCCCTTGACAGTTCGTCTTGAATAAAACTCCTCCAGCAATGCCCAACCTTGGTTTTACCATTTACACTAACAATCTACCACCTTCCCTTGGGTTCTGCAGACTCAAGGGTCATCTTTATTCTAACCCCCCCGAGCCAGTGCTTCTCTGATGTTGGTCCGGCTGAGTAGACTGCGGGGCCATCTCAGGGCAACTTGAGGTTTGGTTTTACTCGTAGGATGTCTCATCTGAGTGTGCCCTGAGAACAAGATATGTGCAGCTCCTATCGGGATTGGTCGGCACATTCGGGCGGTGTTGCTGGATTTGTTTTAACCTGTCGAAATGTCTTGAAGAACCGGGATATCGAGGCTAAGTTGGGACACCCCTGCAGGGATTTGAACTTTCGAAAGTCGTGCCCCCGGTTATGGGCAGATGGGAATTTGTTAATGTCCGGTTGTAGAAAACCTAAAGTTGACCTTAATTAAAATACATCAACCGCGTGTGTAACCGTGATGGTCTCTTTCCGGCGGAGTCCGGGAAGTGAACACGGTGTTGGAGTTATGCTTGACGTAGGTTGTTCTAGGATCACTTATTGATCATACTTTTATCGACCGTGCTTTGCCTTCTCTCCTCACTCTCATTTGCGTATGTTAGCCACCATATATGCTAGTCGCTTGCTGCAGCTCCACCTCATACCTTTTACGTTACGCATAAGCTTAAATAGTCTTGATCGCGAGGGTGCGAGATTGCTGAGTCCCGTGGCTCACAGATACTTCCAAAACCAGCTTGCAGGTGTCGTTGAACCGTGCAGATGACGCAACCAAGCTCAGGAGGAGCCCGATGAAGATCTTGTCCTTTGTGTTGTTTCGTTCCAGTTGATCAGTAGTGGAGCCCAGTTGGGGTCGATCGGGGGACCTTGTCGCATTTGGGGTTCTTCTTTTATTTTGGTTCCGTAGTCGGACCTTGATTGTATTTGGTTGATGTAATGCTTTATTCATGTAATTGTGTGAAGTGGCGATTGTAAGCCAACTATGTATCTTTTCCCATATGTATTACATGGGTTGTGTGAAGATTACCTCACTTGCGACATTGCTTTCAATGCGGTTATGCCTCTAAGTCGTGCTTCGACACGTGGGAGATATAGCCGCATCGAGGGCGTTACACCAAGCTCCTGAGGTCCCCCTACCTCGGGAGGCGCCACAACCTCCGGAGGCCATAGGCTCCACCGACGCTACCACCCTCGTTGAGCACCTAGTCTACTTTGTCAGCACGATACTGTGGGATGCAAGGGCACAATACCCCATGCCGCAAAAGCTCCTGCTTGCACTCCTAGTGACCTCATGCAATCCGCGTCATTATCTCCAAGGCCTACCAATTAAGGTTGTCTCAGTCTACCCACTTGAGAGGGTGCTCCGCAGCCCCAACGCAGGGGGAAGAGTCATCGAGTGGAACATTGAGCTGCAGGCGTTTCAGCTGGAGTTCAGCACAACCAGGGTCATCAAGGGGGCTGCCCTAGCCGACTTCATGGTGGAATGGACCGACGCTCCAGAACCTAAAGCAGGCAAGAAGCGATCCCTCTCGCTAGGACGTGAAATGCCAGATGGCTGGGGGCTGGAGCCGTGCTCATCTCGCCCACCCAAGACAAACTCTGCTACACCATGCAACTCGGCTTCCAGCGGGGCGAGAAGGTCTCCAACAACATCGCAGAGTACGAAGGTTTGATCTCCGACCTCCAGGCAGCGGCGGACTTGGGGGTGAAGCGCCTCACCATCAAGGGCGACTCTCAGCTCCTTGTCAACTTCTCCAACAAGGTATACGAGCCAAAGGACGAGCACATGGAGGCATACCTCACAGAGGTACGCAAAATGGAGATGCAATTCTTGGGCCTAGAACGTCAGCATGTGCCCCACGGCACAAACAAGGAAGCAGATGATATCGCCAAGAGGGCATCAAGGCGACAGCCCTAGGAGTCCGGCGTCTTCGAGGAGCGGCCCCTCCGGCTGCGGAGCCTACACCGCCTCAGGAGGAGCTCCCCCCACCACCAACCTCAAGAGCTCCCGCCTACGGCCCGACCTCAGGAGCACGCTTGCTCCTTGCGGTTGAGACTTAGAAGGGGTGCTGGACTGAAGAATTCAAGGCGTACCTGCTGTGGGGGACACTGCCGGAGAAAGAGGAGGCCGCGGAGCATGTGGCCCGGCAAGCTATGGCGTATTGCATCCAGGATGGTGAGCTGTACAGAAAATGACCAAACGATGTTTCTTTGCGATGCATCTCTAGGAAGTAGGGGAGTGAGCTGCTAGCTGACATACACGACGGGGATTGCGGGCATCACTCGTCGTCGCGCAACCTGCTTGGCAAGGCGTTCCGTAGCGGGTTCTACTGGACCACGACACTCAACGATGCAGCTGAGCTGGTAAGGTTTTGCGAGGCCTTCCAGTTCCATGCCAAGCAAATCCACCAGTGGGCCCAGGGCGTCCAGACTATCCCACTCACGTGGCCGTTCGTGGTGTCGGGGCTGGATATCCTGGGTCCGTTCCCTTGAGCGCATGGGGGCTACTGCTACCTCTACGTCACCATCGACAAGTTCACCAAGTGGGCAGAGGTGGAAGACGTTCGCACCATCCCAGCTGGGTCGGCATTTAAGTTCATCAAGGGCCTCGTCAGCGGGTTTGGGGTCCCTAACTGCATCATCACCGACAATGGCTCACTGCTCACTAGCAATCTCTTCAAGACATATTGTGCTAACCTTGGAACACAGATCTACTACGCTTCGATGCCACACCCCAGGAGCAATGGCTTGGCCGAGCACGCCAACGCAGAGGTGTTGAGAGGCCTCAAGACCAGGACCTTCAATAAGAAGCTCGAGGCCTGTGGCAGGGGCTGGCACGACGAGCTCCAATCCGTGTCGTGGTCCATCCGCACCATCGGCACCAAACCGACATGCGAGACCCCGTTCTTCCTCGTCTACGGAGCGAAGGCGGTCCTTCCTCACGAGGTCAAGCATCGCTCCACGTGGGCCCTGGCGTTCGACGAGGCACGTCAGGACGCCATGCGGGGGATGGACCTCATGCTGGGGGAGGAGCGCCGCCGTTAAGCATCGCTCCGGGTGGCGAGATACCACCAGGAGCTGCGACGATACCACTGCCGCAACGTCCGCTCCAGGACGCTCGAGGTGGGCGATCTCGTCCCGAGGCAGGTGCTCTCTAGGGAAGGGCTGCATAAGCTCTCGCCCATGTGGGAGGGCTCGTTTAGGATTGCCCGCATCTCCAGGCCTGGCGCCGCGCGCCTGGAGACGCAAGACGGGACCCCCATCCAGAATGCCTGGAACATCCAGCATGTCCGGAAGTTCTACCCATGAAGCAAGGCCTAGTGCCTGTGAAGGTCTCCGCTCGTGACACTCTCACATAATAATGAGTGGGGTTGTACACACCCCGGAGTCTCCGGAGTGCCGCCCTCAGGCCTCGGGGCTCCCTGCCACGTCCTAGTGGCAGCACTTAGCTCCGCGCTAGTGAGAAGACTAGACTAGGGGCCGGACGCGACTGTTCATTTGCTTTCTATAGTTGGTTTGCACCCTTTTTTTATGGAATTTGGAGTTTTGGTGTTTCTCGATTGCTTGGTTGAACCCTTTCTTCTCGTTACTTCCTCGCTCATTTCTTTGTTTTGCACCAGGGAGGGTGGTAGTTGCCCGACGCTCTCCCTCGCGTGCCTCGCGCGGGGGCTGGGCAGGTGTGTGCGTGCACTAGGCTAACCTAAGACGAGGACACGCCTTGCCAAAGGCTTGTCACTCCAGAGCTTCGGCTCCCCTGACCTTTCCGAGGCACCCTCGATTGAGCTCGCGGTTGGCATGCCCCCCTAAGTCCATGCCCCACGAGTACCACGACATGGTGCACTAGGCCATGATCATGAGGCCTCACGCAAGCAGGGACAAGGTACCCGACAGACATCCTAACAATTTTTGCAGCTCTGTGATGCCTCCCGAGGGCAATGGCTCCCGAGTGAGCAACAAGGAGGGCTCACCAGGTGCCAGAGGACGCGCCCTCGCGAGACAGGAAACTACCCTGGGCGGATCCAGCTAAGTTACCCTCTATGTCCACATGAAGCATGAGCATCATAACACAACACAGGAACAATAAACATAGCACAAAGCAGCATAAGCACTGCGGTTCATTACACGCCCTCGCGGGGCCCCGTACTTGTTTCTTGTAATGCAGGAGGAAAGGAAAAGACATGTAAGGGCGGCTCCTATGGCGCGGAAGCTCACCAGGATCAGCCCCCCGGACTCAGCCGGAGACCTCCTTGCCCTTCACTGGGGCGCAGCGACGGGACGACCCGCCACCATCCTTGAAGCGAGCCCGACAATGTGGCGGCTAGATGTAGCCGCCACTGCTGGAGCTTTCATCGGAGGAGGATTTGCCGTTATCAGACGAGCCACGACCGTCGCCAGGGCCGAGTCCGCCCTCGTCCTCGTCACTGTCATTGCCAAGGCCGAGCACTCCGTCACCCTCGCTGTCTTCAGGGCAGCACCCGGCGCAGCGACCATCTTCCATGAACACCCTCACGCAGAGGGTCGCGGGTCCGTTGTACTTGAAGTGGAGGGTGCACCACCTGCCCAGGCCGCGCGCGTGAGCAAATGTCTGCTAGCAGTGGGCTAGGGCTATGTTGCCCGCGATGGAAACATCCACCATGACCCATGAAGCCTTGCTGCAGCAGCCGTCAGCCTGCAGCCAGAGGCCGCCAGGACCCGTGGCCTACAGCTCATGCAAAGGAGCACGGAACCTAAAGCCAGGTGACTGCCGGGTTCTCCAACCACACGACGAACTCCGGAAGCACCTCTGCCAAGTGGAAGCACGGCCGGGGAGGTCGGGCGACCGTGGCACACCTCCCTTCATGGACGGGACTGCCACATCTCAGGGGCTCCTGCTGCGCGAGGAGACGCCACCGCGCCCACCAGGAACGGCGCTGGACCTCGAAGAAGTTCGTCCGCGCCCACGGGGGACCATAGCGGTTGTTGCCGCGTGCTTGCGGGGGCGGCCATGATCCCGCTTGGGCGGTGGTGAGTCGGGCCCCTCCTAGCGCGCCTTGCCCTTCTCCGCGGCCGTGAATCTCTTCGTCGGCGCCATGGGTGTAGCAGCAGGATGACGAAGCAAAGATGAAGAAGAAGAAGCAAATAGAGTGGAGGAGAGGATGGGCAATGGGGGCTCCGCCCCTCTCCTCATTTATAGCCAGAGGGAGGCCAACCGACAGCCTCCAGGATCTAAGGTAATGATGATTTTCTTCTGCATGCAGCAGGGACTCGTCAAGTCGGGCAGTTGCCGAGGCAGCGTGGGGAAGCGGAGACGCCCACGACCTATCAATCACCATGCATCAATCGAGGCCGCAGGCGGTTGGGGCCCGCGGCGCTCTGCACTTGCCCTTTGGATTTGCCTCGATGCCAAGTCTGAGCACGCCTTGGGCCTGGGGGCTACAGTCGGCGTGTTGGGAATGACGGTACCCAGACTTACCTACCTGCGGCCCAGCGGGTGGCTCCACCAATGGCCTGGTACGACCCATCTTCATCAACGACCAATCAAGACCCTCGTGAGGGGCCAAGCCTCGTGAGGCGGACGACACCAAGACCTCCTCTGGGGCGGTCTCGCTAGGCTGGCTCCTGAGGAGCGAAGATATCTATGCAAGGGGCACCTCGTGAGGTCCGTGTGACGTGAGCCATGACGACAAAGGCCAGGCGGGCATCAGCGGGCGCAGAGTGCCAGTTTCCTCTTTGGTGCTAAGGAAGCATGCGCAAGCGAGGAGTCCCGAAGCATCAAGCAAAGGTTTCCATATCGGTGCAGCAAGACCAAGACCTGCAGGACGGTAGGACGGAGGTCACCGTGGAGCCCACGGCGGCATCACCGCCAGAGCCTTTGGCAGGCGAAGACCACCTTTTGTCAAGATAACTTGTACTAGTTGTCTCCCTTCGAAATTGGCTGTTGTGGGATCCCTTCCCGCCTAAACATTTGGGATGAGGACCGGTGCCTCTATAAATAGGACTAGCCACCACTATAGTCAGGGGTCGGCTCATCTTGGATCGGATCCACTCCACCAAGGCCATCTCAGCAACTCATCGAGCTCAAGAACACCTCTCCTCAGGAGGCTGTTCATCCATTGTACTAGTTCATCCTTAGCACACGAGGCAATCCACCACCCACACTGGAGTAGGGTATTACACCGCAACGGTGGCCCGAACCAGTATAAGCTCTCGTGTCACTTGTTCCTTGGGTTTGGCGAGCTAGGCTTTGAGATCGTTGCGAGAGTGAGCTAGGGAGAGATCTTCGTGCGCACCCCAGTGTTTGAACCTCAAGGGTTTGCCGGAACTCAGAATCCGACAGGGGTAGGGCGCGCTCCCCACCCATGTGGGCCCCTCGTGCACACCCTGACCTAATTTCCGTGCCTATATATTCCCATATATCGCCAAACCAACAGGAGCATCCAAGAAAACACTTTTCCACCGCCGCAACCTTCTGTACCCATGAGATCCCATCTTGGGGCCTTTTTCGGCATCCTACCGGAGGGTGACTCGATCACTGAGGGCCTCTACATCAATTCTATTGCCCTTCCGGTGAAGCGTGAGTAGTTTACCACAGACCTACGACTCCATAGCTAGTAGCTAGATGGCTTCTTCTCTCTCTCTCTCTCTCTTTGATTCTCAATACCATGTTCTCCTCGATGTTCTTGGAGATCTATTTGATTTATAATTTTGCAGCATGTTTACCGAGATCCCATGAATTTTGGATTTATGACCAGCTTATATATGAATATTATTTGAATCTTCTCTAAATTCTTATATGCATGATTTGTTATCTTTGTAATTCTCCTCGAACTATCGGTTTGGTTTGGCCAACTAGATTGGTTTTTCTTGCATTGGGAGAAGTGCTTAGCTTTGGGTTCAATCTTGCGGTGTCCTTTCCCATTGACTGTAGGGGCAGCAAGGCACGTACTGTATGTTGCCATCGAGGATAAAAAGATGGGGTTTTTATCATATTGCTTGAGTTAATTCATCTACATCATGCTATCTTGCTTAATGCGTTACTCCGTTCTTTATGAACTTAATACTCTAGATGCATGCTGGATAGCGGTCGATGTGTGGAGTAATAGTAGTAGATACAAAATTGTTTCAGTCTACTTGACACAGACGTGATGCATATATTCATGATCATTGCCTTAGATATCGTCATAACTTTGCGCTTTTCTATCAATTGCTCGGCAGTAATTTGTTCACCCACCGTATTATTTTCTATCTTGAGAGAAGCCTCTAGTGAAACCTATGGCCCTTGAGATCTGGAAACGAATATTTCTTTGATTCGATTTCAGAGCTCGAAAATATATATAGACCCATTCCATTTCATACTTGTGTCCCAAATATCCGTGCTAGCGCTAGTGCTAGTGCTAGCGATGCGCTTATTTTGTTAAAAATGTCCTGCTAGATATTACCTAGCCCTGCTTGCGTTTCATTGGATAAGGACTCAACCTTGAAAGTCTGTTACAAGTCATGGAGACAACGGCGGTAAAACCTTAGTTTCAGCCCAGAAGAGCACCTATAGGGAACCAAGGACAGCGAGATGCACATGTCGGTAGGAGGCCAACTCTCAGCGAACAACAAAACATGGAGTATTGTTTTCTTGTAAAAGAAACTGATGACCATTTCACTGGTTTAAAGGTATTGAGTCTTATAGAACCTCGCAAGCCCAAAAGGCCAGAAGAAGCTTCAAAATTTAATGACCCAAATTTATGTCACTACCATCGCATTTTGGGCCATACACTCAAAGATTGCTTTGTTGTGAAGAATATCATCCAGAAAATGATTGATGAGGGGACTATTGATGCGGATATCCTCAAAAGCATGACAAAGGGGAAGAAAAAGGCTTCAGCAAATGTTGCCACCCTCTAAGATGATGTAGTGAGTTCCACGTCTTCAAATATAAATGGTACTTATGATGATGCAGTACTGATTTCCAAATATGGATGTTCTCCTATGATAATTCCAGGCCTTGCCAAATTGCAAGATCAGCATTAAGGAGAGGCTTACATTCCCTTCAGCAATGGTGCAGCCCAAGATTGGGGGCTACGACGGTCAAAACGCCATGTACTACCCCCAGTGATGGAAGAAGCTCCTCCTCCATACTTCACACCGAAGATATATCAGCACACCAAGAAGCGCATGAGAATACCAAGTGAAGAATTCAATGTTCTCACTATTGGTATGTTCGAGGATGATGGCGAGTCTCTATGCTTCCCTGAAGAAGAACCATTAGAAGTTGATCAGGTTCATCTTAGATTAGGTCGTCAATTAGCAGACCCTCATCCCCCATCTAGAAAGGAACCAAAAAGTAAGGATGCAGTTCCGAATGATTTGACGGACCCTCCCTGTAGGGTGCCAGTCAAGTATGGTGTAATCACACATTTGAAGAAAACACCAGCTATGCTTTCTATGTATGATGATTTGTGTCTTTCATCTAACATGCGTAAAGTTCTTGTCACGGCACTCAGGTTTCTAGAAGACTAAAAAGTAGAAGTATCTCATACTGAGGTAGAAGAATCTGGAGTACTAAATATGATGTTCACACATGAGCATATGTTGTTAGGCCCCAAGAAGGACGAGGGAGTCCTGGACTAAGGGGTCCTTGGGCGTCCGGCCTATTATCTATGGGCCGGCTGATGGGCTGTGAAGATACGAAGACCGAAGGATACACTCGTGTCCGGATAGGACTCTCCTTGGCGTGGAAGGCAAGCTTGGCAAACAACTATGAAGATTCCATATTATGTAACCGACTCTATGGAACCCTAGATCCCCCTGGTGTCTATATAAACCAGAGGACTTAGTCCGAATGGGGGATACTCAATACCGTAGTCATACAGGCTAGACTTCTAGGGTTTAGCTATTATGATCTTGTGGTAGATCAATTCTTGTAACACTCATATTCATCAAGATCTATCAAGCAGGAAGTAGGGTATTACCTCCATAGAGAGGGCCTGAACCTGGGTAAACATCGTGTCCCTTGTCTCCTCTTACCATCAACCTTAGATGCACAGTTCGGGACCCCCTACCCGAGATCAGCCGGTTTTGACACCGACATTGGTGCTTTCATTGATAGTTCCTCTGTGCTGTCGCTGAAAGGTTTGATGGCTCCTTCAATCGTTAATAACGACACTGTCTGCGGAGAAACTTTCCTCCCCGGGCAGATCATCGTGTTTGGCGGCTTCGCACTGCGGACCAACTCATTTGGCCATCTGGAGCATATCGAAAGCTACGCCCCTGGCCATTAGGTCTGATTCGGGAGCTTGAACTACGTCGCGGACAACCATGGAGACATGATCTTCACCGGATTCGATACCGCGGTAGCCGCTCCCGATCACCCCGATGATCATAACTTAAATCTGCCATCGGGCCGCATACAGGACATCGCTCCTATAACCACTCTGGCCCTAGAGCCGGAGCAGGTTGTGCCATCCAAGGACGGGAAGATTAACCCCACCACGGAGGTCGCAGATTCCACGGTGTTGGAGCCGCACATGGACCTAGTCTCACTCGACGCCTATGCCACCGGAACGCCGAACTCGTCCCCGGCTGTAGGTTCCGAACCACGCGAGCCCGCGAACACCGAGCTTGATCGTTTATCGATCTTCGAATTTAGCGCCGCAGACATCTTCCAGCACTCGCCTTTGGGTGATGTGCTAAACTCATTAAAAACCCGTCCTTGGTGGAGGACTCTCAGCCGAGCTATATCTGGCTTGAGCTAGGGGCTGACAATGGAGAATTTTGCTTCCCACCCGCCACCCACTTCATAGCAACAGTCGAGGATTCGACCGAAACATTTGATTACGACTCCGAGAATATCGACGGCATGGACAATGACGCCAAAGACAACGAAGACCCCATTGATACAATTAATGATGAACGGGACGACGGGCAGGATAGCCCCGGTAAACAGGCCACGCATGAAGATTCGGAGGATGACAATTACCTTCCGCTCTCTGAGGATGAGGTGAGCCTCGGCGCCGAAAATTTCATCGTGCCTGACGAACCTCGCGAGCAGGAGCGCTTAAAGCGCTAACTAATAGCCACTACAAGGAGCCTGAAGAAGAAGCAGCAGCAGCTTCAAGCTGACCAAGATCTGCTTAATGGTAGATGGACTGAAGTCCTAGCCGCTGAAAAATACGGCCTTGGTAGCCCAGCCAAAAGCTGCCCGAAGCATAGATCACTACCTCAGGGCGACGATAAGGTGTTCGAGCCCGTACGATCATCGCACAATGCGGTAGGTCGACCACAACTTGGTCTGGTTAAAGCGGCAACTCAAGCCAAACTACAGACCGCCCCACCTCGCCGTAAAGGCAAGAACAAAATAGCTCAAGGTTGTACATACAACCTTCAATAGGTCTGGGGTAGTAAAACATGATACCCAAGAGCGATCTACGGATCGCAAGGACACACCTCGACACGCGACGACGGCCACCTATTCGGATGTGACAAACATAGCCATGCCCGGGCTGAAAACCGGAAATGGACTCCGTCAGAGGTACGCCACAGCGTGGCCCAACATAGAGGCGCCGCACACCCTCTATGCTTCACAAATGAAGTAATGGAGCATGAATTCCCAGACGGGTTCAAACCCATGAATATTGAATCATACGATGGAACAATGGATCATGCTGTATGGATTGAGGACTTCCTACTCCATAACCACATGGCCCGCGGAGATGACCTTAACGCCATCAAATACCTACCACCACCATCTCGATACTGGTTAAACAGTCTGCCGGAAAATTATATTGGCGCCTGGGAGGACTTGGAGTACGCCTTTCGCAACAACTTCCAATGAGCATATGTCCAGCCACGGGATGCCGATGACCTAAGTAATATTGTCCAGGAGCCTGGAGAGTCAGCAAGGAAGCTCTGGACCAGGTTCTTAGTTAAAAAGAACCAAATCGTCGACTGTCCGGACGCCGAAGCCCTTGCGGCCATCAAACACAACATCCGGGATGAATGGCTTGCAGGCCACCTCGGTTAAGAAGGACCTAGATCCATGACAGCCCTTACCGCTCCACTGACCCGCTTTTGCACGGGAGAAGACAACTGGCTCACTCATAGAAGCAATAGCACCAGCGACTCGGGCACTTCCGAAATACGAGACGGCAATGGCAAGCCACGACGAAGCAAATACAACAGTCACAATGATAACGATAGATCATGCGACATAGTGGTTAACGCTGGATTCAGCAATCCCAAGCCCGATCAACGGAAAAAGCCATTCAGGGCGAGCAGAGACAGACCATCTAACCTAGACAGGATACTAGACCGACCCTGCCAGATTCACGGATACCCCTATAAACCAGTCAATCATACCAACAGAAGTTGTTGGGTCCTCAAGTAGGCCGGAAAACTCAACACCGAACACAAGGGAAGGGGGCGCAAGGCAATAGGGATTACGGAATGGTTCAACAGCTAATCACAGAGAGCCAGAAGCAATTTCCCCCTGAAGATCGATCAAGTCCGGAACAGAAATAGCAGTTCGGTTTCCGCCACCCATCCCATATACACGACGAAGCTATACCGCGCATACATAACTACGCACTTAAGATACCATGGTCATCGGCGGAAGCACAATACGAATAAGTCTGCAAACATTTTAGTAACGTTTTTTATATACTTTCCTCTTTTTCAATACTTCTAAAAAGCAGGTAGCGCAAAGTAGAATCACTTAAGACCGACTCCATCGTAGTTTGGATCCATACACTCACCTACGGGGCTACTTTCTTCAAGGATTCCCATCGCTAAGCACAGGATGTAACACCCTCGATGCGACTATAGCTCCCACGTGTCGAGGCACGACTTAGAGACATAATCGCATTGAAGGCATATGTCGCAAGTTAGGCAATCTTCACAACATCCCATGTAACATAATAATAAAAAGGGAGATAACATAGTTGGCTTACACTCGCCACGTCAATCAAGTACAGAAATAACATTACATCATTCAAACACTCATGGCCCGACTACGACGCCAAAATAAAGAGAACCCAACATGCGACAACGGTCCCAATCACCCCCAACTGGGCACCACTACTGATCATCGGGAAAGGAAACATAGTATCGTTGAGAGTCTTCGTCGAACTCCCACTTAAGCTCATACGCGTCTCCTGGAGTGGAATCATCAGGCCCTGCATCTGGTGTAATAGTAATCTGTGAGCCACGGGGACTCAGCAATCTCGCACCCTCGCGATCAAGACTATTTAAGCTCATAGGTAAGGCAAGGTAAAATATGAGTGGAGCTGTAGCAAGCGACTAGCAAGTATGGTGGCTAACTTATTCGCAAAAGAGAGCGAGAAGAGGAGGCAAAGCACGAGCGAGAAGCTAGAGAACAACCTGCACAAACATTACTCCAACACCGTGTCCACTTCCCGGACTCCGCCAAGAAGAGGCCATCACGGTAACACACTCAGTTGATTCATTTTAATAAATTAAGGTTCAAGTTGTCTACAACCCAACATTAACAAATTCCCATCTACCCATAACCGCGGGCACGGCTTTCGAAAGTTCAATCCCTGCAGGGGAGTCCCAACTTAGCCCATGACAAGCTCTCACGGTCAACGAAGGAATAGACCTCCTCCCAAGATGTTCTGATCAGACTCGGTATCTTGGTTACTCAAGACACTTCGACAGGTTAAAACAAGACCAGCAACACCGCCCGAATGTGCCAACAAATCCCGATAGGAGCTGCACATATCTCTTTCTCTGGGCACACTCAGATGAGACATCCTACGAGTAAAACCAACCCTCAAGTTGCCCTGAGGTGGCCCCGCACTCTGCTCGGTCGGACCAACACTCAGAGGAGCACTGGCCCGGGGGGGGGGGGTTTAAAATAAGATGACCCGCGGGCTCCGGAAACCCGAGGGAAAAATAGGCTAGATGGCAAATGGTAAGACCAAGGTTGGGCATTGCTGGAAAAGCTTTAATCAAGGCGAAATATCAAGGGGTTCCCATTATAACCCAACCGCGTATGGAACGCAAAAATCCGGGAACATAACACCGATATGACGGAAACTAGGGCGGCAAGAGTGGAACAAAACACTAGGCGAGAGGCCGAGCCTTCCACCCTTTACCAAGTATATAGATGCATTAAGATAACATGGCAATATAATGATATCCCAACAAGTAAATAAATGTTCCAACAAGGAACGGCCTCCAATCTTCACCTGCAACTAGCAACACTATAAGAGGGGCTGAGCAAAGCGGTAACATAGCCAATCAACGGTTTGCTAGGACAATGGTGGGTTAGAGGTTTGACATGGCAATTTAGGAGGCTTGCAAGCAAGTGGTAGGCATCGTAGCAATGGCATAGCAAAAGAGCGAGCAAACTAGCATAGCAAAGATAGTAGTGATTTCGAGGGTATGATCATCTTGCCTGCACAGTTGTCAGAGTTGACTAGATCCTCAAAAGCAAACTCAACGGGCTCCTCGTTAGCGAACTCGTCTCCCGGCTCTACCCAAACAAAACAAACAAGCAACAAGGATACAATCAACCACGTGCCAGAACAAGCAATAGGATGAAATGATGAAATGCTATGCGGGATGCGATGCAGGATGCAAAATGCAAGAGTTAGAGTACAAATAGGGAAAGTTACATCCGGGGTGTTACACAGGAGGTGCAGACGTGCGACATGAGCTCCAAAATAAACTTTTGTAGACCGCACTCTTTTCTAGAGCCTGTAACATGCCTTTTTCCTCTGCCTTCGACCCAGGGCATATCAAATGACCGAGGTCTTGGCATACATATATATACTAATTAATCATTGTCATATTGCTCAGGTCCCAGTTCATACTATCCGAATTAATTTGCCAGGGGCTCCCATGGTTGTTTCACAAACATACACCGTCTTAACTTGCTAGGGGCTCGGTACGGGAACAAATGAGTTGCCAACAAAGTCCGAACAGCTTCTACAGCGTACTTCAGCGTCGCGAGTTTGGCCTTATATGCATCAGCTCCGAATCATGTCTTGGGTCAATAGTTGGGTTGCCCGGCTCTTGTGCTTGCTATCCTATGTTCCGCTATATTGGCTAGGGTAGTAAAGGGAGAACTACTGCGGTTGTGCTATCGGTTCACCTGGTGACGCACCTCAGTGGAGAGAGCCGAAAACTGACTGTCATGATGCGGCGAGAGCTGGTCAACCACTCGATGACTTATCGGAGTCTCTAGCGATTCCTCTGTGTCACACGAAGGACCTCTTTTCCGGTCAATTATGTAAACGCATCGTATGAATAAGCCGCATACATACTAGGGGCTATGTCGTTGACCAACCATAAAACTCCTATGGCTAAGTGTAAGTGTTAACACCCTATAGCCTGGTTGCCTGGTTCGCTGCATTGACACCTCCTTTACGGACCAAGACGCTGGGTCAAGAGTGATCATATACTTTTCGAACACCCATGTACTTCCTACAAGGGGGCTAAAGCCGACGACCAGAAATCTTTTAGATTATATTAAAAACGGCTGCACAGGAGGAACACAAGATTTCGAGCAAAATATACAAATAGATTCACTATAAAATTGTCTTGTACAATTCTTATACACCTCACTCGAACATTATGTCTTTCGAGCATTGACCCTCTATCAAGCGGGCGGCTACTAGGACGTCTTCAAAATAATGCTCCGGTTTGTGGCGGTCCTTGCCCTTGGGCGGACTCTTCACCGCAACAACGATGGCCTTCATATTCCCCCGGAATGTCTTGACTCGGGCAAAAGCCATCCGGGCATCCTCGATACACACCGATCGCTTCACAGTGTCGATACGCGGCACTGCGTCAACAAGCCGCTGCACCAAGCCAAAGTAATTATTCAGAATAGGCTCAGTTGGCCATAACCGGATTATGACGTTCTTCATAGCAGCACTGGATATCCTATGAAGCTCGGCCCACTTGGACATCTACTCATTTAGCAACAGGGGGCGCTTCGATGCGCCGAACTGTGACCAGAAAAGCTTCTCCGTTGTGTACCCCTCTCGCGCCTGATAATACTGCGCCGCATCGGAAGAACTCTTCGGCATGTCTAAAAACTCATCCGGAGAACTCCACAACTGGTTCAGCTGAGCATAGTTCGGATCGCCGAACTTAGCCTGTACTAAAAATGGCATACCAACCACAATCTCCCAGCTTGCCGGATGTCCTCATGGGCCACTCTGGATTCAGACTGTGCTTCTCTTTCTTCTCGTAAAGCCTTTTCAATTTCAGCCGTTTTGGCTTCTTTCTCCTTCTCAAGGAGCTCACAGCGGCTGGCAACACTTTTTAGCTCAAGCGCCATCATGGATATCTTCTTCTCCTCCTGACACCGAGCAGCCCGTTCGGCTTCTAACTCAGCCAATGCCTTCTCGGCAGCCGCATTACTACACCAGGCTTGCTCTTTGGCCCAGGCTAGCTCCGCCAGAAGAATTTCAACGGTGCAACACCATCTGCAGCCAGGTACAACTTTTAGCGTCATGCTTATATCACAAAAATGTATGTACATAGACTGCTCCGAATACATACCTTGCGACTCGTCAAGACGCACATTGATCAACGTAATGTCATCCCCGGCCACATCAAGCTTCCGTTGCAGTTCGGCAATGTATGCAGTCTGGGAAGTACCAAGGGGGGATGCAGCCTATGTTCCTAGTTGATCAGTTTAGTCCTCCAAAATTTCTTCTTGATCCTCCATTTGCCTCCCATGGGAAGCCAACCGGAGTCTCAGGGGCTACTGTCTATACACAGGTGTATTTTTTGAATAAAACACAATTGCACATGTTACATTACAAACCTCGAAGCCTCTCAGTAGGCTCTCAAAGGCCTCATTCAATCTGCTCTTCATGATAGGACCTTTTCAACCACCGTACCCATCAAGGTACGATGTTCCTCTGAAACAGACGCCTGCTGCAGCATGTTCTTCAAGATATCCGGTGCCTCTGAGTCTCCGGAGGCAGCCGCAGGAGTACGGCCACCCTTTGAAGGGATCCGTTTATTTCTATCCGGCTGCATTCTAGACTGTTTTGGGTCTTCATTGTTGTTCCTTGGACCCTGGGCCGCCAAAGTATCACCTTCGTATAGCATCTTCGTCATCCCTTGCACCACTTGTTGGTCGGGGGAGACACTCCGCGACGACACCTCAAGATCGTCTGACCTATTGGACGGAGAGGCCGGTGGGGCATCTTGCTTTCCATCATCTATGGGAGAAGGTCCCCCGAGGAAGAGGATTGTTGAAGTGGATTGCGCATTGGGCTGCAAAAAATGTATATTTTAGGCATCATATGAAAAGAACTGGATATGTTTAGAACAGCCTTGTTCACTTACGATTGAGCCGGAGGCTCGTACTCGTCATGAGACTGCGCTTCGACGTCCTCTAGGCCCGGGCCACCTCCAGAGGCATCTTGCCTCTCTTAGAATCATGCTTCTCCCAATCTTCGAAGGCAGCCCTTTTCTTCTTTCGAGGGAAAGAGATAGTGCCCCCCTTTACTTTTGTCTTCGGATGAGGGGATTTTTATTCCTCCGGACACAAAGTCTGAGATCCCTTGCGAATAGAGGTCGTCCTTGGTCCTCTTGTCCTCTGCCTCGTCCTCCTTCTCCGACATCTGGTATGGTGCTGGGGCCAGCATCCTTGTTAGGACAGGATTTGCTGGACCCTCGGGCAGAGGGGCTGAACACATAATCAGTTCCGCCTTCTTTATCCAGCCCTGGAAAAAGATAGCCTTCTCAGTATCATATTACTGTATGCATGATCGCAAAGTATTCAAGAGCCATGTGCTTACCGGGGTATCCGGACGATTACAGTTGAGGCCAATGTTTCTGCTTCCCGAAAAATAACTTCCACTTCCCTTCGTGTGTGGCGCCAAAGAAGTGTTGGAGGGTCTATGGTCCTTCTGGATTAAACTCCCACATGCGGTGAGGCCTGCGCTGGCAGGGCAGGGTTCGGTGGACTAACATCACTTGGATCACACTAACGAGATCGATATCTCTCTCGAGGAGGGTTCGGATGCGTCTTTGTAAAGTCCGCACTTCATCAACCGATCCACAGTCCAGCCCCTTGTTGACCCATGATGCAAGCTGTGACGGTGGGCCAGGACGGAAAGTGGGTGCAGCAACCCACTTAGTACTTCGGGGGCTCTGTAATGTAAAACCACTCCCGCTGCCAGTAATTGGAAGTCTCGGTAAAGGAACCTTTTGGCCAGGGAGTGTTGGATAGTTGGCTAATTGTAGCACCGCCCACTCTGCCTGTTCCCCGTTGTTTATCTTCGGTTTCACACTAAAGGCCTTGAGCCATAAGCCGAAGTGTGGGGGGATTCGAAGGAAGGCCTCACATATAATATTAAACGCCGAGACATGGAGAATCGAGTCCGAGGCAAGGTCGTGAAAATCCAGTCCATAGTAAAACATTAGCCCTCGGACGAAGGGGTGAAGCGTAAACCCTAACCCCCGGAGGAAGTGAGGGATGAACACAAGCCTCTCCCCAGATCTGGGGGTTGGAATAACTTGTCCTTGAGCAGGAAGTGAGGGATGAACACAAGCCTCTACCCGGATCTGCGGTCAGTTATCTGGCTGCCCGAACTTTTGCAATATCCTCCTCTGTAACGGAGGAAGCCACCCATCGACCTTGAGAGCTGGATACGGACATGATGGGAAGGCTGAAAGCAATGGAGTCGAGCCTTGGGTGCTGGAACTCGGGGTTGGGAAGGCTGCAGAGAAGTTTGGCGTAAAAAGACGGCCATGTGTTGCTTTATAAAGGCCTTCGGTATTGAACGCCTCCTCCTAAAGCCTAAGAACCTGCCTATTCCTAAGGAATCTTTCCCGCGAGACAGTTGGATTACCCGTGCTCGTATTGATGGAAATCCCGCAATAAGGGGGCACGATCCCTGCTTCGACAAAACGTGCCGGTAAAAACCAAGCCCCCAAAACGTGGAATGGCGGGAAAAGAAACGGTTCGGAATAAAGGCCCGGAGGGCGTGACGTCACGTTATTAAAGTTGTCAGCAGAACAGATTCATGAAATTGATATACCCTCTATGGCTGTGTGTTGTAGATCCGGACATGTTTGTTTCGTCCGAAGACTATTTTTTGGAGTTCGGAAAGAGGAACCCACCTTGCAATGCCGAAGACAGCACTACGCGCCGGATACCTTGTCATTGAAGCCAGGTTCAGGGGCAACTCAGGGAGTCCTGGACTAAGGGGTCCTCGGGCGTCTGGCCTGTTATCTATGGGCTGGACTGATGGGTTGTGAAGATATGAAGACCGAAGAATACACCCGTGTCTGGATAGCATTCTCCTTGGCGTGGAAGGCAAGCTTGGTGAACAACTATAAAGATTCCATATTATGTAACCGACTCTATGTAACCCTAGATCCCCCCGGTGTCTATATAAACCGGAGGACTTAGTCCGGATAGGGGATACTCAATACAGTAGTCATAGAGGCTAGACTTCTAGGGTTTAGCTATTACGATCTCATGGTAGATCAACTGTTGTAACACTCATATTCATCAAGATCAATCAAGCAGGAAGTAGGGTATTACCTCTATAGAGAGGGCCCGAACCTGGGCAAACATCGTGTCCCCTGTCTCCTGTTACCATCAACCTTAGACGCACAGTTCGGGACCCCCTACTCGAGATCCACCGGTTTTGACACTGACAAAGGACAACATACCTCTTCTCATGTTTGGCGAGATTGATTTATTGTCGATAAATCGCATAATGATAGATGGTGGGCCAGCTATAAATCTGCTACCATTGCATAGACTCCAAAAGATTGGATATTCCAAGGGAGATTTGAGCAGGTCTAACGTGATTATACATGGATTTAACCAATCAGGGCAAGAAGCTATGGGTACCATTTCTTTGGTTTTAAAATTTGATACACTATCCACACACGTGAAGTCTCACGTGATTGATACAACCACATCATATAATGCATTGCTTGGATGCCCATGGTTACATGAGAATCAAGTTGTGCCATCCACTTAACATCAGTGTATCAAATATATAGATCGGACATGTGATATAGTTAGAATATTTGCTAATAAGAAGCCATTCACTATAGTTGAATCTCTCTGTGATGATGCATAGTTGTACTTTGAGCCTGTTGATAAGGTGCAGAAGCCAAAATCCTGGAAAAGACCCAAGTCAAATGTGGTAGAAAAAGAGGTCGCAGAATCCTCGTCAAAGAAAAAGACCTACCAGTATATACCAAGAAACCAAAGGAAGAAGGAAGACCCAATATTTCGTGTCATAAACAAATCCCATGACATGAAAGGTACTAATTTCCGTACGCCTTTACCTCCTTTGGTACAATATAGAATAAAATAATCCCAAAAATAGCCACAACATTCAAATGTTGGTGAAAGTGAAAATAAAAATATAACACAAATATCTATGTTTAACAAAGATGGTGAATATTTACCCATTTCTTCGTATGATAACATTGTACACGATGAAGCAAATGGGTTATGACATCACCACTGGCCCATCCCTATGTGATGGCCGGGGACAACTAGCACCATTCGAAAAAGGTGTTATCTCAAGAACAACTCAAAGCTCTTCACGAAGACCATGTTTTGAAAGAAAAGAAGAATGGGTTAGGATATGAAGTTTGTATGGCTTCTGCTCAGTATATAGACATGACGTGATCCGGAGCACCCCAAGGTCACCCCCATGGACCTAGCCATCTCCCATGACACCACTTGGACCAATCACAAGAGCTCAAGCAAAGGCTATTGAATATAACGTGAACTCGCTCCTCTCCAAACTACCACTTGCTACATGTAAGACATGGCTACTACCTCAAGCGGAAACCCTATGCGTGATCAGGTACTTGGAGGAGGGCCATGGAGCAGCTGCACCCAACGGACAAGATGACGAGGACACCAAGTAAAAGGGACAAGAAGAAGAGCTGCCATCAAACCTCCAGCCATTGGACGACCGAAGTTTGTCGGACGACCGCCGCCTGGAGCATCAGCCAGCCAACCAAGTTCCTCCCAGTGAAGACTCCAATGCCTGGACGACCGACAGCTACCGGATGGCCGACACACTAGAGACACCGGACGGCCGACGCCCTCCAAAAATCCGACACCTACAGGTCCGAGCCAAAACACCATAATAATGGAGCCCTTCGGACGACCGACGAACCGGACGTCCGACCCCAACCGGGCGACCACCAAGCCCCAACAGAGCCAAAACATTGGACGATCGACCCTAGCTGGAGGTCTGATCACCCGCAAGCCTCTTGACGACCGATGCCGCCGGACGTCCGACGCCTGTGAGCCGACTGCATGTTGGGCCGAAGCCCATGTACCCCTTCGTCCACTAAGACTATAAATAGACCTCTTCCTCCCTCTTTCTAGGGTTAGCGTTGTGATAGCTCATATGTGAGATAGAGCCTCGCTCATCCATCCGGATCTACTCCACCAAGAGAGACTGTCACCTCCTCAGAGAAGATCCACTTGGATTCAAGACACCTAACGGGAAGACCTCAATACCTCCTCTCGGAGAAGAACTCGTTACCTATGTATCGTCCTTTGTTGGATCTGGATTGCGTATCTCTTTCTGTTTCAAGAATCTAGTATATGTGTCACCGAATCATGTCGGTTTGAGTGTTTTCTCTTGCGTTTCCCCTAGTTCCCCTCCTATGTTCGTCATAGGATCCGCTCCAATCATGAAAGATCGGCACGAGGGTTTCCACCCTACATAATCTTGGTATCAAGAGCCAGGTTAATCACGGATTTGGAGCCCCTACCCTTTGTTTTCTAGCTTGATTTTCTTGTGTTCTTCCCCAATTTCGAAAATCCCCACCAAAAATAGCCCCAATTTTTTTGTGATTTGTTGGTGTGATGAAGTTCTGTTGGATTTGATCCATGGATTTGCTTTGCCAAGCCTCGCGACGCGGACGACGCAAGACCTCCTCAGGGGCAGCCTCACCAAGCTAGCTCATGAGGGGCGGAGAGATCAAGGCAAGGCAAACCTCGCGAGGTTCCAATGATGCAAGCCATGACGATCAAGACTAGGCGGGCGCCAACGAGCATAGTGTCCTCGTTTCCTCTTTGGTGCTAAGGAGGCAAGCGTAGGCGAGGAGTTCCAAGGCATCAAGCAAAGGTTTCCATATCGGTGCAACAAGACCGAGACTAGGAGGATGGTAGGACAGAGGTTACCGTAGAGCCCAAGACGGCATCACCCCCAGAGCCTTTGGCAAGCGAAGACTACTTTTGTCAGGATGACTTGTACTACTAGTCCCCCTTCGAATTTGGCCATTGTGGGATCCCTTCCCGCTCAACATATGGGAAGAGGACCAAGACCACTATAAATAGGACTAGCCACCATAGAAAGGGGCAACGGGTCTGAAGGAGAGAGACAGATCATCCTCAACCACACAAGCTGACCGAGCACAGGAACACCTCTCCTCAGGAGGCTGTTCTTCCCTTGTAACTGTTCATCCTCAGCCCAAGAGGCAATCCACCACACCAGACTATAGTAGGGCATTACACCACAAAGTTGGCCCGAACCAGTATAAATCTTGTGTCTTGTGTGCTTTGGGTCCGTCGAGGTAGACCATGAGATTGTTGAGTGTGCGAGCTTGAGGGGGGGGGAGATCTTCGTGTGCACGCAAGCGTTTGAATCTCAAGGGTTTTGCCGGAACCCGAAATCTGACATTTGGCGCGGTAGGTAGGGGTGCACCGAAGCTTTCTTCTTCGTGGATACACACTTCGTCACTCCACCAAGCTCAGGGCCGACGTTCACCGGGCTCGCGCGGAGCGCCGGGCTGCTCTCGCCGCCCGCGTCGCTCAAATGGGCCTAGTAGGCGGGCCTCCCCGCAGTTCTCCATCACCCGCCGACAACGCTGTCACCGGTCTGGCTGCAAATGAGCAGCAAGCCTCTTCGCTGCATCCCTCCATGCGCCGTGACAGCCACACCGCCACCCCGTCACTGACTCCGGCCGGCTCATTCTCTCATGCTCGTCGTGCGCCCACGGATGCGCAGGCCACGCTACTCATGGCACGTGAGCTCCTGTGCTACCGTCCAGTCAAGGACCTCTACGAGGACTGGCTGGACCGCATCGCCGAGCTAGTCAGCGCCGCGGGAGGTTCTCCTGCCTCGTCCCTCTCGCTGCCTCGCCCGCCAGTAGCTTTGGGCGATGTGGCTCATGGAGCGCCTCCGCCTCCTCCGCGACAAGATGGCATCCTTGCGCCGAGGCGTGCGACTCAAGGAGCACCTCAGCCTCCCCCGCATCTAGAGGGTGTCCTTGCTCCAAGATGCGCGGCCCAGCGGCGCGACCCACCGCGCCACGTGCCCGCACACGAAGAAACAAGCTGCCAGGAGATTCCACGTCCACAAGGAAACGCACCACCACTCCCTGCTCCCCTGTGCCAGGATTGCTTGCTGTGACAGGGCCATGCGCCTCATGCCGTGGTGGCGCAGGGGCACCATGACCAAGCTCTGCCTTCACGACGGGCCCCGGTAGCCACGGCGGGTTGTCGCACCTTCGCTCCTGAGTTGCGCAGCGTCGTCTGGCCGAGCAAGTTCAAGCCAGATCTGCCTCCTCGCTATGACGGCACCGCCGACCCTGCGGAGTTTCTGCAGATCTATGAGCTAAGCATCAAAGTGGCCAACGGCGAGGAAAAGGTCATGGCGAACTGATTTCCCATGGCTCTCAAGGACGATGCCCACTCATGGCTCCTGAACCTACCCCAGGCTCGATTTACTCCTCGGACCAGATGCACGACCGCTTCATCACCAACATCCAGGGCACTCGCGACTGCCCCCCGGTCGCGAGTGACCTACGCGACATCAAGCAACAACCAGGAGAAACCATGCAGAAATACATCCAATGCTTCAACAACGCGCGAATCAAGATCCCCAAGGTAACAGACGAGGCCATCATCTCGGTGTTCTCCGACGGCGTCCGCGACATCAATATGAAGGAGGAGCTCGTCATCCATGAGGAGTTGTGCATGACCTTGGAGCTGTTCAACATCGCGATCAAGTGTGTAAGAGCTGAGGACGGGCGCCTCTCCCTCCTCGAGCTCCCTACCGCGGATCCAGAGGAGAAGAAGGCCAAGGCCAAGGACGTGAAGCACAAAGGAGTCGCCGTGCTCGTGGCGGAACCAGACACCAAGCGCGGCCGAGATCTTCCCGAGTCGTCCAAGGGCAGCCGCACATTCTGCGCCTTCCACAAGATGCGCACGCACAACACTAATGATTGTCAGGAGCTCAGGGCCATTCGAGATGGATGCTTCGGTCGACGCCCCGAGCGCAACGATCGGGGATACGGCCGAGGAGGTGAACGCGGTGGAGGACATTGGGACGATCGTGGGCCCCGCCAGGAGTGGCGCTACCAACCTCGCGAGGATCGTTGGCAGGATCAGCCTCGTGAGGATGCCTGGAGGGACCAGCCTCGTGAGGACCATCCTCACGGAAACCCTGGTCTCTCTCCGCCGTCGCTGTCATGAAGGAACGATGACCATCAACAGGACGAGGGGGCTGGGGGCTTCCAAGAGCCGCGAGCTATCACATGTATCTTGGGTGGAGCTCAAGCCCCAGCTTCTCAGCGAGTCTTCAAGCAGTTTGCTCGCGAGGTGAACGCAATCCTCCCCAAGCTTGAAGCCACGCGCCCGCTTAGATGATCCAAGTACGCCATCACCTTTAGCTCGACAGACCAACTCAAGTGTGCGGCAACGGCCGGCGTTCTCCCGATGCTCTGTTCACCCGTCATCCGCAACGTCCAAGTCACCAAGACCCTCATCGACGACGGCGTAAGGCTCAATGTCCTGTCCGTCGAGACTCTTGACAGCCTTCAAGTGCCAGACGATTAGCTCCAGCCTACCAAGCCTTTCTCAGGAGTGACTGACGGTTCTACCACCCCGATAGGGCATGTTCGTCTCCCTGTATCCTTCGGTCAGTGCGACAGCTACCACACTAAGCTCATCGACTTCGACGTCGCTCACATTCGTCTATCGTACAATGTCATCCTCGGGTATGCAGCGCTGGCCAAATTCATGGCGGTCTCCCACCATGGCTACAACGTCCTCAAGATGCCCGGAAGCGGCAAAATCATCACCACCCCTTGCGAAGAAAGAGATGCGATGTGCTCCCTTGAGCGCGCTTTGCAGGATGCATCACTCAAAAGGAGCAGCACCTCCAGCAGCACCACTTCAGGATCTACGCCCGCGCCTGGGGCACCTCCCTCCGTTGCATAGGGAGGCTCGCTCGGCGCCGTCCTCGGGCAGGGATCGGGGGCTCTCTTCTGGAGGGCTTCAGACCTGGACAGCGTCACGAGGGAGGCACACGGGGACCACGTGGAGGTGTGCTTCGCGGCACGTTCCCCTCAGGAGGGCGCCAGGCAAAAAGTGTCTGGCGCTCAGGAGTTCATCGACAAGGCATCTCAGGAGCTTCAGGAAGCAAGAGCAATACGCGTGTTTGCATCGACATCCCATGGCTAAACCGGGCCACCTCTCAGGAGTGCTTCTTGCTTCGCATGTTTGACGCTGTGAGGGCCCACCTCACAGCTACGTTCGCATGCCGTTCGGCCTGCCGAGCGTGGCTTCTTTCTTCCAGCACAACCTATGGAGAGTCATGGCGGGTCATGAGGACAGGCATCACGCAGTCCTGGCGGAGATGGAGACGGTCCTCCGGAGGCCGCCCGAGCCTCCAGAGCCTCCTGAGGCTCGGGGCCCCGACGGCTCATGAGGGGCGACTTCTTCGCTATGCGTCTTCAGCTACCCAACACTCCTTTGGCAACCAAACCAGGTGACACCTTTCCAAGTTCATTTAGCTGGGAGTGCCCCCTGGGCTGCATGATCCCCAGGCCACATGGGTCCGTCCCACCCTCGGGCAGCATCATCCCCAGGCTCCTCGGGTCCGACCCCGTGGCATGTATCGTTCCTCCGTTTACCTGAGCCAGTTTGCTTCTCGTGGATAATCTATCTATGGTTATCACCTGCTTGATTGTCACCCACCAAGGGATCCGCACGCCGATTGTCTTTCTTCAGGATCCTTTGCATAAGAAGGCTAGGCACGGTGTCTATGCTCGGGCCCGCTCCTGCAGCGTTGATAAATCCAACGGCTGAGCTCTGTCTGGCGGGCCAGCCCCATTCATGTCACCTCCTAGGGTCGTTGGTGCTTGGCCTTCTCATACGATAGCCTCAGGAAATCCACTCGGCGCGGGTTGTCTAACCATCTCGCAGGAACCCCACAGCCATCAAGAATCAAGACCAGGCGCAACCCGCCTTGAGGTAGGGCCTCGTGAGTCCTGCGCTGGATCATGAGTGCCCAGATACACCTCCTCCAGCCCTGCCGTGCAAGCCACGTGTTAGGGCGGGGCTGTACATGCCCCGGGGGTTCCACTCAGAGGGAGCCCCCTCCCACGTACCAATGGAAGCACCATGCTTCGTGCTGGCAGTCGACATTGCCGAGGAGCGGCTATGCCCTTGCAAGTGCGGAAGCACCATGGTCCGTCCTAGTGATAAACAACTGAGGGTGATCTCATGGTCGTACCAACCTCAGGGAGCCTCCGGGCTCGGTGTATGGCCTCATCGCGACACCTCCCCTTGGGAGAGTCACGCGAGGGGGCTGGGCACGGGGGCTGCGCTCGGGTCAGGCCCAGGCCTACGCCACCCTGCCAGGTCCGTCGGACCTGGTCGTCGCGCGCCCTCCCAAGCGGAGCTAAGGTACGAAGGCCATTTGAACGTCAAGAGGGAGTCCTGAGCATCGCGACGCCTAACTGACCACATAGCCTCTGACTCCTTGGTCCGTCCTGGTGATCCGTTCGGTCCAATGGCGGCTGAGGTATGCACGGGGTCGGGCCCTGTCGACGTAGAACACTAGACCTACCCTTGCATCTCCTTTCCACAAGCTGTTTGCGCATCAAGGGGGACTCCTGAGCATCGCGACTCAGGAGCCTAACTGGCCACGTAGCCCCTCACTCGTTGGTCCGTCCTGGTGATCCGGTCGGCCCAATGGAGGCTGCGGTATGCGCGGGGCCGGGCTCTGCAGACGTAGAACGTAAAGCAAACGGGAAGGAAATCGCAAAATCTCAAAGAAAATATTACAAGACATATTGTTCTTCGAGTATCAAACACAAGTTTAAATGCCTCCAGGAGGCACGATACATGTTGCAGGAGTTCAAACAAGAAAGGAGCCGCAAGAAAGTCATCCCTGGACACCGCCGGCTCCCGCAAGAGGCGCCCCCTCCTGGGTGGTGTCACCTTCACCTGTACCGCTGGTCGGAGGCGAGGGGCCGAAGGCGCGGAACATCTGCATCAGGGCTCCACCAGACCCTTCACGGCTGTGGCAGGAGCTGCGTAGCACTCGTCGTCCATAAGCTCCAGCAGATCGTCAAGGCGGGCGGCAGGATCGCGAAGATGGTGGTGGCTGAAGATGCGTGTCAGCGTGGCTGAAGAAAGGACACGAGCCTCTTCCTCTGCCATGAGGCCGATGCCACTCAACTTCCTCAAGCGGCTTGACCAAGTAGGGAAGCAACTGGGCGGGGCCGTCCTCATCAGTGGCCAGCGGCTTCTCCAAGCCCTTCTCATACTTCTCATAGAGTGTCTTCAGAGCCTTGTGAGACCTCTTCTCGAGGAGCACGAAGGCCGCGCGGTCCTCAGCTAGAACCTTCGCCTTGGCGTCAAGTTCAGCTTTCTCCGCCTGCACCTTTCGCTCCAGCTCCTCCAGCCGGCCACGCTCAGCGGCCTACGCCAGCTGCTCAAGCTCGGCGTCGCGACCCTTGATGGCGTCCTCTCGGGCCGTCATCCTCTCTTCCTCCGCCTTACAGCCACGAGCATGTTCGCCACGCTCTTCATGCAGGATCTTCAGCTCGGCCTCCAACACGTGGGAGCGACCTTGGGAGGCCTCGACGTCCTTCAGTGCCACCTCGCGAGCAGCTGTTACCTGAGCGGCGGCTCGCTTCTCCCCCTCAGAGGTCGCCATGGCCTGGCTCAGCGCCGCCCGAATGGACATGTCAGAATGAAGCCAGCCAGATACCAGCTCCAGGCGCCCAGCCGCCAAGAGGGGTTCGGCACCCTGAAGATCTTCTCGCAGCCGGGCCATCTCAGAAAGGGCCTGCTCCAGGATGTCAGGAGAAGTGGGGGAACCTGGGGTCAGCAACGCGACAGAAGAAGGAGGAAGAGACGTCGTCGTCACCATGGCATGGGAGGCAGGAATCTCCTGAGCCTCTAGGACCCCAGCACCTGAGCCGGACGTTGGCACCTCCGGGACCAGCGGGGCCTCGTGGGCTGACTTCTCCCGAGGATGCTCCATCCATCCTCGCGAGAATGATCGGGTTGGAGAAGCACGAGCGTTGTCTACACCTTCACTCATGGAGAGGGGTGTAGCCGTAGGAGGCGACCTGGGCTCAAGCGGTGGCACCTCGCCCTCCCATCTCCTCTTCGCCGCACGCCTAGTTGCACAATGAAGAAGATGAGTCAGAAGCAAGCATCGGAAGCAAGAGCAGGGCGGGACGAGTACACTTACTGGTCCACCGCAGCATAGTCCCTTCGCTTCGGGAGCTTGAAGCCGGAGAGCTTCGCGACCCGAGGCGCAGGTGCGCCGGCTCCAGGAGTAGAAGGAGGGGCGGCAGCTGGGCTGGGAGCAGCTCAAGGAGATGGTGAGGCATGAGCGTCGTGATGGGAAAGCTGCGCTGACCTGCTCTTCGTCGGAACCTCGGGCGGCTCCTCCTTCTCCGAGACAATATTTTCCTCACCATTGTCGTTAGGCATGATGTGAAGGATGTCGACCTTGCGCAAGGGGGAGGTCTCCCACATCTCCTCCGGGGCTGCCTCTAGGTGGCGCTCCTCGTCCTTCTCCTCCTCCTCTCCGTCCCCGCGGGACTCGCCAGAAGATACGTCCACCATCACCATCGCCGCAGGAACCTCAGAAGGCGCCGGAGGCACCAGGCTGCGCCCGTCAAAGGTGGACATGGCGGCCACGACCTGCGCCCCGTCCTTCCGGAGGAACAAGGGAGCATGGGGATTCGGCGGATACTCTTGGTCATCTCCGACTAGGAGACGGAGGGCCGTAGCTATCTCCTTGTCGGACAAGGCCTTCGGGCTCAAGCGGAGCTTGTCTTCCCCATCCACAAGTGTCCATAGGGGGCGCGTGCACGCCTGGAGAGAAGCCACCTGATGCGTCAAGAATTCCTTCAGGAGCATGGCCCCCGTCAGTTTCGCCGCCTTCGCATTGCCCGGCCTTAGGTCGGCGTTCATCTTCTCCAGCATCAGCTTATCCCGCTCGTCGGTAAGCTTCGCGCAGGACCACCCCTCATCACGCCGGGGCATCCCTGTCGGCAACTTCAACCATGGGTGGACACACTTGGCATCCATCATAACCCACTTGCTCCTGAAGCCATGGGCCTTCTTCCCAGTCTTCGAAATCGCGTTGGCCTTGCCGGCTGCGATGAAGTTGGTGCACCCCGTGGTGTGGCCTTCCTTGATCCGGAGGTAGAAGAAGCGGCACAGCAATGCCACGGACGGCATCACGTCGACGTACGCCTCGAAGTAGAAGGCAAATATGGACAAGAGAAGAACGGAGTTGGGATGGAGATGAAGAGCCTGTAACCCGTATTACTGGAGGACCGCGTAGAAGAAGTCGGAGAAGGGGGTAACGAGGCCAGTGGCAATGCTGCCCATGAAGAAGGGGTAGAAGGAGCTCTTGTGGGCTTCAGGCATGGCAGAGCCTGCCCGGAGCACGGTCTTCCAGTAGCTGCGTCACAGCAAGGTTCTTCGCCGAGACATTGGGCGACTCCAGGCCCAGCTCATGCCAGGCGGGTGGCGAGTCAACCTTGGTCTTTCAGGGCGCCATTGGACGGAAGCTTGGAAGGGGATCGGAGCAGGTTTGGAGGTTTCGGAAGCAAATGGCGAGAAAGGGGATCTAGAGCAAGGCGGAGGAAAGCAATGAAGACGAGCGTAGCCCGCGCCCATCTTTTATCAAGTCTGACAGTTGCCGAGGCTGCGTGGGGAAGTGGAGACACCCACGTCCAATCAGTTGCCCCGCGTCAACCACGGCCGCAGGCTAAGGTTTCCATATCGGTGGAACATGACCGAGACCAGCAGGACGGCGGGACGGAGGTCACCGTGGATCCCAAGACGGCGTCACCACGAGAGCCTTTGGCAGGCGACGACAACTTTTGTCAGGACGACTTGTACTATTGTCCCCCTTCGAATTTCTCTATTGTGGGATCCCTTCCCACTTAATATTCGGGAAGAGGACCAAGGCCACTATAAATAGGACTAGCCACCACAGAAAGGGGCAACAGGTCTGAAGGAGAGAGACAGATCATCCTCAAACACACAAGCTGACCGAGCACAAGAACACCTCTCCTCAGGAGGCTGTTCTTCCTTTGTAACTGTTCATCCTCAGCCCAAGATCCAACCCACCACAACCACCCTGGAGTAGGGTTTTACACCACAACGGTGGCCCAAACCAGTATAAATCTTGTGTCTTGTGTTCTTTGGGTCTGGCGAGCTAGGTCGTGAGATTGTTGACTGTGCGAGCTTGAGAGGGGGATGTCTTCATGCGCACCTGAGTGTTCGAACCTCAAGGGTTTTGCTGGAATCCGAAATCTGATAGTATCTGCCTATTGTGCAATTGTGCTAGCGTACCTCTAGTGTGCACAAGAGAAATTTCGTGGATTCCACATTTTGGCTCATTCCATGGTTGCACAACCCCATTTATCTATCCGTGTGTGTGTGTCTCCGTGTCCCATATCTTGCTATTGGTCTACTTGTTGCATTTGCAATTTTGTGAATCTTTTCCAACATTATTGAGGCTCACTAACAATTGCATAAAATTTTGTGCCAGCATCCTAACCCGAGCTCCACCATAAGCTTTTATTTGTGTCGGTGTGAGAAATCGACAAGAATTGGTACCAAATGTGCTATTTCCTTGTTACACATTTGAGTGATCATTGATCCATCTTGAACATTGGTCAAGCTACATTTGGTATAAGTTCTTCTCTTTCTCCCACTTAGATATTTGCCTAGAATGATGGATAGGCCAAGTACTTCTACCAACCCACTCTTCATCGAGCAAGACGATGACATGTCCTCCTTCATCACAAAGAGCCACCTCTTTGGTGCACGACAAGGTTTGCATCAAGAGCAACAAGCAATGAGCGAACACATCGACAACCTCACCACCGACTTGCGACTCTCCGAGCAACGTACAAGAGGCTACTTCGACAACAAGCTCGACAAACACAAACAAGAGAACGACGCAAGAATGGACGAGATTCGTGCTTTGTTGTTTAACTTCTCTTCTACCACATCGTCCTGCTCAAGACGGAGCCGCTCGAGTCGATAGTATGATGATGCTATCTCTGGTTCAAGTACCCCCACATCAAACACTCGTCAGCGAGCCACGCGCCAAGACCATCAATCCAAAGGCAATCCTCTACATGACAACGACTCTCAAGAGCAACTTCACACACATGAACAACGACACCGTCAAAACCAAGCTACTTTTGTGCAAGCACAAGAACGGCAATGCCAACGCCAACAAGAAGATGAAGAACGAGCGTGCCTACACCAAGATGAACAAGATGCCGAGGCACAACGTCAAGAACAACAATGGTGAGAAGCTCAAGCACTTGAGGTGCATGTTTCACTCCATGACACAAGTCGCGCCATTGCCACACGCAACCGCCATAGGCGCGAACAAGAAGAAACACTTCACGATGAAGTTCAAGAAAGATTATATCAAGCTCGCGTGCATCGTCAAGCTCCTCAACAAACTCAACAAGAACCTCACGTTCACCAAGATCAAGAAGACAATGGAAATCCTCCAAGACAAGATCAACATGAGGTTGACAATCCTCCACGACAAGGGCATCATCATCCCCGACCCCAACACAATGAAGAGAAACGCTACAGCAAGCTAAAGTTCACCATGCCCAAGTTCACTAGAAGCAATGATTCCGAAAGAGTACCTTTCATCGGCATTGAAGGTTGAAAAAATCTTTTGCTTGCACAACTATGAGAAGTGAAGAAGATCGCTATGGCATCCCTTGAGTTCTAAGATTATGTCCTCATTTGGTGGGAACAAGTCATTGAGCGCCGAGAGGCAAGAGGTGAACCACCCATCACAACTTGGGCGCAAATGAAGGATGTCATGAGAGCACGTTTCGTGCCAACCTACTACAACTGCGACCTCTTCAAGAAACTCCAACTTCTCAAACAAGGAAACAATAGCATTGAAGAATAATACAAGAAAATGGAGATTTCCATGATACGAGCCAATGTAACGGAAGATGATGAGAAAACTATGGCACATTTCTTGAATGGACACAATCATCCTATCAAGAAGATCGCCGACTTCCAACCATACTTGAACCTCATCAAGCTAGTGCACCAAGCTACCAAGGCAGAATGTCAAGCGCAAGATGACTTCAAGTATGCCAAGTTCTCATCCAAGTCCTATGGTTTCTCCAACACCCAAGCTTCAACGACTCTGAAAGTGCAACTATCCCTGGGTGGTTTTGGTAATTACTAACAACATATAGCTCATTGAACTAATGATATTTCAAGATGATCATTTCAGAAAGTTCAATGATTGGCATGGCATGGATCAGGAATTTGGACCCCTCAAAATTCTAAGGACACATATTGGCTCAAGCTCAAGACTCTTTTTCATTTTAGTGATCCAAGATCACATTGAGTGCATAGGAAAAGCCAATACTATTAAAAGGGGATGAGGTGTTGCTTATGGCTTGCTTGCTCAAAATGCTTAGTGATATGCTCCAAAATCCATCAACCACTTTGTCATATCCACATATGTCCCAAACCAAAAGTCAAACTCGGCCCTACGGATTTGATCTATCTGGCGCCATCGAGTTCACTTGACATAGCCACTGCCAGAAACCCTAGTCACTTTGGTCTCACCGATAGGGATCTCGGTCTCACTGAGATGGGATTGCAAACTCTCTTTTTCCCTTCGTAATGTTTCGGTCCAACCGAGATGAGCGATTAGTCCCAGTGAGTTCACAATGCAAACTCTCTATTTCCCTTTCGTAACATTTCGGTCTCACCGGAATGAGCAATTCGGTCCCACCAAGTTTGCCTCACCAACTCTCCCGTTAGCTTATTACAAAAATCGGTCCTACCGAGTTTGTGTAATCAGTCTCATCGAGATTATGTTATGCCCTAACCGTAATGATATCGGTCCCACCGAGTTGACATGTCGGTCCCACCGAAAAGGCTAACGTTCACATTTTGAACTAAATCAGTCTGACCGAGTTTCATGATTCGGTCCCACCGAGTTTGGTGATTTGTGTGTAACGGTTAGATTTTGTGTGGAGGCTATATATACCCCTCCACCCTTCCTTCATTAGTAAGGAGAGCCATCAGAACGTGCCTACACTTCCATCATTCATTTTCTGAGAGAGAACCACCTACTCATGTGTTGAGACCAAGATATTCCATTCCAACCATATGAATCTTGATCTCTAGCCTTCCCCAAGTTGCTTTCCACTCAAATCATCTTTCCACCAAATCCAAATCCGTGAGAGAGAGTTGAGTGTTGGGGAGACTATCATTTGAAGCACAAGAGCAAGGAGTTCATCATCAACACACCATCTATTACCTTTTGGGTAGTGGTGTCTCCTAGATTGGTTTAGTTTCACTTGGGAGCCTCCGAGAAGATTGTGGAGTTGAACCAAGGAGTTTGTACTGCAAGGAGATCACCTACTTCGTGAGGATATACCCTAGTGAGGCAAGTTCTTTGTGGGCGATGGCCATGGTGGGATAGACAAGTTGGTTCTTCGTGTACCCTTCGTGGGTGGAGCCCTCCGTTGACTCGCACAACCGTTACCCTTCATGGGTGGAAGTCTCTATCAACGTGGATGTATGATAGCACCACCTGTCGCAACCACGCCAAAAATCTCCGTGTCTTCATTGTGTTTGCTCCCTCCAAACTCCTCCCTTTACTTTCATATGCAATGTTTTACATTCCGCTGCTATACTCTTAGAATTGCATGTGTAGCTTGATTGCTTGACTTGTTCTAAGTTGCTAAAATCTGCCATGACTTAAAATTGGGGAAAGGCTAGATTTTTATTTGGTCAAGTAGTCTAATCAGCCCCCCTCTAGACATACTTTCGATCCTATAAGTGGTATCAGAGCTTTGGTCTCCATTTGCCTTGATTTCCATAGCTTTTGGCGACCATAGCATTGGTTTCACAACCTAGGAGAGTATGGCGTCTAGGGAGGGAAATAGCCACCGTAGAGGTCCTTATTTTGATGGTACTAATTTTGCTAGTTGGAAGCATAAGATGAAAATGCATATTCTTGGACATAACCCTGCCGTTTGGGCTACTGTGTGTATTGGCTTGGAAGGTGAATTCTTTGATGGGAGAGAACCGAACCGTGAAGCTAGAGCGGAAGAGTTGAAGATGCTGCAATACAATGCTCAAGCTTGCGATATCCTCTTCAACGGATTATGCCCCGAAGAATTCAACAAAATTAGCCGGATTGTGCTTCAAAGTCAACTTGACAAGTTCAAAATGAAGGATGGTGAAGGTGTCGCTGAAATGTACTCTAGGCTTTCTCTCATCACAAATGAGATTGCCAGTTAGTAAGTGAGGAGATGACCGATAGATTCATCATCCCGAAGATCCTAAGAGCCTTGGATGGAAAATATGATACCGTGTGCACATTGATCCAAATGATGCCCAATTACAAAGATCTTAAGCCAACGGAACTCATTGGAAGAATTGTTGCTCATGAGATGTCACTCAAGGATAAGGAAGAGCTTCACAACAAGTCTAATGGTGCTTACAAAGCCTCATGTGATGCTCCTGCATCATCAAGTGAGAAACAAGTCTTCAATGAAGAATTGAGCCTAATGGTCAAGAACTTCAACAAGTTCTACAAGAGTAGGAGCAAGGAAAGAAGTTCCCAGTCAAGGTCCTACAATGGCAAAAGATTTCATGTCATGAATGTAATTGCTACAATAGTGGAAGACCCGACACTACTCCAATGAGTGTACGACTCCCTACAAACGAAGAGAAGTTTCACCCAAAAGGAGAAGTAGAAGAGAAGACTCACGACCATGATAAAGAAGGAGTAGAGATGATCGTTATTAACGAAGAACATCTCGGAGAATAAAGGATTCAGAAAGGAAGGACAAGTCATCAAGGAGCTATACAAAACGAAGACATCAAGCTCATGTTGGTGAATGGGTATCCGACTCTGACTCCGACAACCACTCCGAGACAAGTTATCACTACGACTCTGAATATACTCAAGATGAAGGTGTTGCCGGTCTATCACTTGTGTCAACCAACTCCTACGACATATATGATTCACCAAATGAAGGAATTGGAAGATGCTTCATGGCTAAAGGCACAAAGGTGTCACACCCCGAGTATGTTGATTTCAATAGTGATGAAGATGATTTGCTAGGTGATGACGATTTACTTGTTGACAACTCTAGTGATGAAAACTATGTTGAACTTGCTATTAATCATGCTAATCAAGATAAAATGAATGATGACAATAAGAAGAAGATTGAGCGTCTAACTAAAGAACTAAACACTCTTAAGTTAGCTCATGAAACTACCTTGGAAAATCATCGAGAGCTTTTAAAGACTCATGAGAAGCTACGCTTTGAAAAGCTCAACCTTGAGCAAGAGCATGGGTTCTTAAAACCAATCAATGATGATCTTCGCATGAAAAGTTCTTCTTACATTGCCAATCATTTACTCTTGTCTACTTATATGCCACAAGTAAAATAGTAACAAGAGTAAGAAAGATTCTTGACGCGGAGCATTCTAAGATCATCCCCATGGACCTACCTACGTCTCCCATGACACCACCTAGACCAATGACAAGGGCACAAGCAAAGGCTATCGAAGATAAGGTGAACTCGCTCCTCTCCGAACTACCACTTTCTATACATGAGACATGGCTACTACCTCAAGCCGAAACACTATGCGTGATCAGGTACTTGGAGGAGAGCCACGGAGCAGCTACACCCAAGGCGACGAGGACACCAGGCGCCAAGGTCATGAAGAAGGAAGGCCAATGAAGCTACAACCACCAGACGACCGGTGAGGACCGGACGTCCGGAGCCTGAAGGCCCAGCCGAGCCCCAGCGAGCGGACGTCTGGCCCGGACCGGACGACCGGTGTCACTACACCCGAGCCAAATCAGCGGAAGACTGACGCCACCAGACAAGATGCGACCGGATGACCGGCCAACTCCGGAAATCCGGTGCCCACTCAACCGAGGCAGAACCAGCGGAAGTCTAGAAGCCACCGGACGTCTGGACGCCCGTGAGCCACCGGACGACCGCTACCCACCAGACGTCCGGTACCTGTCTCCTCACAGGATTCGGGCCCAAGGCCCATGTACCCCCTCTCTTCGTCCCCATTTGCACTAAGACTATAAATAGACCTCCTCCTCCTCCTAGCTAGGGTTAGCGTTGTGATAGCTCATATTAGAGATAGAGCCTCGCTCATCCACATCGGATCTACTCCTCGAGAGAGACCGCGACCCCTCTACTGTGATAGCCTAGATTTTTGCTTTCTCTCTTTTTCCGGACTTTGCCATCTCGCTGTTTCCGGACTTGGTTTTGCCTTGCTTTAATTTGGGTTTTGAATCATTTCAAATGGACTTGTCACCAGGGCATATCCTTGACTTTCACCCAAGTGACCTATCTACTCCTCATTCAACTATATTTCCCTGATAAATCCCCAAAATAAGCAAATGAATATTTTTCATAAAATAAAAATATTCATTTTCCTTTTTGAAATTCAATTCAGAAACTTATGCTCCAAAGCAACCCTAATTTTTCTTGGACCCAAAAATCTGAGATAAATCCTGAATATTCTCTGAACCATGGCACACCTTCCCAAGCAAAAATATTGCATGAATTTTTGTAATATTTTTGCTATAGAAAATCATTTCTCTTCTGGCCCAAAATTCCAGTTTGTACAACAAGTACATTTTTCCTTGATCTTTTGGCCCTTATCTTTCTTGAGCTTGAACACCCTCCTAAGAAAACCTAAACTCCAGGAGATGAGCACTAATGACCTTCTAGAAGATTACTTAACTTGGCGACCAAGTTTCTGGTAAGAAACTTGTCAGCTTAGTTGAGTCCAATCTGGTCGGCCTCGGTATGAGCTATCACCACTCCTAGACTAAACACTTCATGGACGAAAGTGTAGACAAGGTTTGGATACGTCTGGGTGTCGTCTTGACCATGCCAGCATGGTGACCGCATGAAGACACGGCGCCTGGCAACGTCTCGACGCGTTCTGCCTGGAGCTTTCCTCTCTATTTCGCGCGTGCTCGTTCTGCCGCTCGCCGACGCCTACCGCACCGCACCTACAGCGTTGACCCATCACCCTTGACCTCTCCCTAGCGCTTGCCGACGCCGGAGCCTCCGCAGCAAGCACGGGCAAGTCATGGCCAAAAGCCATAGCGCGCACGTGTGCTTGTCCGCTTCCTCCATGGCCTCCTGTGCTCGTCCGCGAGCGTGGGCAAGCTCTTGTGTTGACACTGAGTGTTTGCCCCCTGGCACTGGAGCTTTTCGTCGCCATTAGACGCGGTCAAGAGAGCTCTGACAGCGACACGTCCCCCTTGCTCCGGCTATATATAGCGCTCCCTTCCTTGATTTCTAGCCAAGCACCACTCCACACCACCTCCAAGAACTCGTAGACGAGCAGTAGGTCGGTCGGGCAGGCCTCTGGGTGTCGCCCCGACCAGAGAACTCCGGTGACCCCCGCAACATGGCCACCGCTCTCCGATGCCTCTCGAGTTCAAGCAGCTACTCGGGCGGGGCATTGGGGATGTAGCGACCCAACCGAATGGATTAAGTCTCTGTGCTTAAGTGTGATCCCTGGATCGGTATGCTGACACACAGAGTACTCGAGGATTTATAACAGAGGTAAATCACATGTATAAGTAATGTAAAATACTATTACCTCAATCCAAAATAGCGGAAGTAACAAGGTTGTGGATTTCCATCAACACCAACGGCAAAGTTGAGTGTAGAAATCGTAACCCTAATGTATCACTTACTCGTCGTAAGATAAACCTGCAACATGAGACGTTGCAGCCACAAAGGGTCAGTACATTGAATGTACTGGCAAATTCACACCATAGAGAATGATGAACAGTGGTTGCCACTACATGCATATTTGGCTGGTGGAAAAGCTCTATGGTTATAAAGTTTTTGCGAAAAGCCAATTTTTCCCTACTACAAAGGAATAAATTTTATTTAACTATCATGGTGGTTGTTAAACATTGAGAATGGTTGACAGCATTCTCAATCCCAATTAAATATCATCATTAAAACCCAACAATATTCATTTAAAGTAACGTGATGAGATTCACATGATAATCCAGGTACTAGATACTCAAAATGTCCTTAACAGGGGACACGGCTAACCATGATTAGTTTATACACTCTGCAGAGGTTTGCGCACTTTTCCCCACAAGACTCGATCGCCTCCGTTGGATTTCTCGCACTACATGGTGTTTGAGAAACGGATGACCGAGACATAGTCTTTCAGAAGCGCTAGCACCTTACGATGGATAGACCGTTACACCTACTTTCCCCTACATCTGCTAGTCTACCATGTAAGAGTTCGCACGACTTAATCAACTATGCTAGAGCCCATAATAGCTTGTGGCTGCACACGGAAGTTTCTAGTATGAAAAACTCATGATCCCTTTGAGCCTGGGTGGCGGTCCACAAAAAAAAGGCAATCCTGGTCTACCCAGGTGCCTAGTCAGGCAATCCTGGAATACCCAGGTGCCTCAATCCACCCAGATGTGTGTTTAAGGTGCCACCTTAAGTAAACCATTAATTAACAATCTCACCTCTGTCATGAATACTCTCAAAACGCAATCCATTTCTACAAGCATAGCATGGAAATCTAAGCATAACGTAATAGTAACTCCCAAGGGTTTGATAATAAATAGGTAATAGGTACTACCTCAACTACTTCCCATTCCACAATTTAATTAGATCCTAATCATGCAATGTTGGAGGTTTGATCTAATGCAATAAAAACTGGGTATGAAAGAGGTATGATCAAAGTGTGAACTTGCCTACAATGTTGATGAAGATGATTCGCACTCAAAACGCTTGATATATCGACTCGTCACACTCCGATCAATCTATCGTAAGCAAGCAATAGTAATCACACATAAGCAATCACTCAAAAGATCAAAAAGAACGAAGAAGACAATTCGAAAAACATCAAAACCAAACAAATAATTCTTGCAACATAAAACAATTTCTAACAGTACCAAAATTATGTGAATTTGGCCTTATCAGAAAGTTTAGGTCAAGAGCTTCGATATGCAAAAGGAATCAACTCAAACGGAGCTACGAAACTCAAGTTATGATCAAACGAAGTTTGAATACAAATCTGATCTAATTCAAATTTTAAACTTTTCAAAAACATGTTTAAGTTGTTTATCTAGATATTGGAGATCATAACGAAGACGTGAGCGTTGGTTTCGTTGGATTTGGACAAACGAGCGAAAATATGTGGTTGTTTGAAGTACAGGGACTAATCTGTAAAAGAAACTACTACAAATAGGTCCCTGGACAGAAAACTAAAGAAATAAAAGAAAAAAACTAAATAGTGCACGTTCGCTACAGAGAGCTAAAGAACGAACTCGTTCTCTACCGAATCCTATCTAATGAACGTCCATAAACTAAATCTAACTAAAAGAGAAAAACCAATCTAACTAACCGAAAAAGACCGAAATAAAACCGTTCTAGGGTTTTACCGGTCGGGGCGGTTTTCCGTTGGAAAACCGGCGGCGAACTCCGGCGGCTTCCGGCGAGGTCGGGGCTGCGTGACGCGGGCGGCGGTGGATGCGGCGCGAGGCAGCGCGGCAGCGAGGCGAGAAGGCGAGCGTGACGTGGTGGCGAAGCGAGGCGGTGGCGGCGAGTGGAGCGGCGGCAGCGGGGATCTGCGGGGCGGCGGCAAGACGCGAGGAGGAGGAACGGGGCCCGGGGCTCCGGTATTCAAAGGCAAGGGGGCGGACGGCGGCTTGAGCGAGGGGGCAGAAGGAGGCCGGGCGGTGCACGACGAGCATGGCGCGGCGGCGGACTCGGGAGGACTCCCGGTCGGGGACGGAGGCGATGGCGCGCTGGGCCTTGGCCTGGCTTCGGTTGGGCCGACCCAGTCAGCGAGGGAAACCCATTTTTTTAAATAACTTTTTTTTCAGAGAACTAAAATAATAAAAACAAAATAACTAAAAATATTATATAGGCATATACTATATCAAAATTTTCAGAAAAATATTTTCTACAATATGAACATTTTTCTAGCATTAAATAAAATACACACAAATTCTAATAATTCCAACAGTGCTCCTGCTCTAATAAGATCCAACAAAATCATTTTAAAAATACCAAAATGAAATCAAATTTATTTCTCTCCAATTTTCTGTTGTAGGGAATCATGTTACCCTATTTTCCATGTATTTTATTTTTGGAGAAAAATGATTTGAATAAAATCCAAATAACTCCAAATTGAAAAATAATTCCAAAAGACTTTGAATTTGATCCTTTGAAACTCCCAACTCATATTTCATATAATTTGAAGAAGTCATTTTATCTCCTCTCGTGAAAATCGTTGAGTTGCATAAAGTTTCAGAATTGGAAATATTTTCCAAATGAAATTCAAATATTTTCAACACCCCTTGTCATTTAAATAAATGGAAGAAGTCATGTCATCTTCTCTCCAGGGTTTCGTGGTGAAAAGAATTTGAATTCACGGAGATCACGAATGCAAAATGAAAGTTTGGGAAAGTCCTTTTATTCCCTCTCATTTAACTTTCGAAAAGGTTTCGAATTTCCCTCAATTTCACACAATCAATCAAACAATCAATCAAATCTATCTATTTATTATAACATTCCAAATTTTAGAATTTTGGGATGTTACAAACCTACCACCCTTAAAATGAATCTCGTCCTCGAGATTCGGAGAGGCTAGCAAGAAATAGGTTAGGTTTGGGGTCTCCTCAAAAATCCATCGATCGTCTCCGGGGTCTCGGGTACTACCACCCTTAGAAGCATGGTTACAGTTCTATCAAAACTCATATACTCCATCCTTATTCTCGACAGTGGCGGTCTTCTCAAATTCTCGGGAAAATTCCGTCTCTGGGCTCTTCCGATACCGGCATAACCTTTTTCCTCAATTTTGGTACAGTTATTCTGTGACTGGGTCTTCTTAGCTGACGGGTCTGGCGCCAAAACTAAACAACTATCGATATCTCATGGTGGTCAACAATTTATGGTTTCTCCTGCAGGAAATGGGTCTGGGTTGATCCTCACCGTATAACCTACGGTTGGCAAAAGCTGCCTTGTACAAGGGAAAATTTCTATACCATTCTAAGGTTTAAACAGCGTTGTGATCGTCGTCTCTCTACTATAGGTAAGTCACTCAGATTTACCATCCCATATAGCAAGGCGAATAATAAGAGTAAGTCGGTATGGTGATCAATCCATCCCACACCCAAATCATTACCCTGTATATGCTTTAGTGAATCTCACATTCTAACACTCGGTCATCCTCACTAGCATTGCAGAATTTCTCTTGTCGACGAACCAAGGTTCGGATAAATCCATTGATTCTGCAAACCAAACAAACATCTATTGTTCCTTCACAACTCTCAGGTTTTGCGTTACTCCTATAAAATCGTCTGCCGATAAACGTCGTATCTTCCTCTAGGGTTTTTCCTTCAGCAAGAATGTGCTTGCTTCTTGGCAGGTCCTGGGCCTGTGGGTTATGGCCCATCTTATTACTTGTAATCCTTGAACTCATCCTCGGGGCAGCTGATCGTTATTCCAACATCCAACTTCCAGCTTCCAGGCATACTTAAAATCCATCCAATTGTACTATCTTCCTTCCTTCTATTGGCACCAAACTAGGACATGATTACTCAGACTCATCATGGAGTTTCCATTGATCCATATTTCCAACATCATACCTCCTTTATATCCAATAGTAATTTATCTATTCATCCTCGTGGGATATCCCTCATACCGAGATAAAAACTTATACTTATGAAGTCCATATTCCATTTCGTGGAACATCATTATCCTTTCCAGGGTCAAGCGTCCTTATAGGGGAATATTGGCCATCTCTGCATGGCACTCTTCAATTGGGAAACATGAAACACATCATGAACTCCTGACAATCCTTCAGGGGACTCCAACTTGTTGGCCACTTCTCCCATATGCTCCAAAACTCGGTATGGTCCTACAAATCTCGGGGCTAACTGTCCCTTAACTCTAAATCGTTTAACTCCTCGCAGAGGGGACACACGAAGACATGCTCTCTCTCCAATTTCATAGACTACCTCCTTGAGTTTTTTTAGTCTGCATAACTCTTCTACCTGGACTGAGCTACCTTCAGTCTATCTCAAATCAACTTAACATTCTCTTCTGACTCCTTGATCACATTTGGTCCAAACAACCGACGGTCTCCAACTTCATCCCACACACTCTTGGGGTATCACACATATCGAGACAAAACTCGTATTCATTTTGTCTGAAATCCACTCAGTGGGGTATCCTTATCTTTTCTAGGGGTCCAGGGTTCTTACAGGGTACTACCACCCTTAAAATGCACAAATCTTCCATAGACCATATTTCTCATATCCTCAAAAATGGTCAAATTCATCTTCATAGGGTAACAACTCATAAAATCCATATCAGTACCAACGATGCTACTTTATTCATTCTCAAATGATTACAATCTCTCGCTTCTCCATTACATGTCTCAACTCAACACCTCAATATAAAAGAAAATGTTCTCACTTCTACTACTCCATTTATTTTGTTGCAAACTAAACTATCTAGCACAAGTTTCCTTCTACTTGGGGCATTCTCTGGCAAAGTGCCCTGCTCCATTACAACTAAAACATATTACTTCTGACAAGTCTCAAGGTTTCCTTTTTGGGCAACTGTTGAGGTAGTGCCCTGATTCCTTGCACCTGTAACAGGTGATATGACTCAGATCCTTCCTCGAATCCAATCTACTTCTCTTTCTGGACTTTTCCGTTCCAATCAGGGCTTCTATTTCCTGTGGGTCATACTCTACTTCCTCCGTCGGGAATTCTACTAGATCCCCATTCATACAATTCTGGGAGATGTGTCCTTCCTCTCCACATGAATAGCAAGACTTAGTGCAGGGTTTACTCGGGTCTTCTTTAGGTGTCCTCCATCTCTTCCTTCATCACAGCTTCTTCTAAAATTTTCATGATGGCTCCTTTCATTACTTCTTTCTTCTACTGGATGGTTCGTTGTACCATGGGGTAAATGTGACACTGAGCAGGATAGTGGGTAGTCCCTTCACACAAGAAACAAGTAATCTGCCTAGTTGGGCATTCTTCAACTGGGTGACTTCCTTCACAATTAGGGCATTCAACCTTGTTTTCTTTATGGTGTGTCCTATTTCTCCACAAATCTTGCATGCACAAGGTTTCTTCATATCCTTTCCATAAGGCTTCAACTTCTGGGACACAAACCGAGACCTTGGCAAAGTCAACTTAAATTCTTCCAAGTGGTTACTCCTTGCTATCCATTCATGGTTTGGTACATCCTCCACCAAGTGGCAGCACCTCTTTCAAAGCACTGAAAAGCATGCTGGGTCATATCCTTTCCGACTACAGGGTTATTCTTCATGTGATCCTCCATGTTCTGAATCCATCGGTCCGTGTCCAATTGACTCATCGGTGCAGAAAATACAAGCTCGTCTCCATTCATCCTCTATTGGGTCCAAGGGTTTTGGGGTGAGATAAGAGAGAGGGAGAGGGATACACACAATACAGACAAAAGTTTTGAAAAGACAGATCTTATTTGTGGCTGTCGTGATGAGGACATCAATACCATTGTTACACCCACAACCCCTACTGTTACATATACTGGACCAATTACTAGAGCTCGCGCACGCCAATTAAATTACCAGGTACTTTCGTTTCTTGGTAATGATTCTAATGTTCATGAGATTATGATGCTGCCTAAATTGGATACATTTGTTTTGCTTACAAATGAAGGGCCTAGCTTGGATAAGGATCAACATTGGAGGAAGAACACGCATGGAGTTGATGGCATGCGCTAGGGGATCAAGAACGGAGTTACAAGTGATAATTTCAGGACTTTGAAGCTGCCATAAGGAGTGCATGAAGCCTTGGACGAAATATACAAGATGCCACTTCATAATATTCGTCCATAGGCTATTCTAGGTGCTGCGTCACCTTATTAATGGGCCAGGCCCATGTAATTTCGAAATACTTAAGTATAGGCTATTTTTAGAGTCCGTATGTGTGGGGAAACAAGAGTCAGGGTTAGTTTCGGACCCCACCCTCAAGGGACACGAAATTCCCCCCCCCCTCTTCCTCCATATATACAGCCCTTAGGGCGTCGTTTAGACTTTGGGTTTTGTTTAGATTAAAAGTTTGCCATAGCTGCAACTTCGCGTACTTCGTTTGTGTTCAACGAACAGACCAAGGCATCATAGAACGCCACCTTGATCAATAAACTTTCATCTTATATTCACAATATCCAGATTGCAATCTTAGTTTCTTGCTTGTTATTCGTTTGCTTGTAGGAAACAGACCCTCGTGGTCAGATTGATCGTGCTCCGGCGTGGTCAATAACCCTCGGAAGTTGGTTTAGCGATTGCTAAGGCACGACGTCTCGCACGTTTGTAGTCGGATCGTCAAGGTCGACTCCCATAGAAAACGATAGCCAACATCTCATCGAAACATCGGGATACCTTTGCCTCTATCAAGTGGTATCAGATTTCCAGGTTGCTCAGTGAGATTTTACAGTTTTTCGTAGATTAGATCGAGTCTGTTCTTCATACCTACAGTCCACGAAAAAGCCACAAAAAATTTAGGGTTAGTTCATCATATCCAAACCAATCTGAGCCTTTGCATAATCTTTTTAGGGTTTTTGCTTTGTTGAATTTGCGGTTGCCACGTGGTGTCAAGTTGCTGGTCTTAGAGTCTAGTCTTTTAGAGTTTCGAGTTCTGGTCATAAGTTGTCACGCCGCCGCCGCACCATCATCATCGCCCATCTACCACCTTTGCTTATCCGCCACCGCTCTGAATCCATATCCATATACCACCACCAATCCGTATCCATATACCACCACCAATCTGTATCCATATACCACCACCGCTACCATATACCACCACCGCTGCCATATACCACAACCATATATCCACCACCAATCCGAGTTCTTCTCATATTAGGTTTGTTCTTGAGATTAATATAAATTCCGATTCGTGTTTCCTTGCCTGCGTAGGTCTCGAAAAAAAAGAGTCTGGAGACCTCGGGCAGTTTTTAGGCCAAAATTTTCACGGGCAAATTTTTTTCCCTATCCTATTTTTAGGCTTTTCTGAGTCTTTTGAGCCACGTGCCATCATAGTGATTTTTTGGCGCACTTTTTCGTCGTTGCTACCCTGATTTCTGAAAAAAAGTGAAAAAAATTTCGTGCCCATCCTATCAGTTTGACGAGGGAAGAGTTTTGAGACACTCGCCATTATAGTGATTTTTCGCAAAAAAAAAGAGGAGCGCAAAAAAGGAGCGAAAAAAAGAGCGAAAAAAAAGATTTCCAGAGTGTGCTTTTCCCTTATTTACGTGCAGCGCCGTGATTTTGTTAGTGTTCTAGGCTCGCGTCTCTAGCATGGTCTAGTCTGGGACCAGCACAGTACCGTCGTTGAGCGTTTATTCAACTTTGCATCTATGAATTGATTATTGCTGACCCTTTTTGCTACCATATTATAAGCCTTCCCAGCTCCACATACATCTACCTCATGCGTTTGACTCTCCCTGGTAATCGCTCTATCCAAGCTTTGAGAGTTTTGACTACGACGGTTGCCGATCACCGCCTGCTGCTGGGTAAGAACTGGTAAGAATTTGAGATTGGCTTGACGGATTTGTGACACCACCACCACCTCTTGTTAGTATTCTATAGGATCATATTCTTGTGTGTTTCTATTGTTGCTAACCATGGCAGGATCACAAGCCGACGAGACTGACTGGGAGAACATGAGAATAAGGAGTTGCATGATAAATTTCAGCAAATGATGAATGGACAGGTGCAAGATGTGCTAAACAGATTTGAAGAGGCCATGGAGAAGATAGATGACATGGAGAAGACGTTCGAAACAAAGCTCGATAACAGGTTTAACGAATTGCTCGCGCGTCTTCCACCACCACCACCGGCTGCACCTAACGCACCTCTACAACAACAACAACGACTACCTACACATCGTGAAACAGCCCTCCGCCGAGCGAGCCGTCTCCCTCTTGCACCTGGCCAAACTTTTGGTGTTGTTGTTGATACTTCTGTGGCTCCTGCTGCTAATGCGGAGGAGGATGATTTTGCCGGCGATTATGAGGATGAGGTTGATCAAAATCAAAACTACGTGCCACCACTAGCACAACAACCACCAGGTCGTCCGCATGCAAATAATGGCAATTGTAGGGCTCACCCTCAGGTACGAGATCATGACCATCTCCCTAAACTAAAATTGAATATTCCACCATTTGAGGGTAGATATGTTCCTGATATATATCTTACTTGGGAGTTAGAAACTGAACAACGATTTACATGTTTATAATATCCCGAGGAGAGACGTGTTCCTGCTGCTGTTTGTGCATTCACTAGTTTTGCATGTGTTTGGTAGTCTGAGCATTGTAGATTATATCCTATTCCTGCTACTTGGCCTGCTTTGAAAACTGCTATGCGTACTCGTTGGGTTCCACCATATTATCAACGTGAATTACTTCAAAAATTGCAGCGTTTAAGACAAGGAAAAAATTCTGTAGAAGAATATTATCAGGAATTACAAACTGACATGATTAGATGTGGTATTGTTTAGGAGAATGAAGCTATGCTTGCACATTTTATGGGTGGATTAAATAGAGAGATTCAGACCATCCTAGAGTACAAGGAGTATAATAATATCACTCGTTTATTCCATCTTGCTTGTAAAGCTGAACGTGAAGTGCAGGATCGACAGGCATTGGCGCGAACTAACTTTTCTGCAGGTCGATCTTCATCATGGACACCACGTGCATCCTCTACTTCCACTCCACCAGCACCTCCATCAGGTGCCACCTCCAGCCGTGATACAAGAAAGCAGGCACAACCACCACTATCTGCCAAGAGCACACCTGCTGGACCTGCGTAGAGCTCTTCTTCTTCCATGGCATCAACAGAGCACACAAGTGATATTATTTGTCGTCGTTGTAAGGGAAGAGGACATTTTACAAGAGAATGCCAATCTCAGCGTGTGATGATTGCTACTGAGGATGGTGGGTATGAGTCCGCTAGTGACTATGATGAGGAGACTTTGGCTCTTATTACACGTGAAGAACACGGTGGAGATGATTCTGATCATGAGACGCAATACATGGCTGCTGAAGATGCTGACAGGTATGAATGTTTAGTTGCTCAACGTGTTTTGAGTGTGCAGGTTACACAAGCTGAGCAAAATCAGAGGCATAATTTGTTCCATACAAAGGGAGTTGTGAAGGAACATTCTGTTCGCGTCATCATAGATGGAGGGAGCTGCAATAACTTGCCTAGCATGGAGATGGTGGAGAAGCTATCTCTCACCACAAGACCAGATCCACATCCTTACTACATCCAATGGTTCAACAACAGCGGCAAGGTTAAGGTAACACATACTGTTCGTGTGCATTTTAGTATCTCTACATATGCTGATTATGTTGATTGTGATGTGGTACCTATGCAAGCATGTTCCTTATTACTTGGTAGACCATGGCAATTTGATAAAAATTCTGTTCACCATGGTAGAAACAATCAGTATACTCTTGTTCATAAGGATAAAAATAGTACTTTGCTTCCTATGACTCCTGATTCCATTTTGAAAGATGATATTAATAGAGCTAATAAAGCAAAACAGGAGAAAAATAAGAGTGAAAATCAGACTGTGGCAAAAGAATTTGAGCAACAAATGCAGCCTAATAATAATAAACAATCTAGTGTTGCTTCTGAAATTAAATTGAAAAGTGCATGTTTACTTGCCACCAAATCTAATATTGATGATCTAGATTTTAGCAAATCTGTTTGCTATGCTTTTGTGTGCAAAGAGGCATTATTTTCATTCGAGGATGTGCCTTCCTCTTTGCCTCCTGCTGTCACTAACATTTTACAGGAGTTCGCTGACGTCTTTCCACAAGACGTGCCACCGGGATTACCACCTATTCGAGGGATTGAGCATCAAATTGACTTAATTCCCGGTGCTTCGCTACCCAACCGTGCACCATACCATACCAATCTAGAGGAGACGAAGGAGATTATGCGTCAAGTACAGGAGCTACTCGACAAAGGTTATATACGCGAATCTCTTAGTCCTTGTGTTGTTCCTATTATACTAGTGCCTAAAAAGGATGGTACGTCACGTATGTGTGTTCATTGTAGAGGCATTAATAATATTAGTATTCGTTATTGTCATCCTATTCCTAGGCTTGATGATATGCTTGATGAATTGAGTGGCTCTACAATATTCTCCAAAGTTGATTTGCGTAGTGGATACCATCAAATTCGTATGAAATTGGGAGATGAATGGAAAACAGCATTTAAAACTAAGTTTGGTTTATATGAGTGGTTAGTCATGCCTTTTGGGTTAACTAATGCGCCTAGTACTTTTATGAGATTAATGAACGAAGTTTTACGTGCTTTCATTAGATGATTTGTGGTAGTCTATTTTGATGATATACTGATTTATAGCAAATCTTTGGAAGCACATTTGGAACATTTACGTGCTGTTTTTATCGCTCTACGTGATGCACGTTTGTTTGGTAACCTTGGGAAGTGCACCTTTGTGACACCCCAAAAATTTGGCCTTGTTTTAATGGAATAAAATTTTGCCAGGATTTAAAACTTTGAATTTTTGAGCTCCATTTTTGATTTTTTAAATCATTTCCTTCCCTGTTATTATGAGTTTTTCCCAGAGAATTTTTTTTTCAAATGTGTTATTGGACTTGATTAACCTCTCAAGTAAAACTTTCCCTTATCCAATATAACTAATTAACTAATTTAGTTGCTTGATCATTGTTTTCTTGAAAAATGGTTTTTTTAAGGTTAAATGGCCTTATTTGAACTACAACCATTTGATAAATTCACTTAAAATTCCCACAAAAATTTGGAGATGTCATGTGATGTTTTTAGATCACTTTTATGCAAAAATATATTTCATTCATGAAATATTTTGAGCCCTACACTCAATTTTTCTTCTCTGGTCCAGAGTGCATTTTTTGCACTACAACCTATTTAAATATTTCTCTAAAACTTCTACCAAAATTAGGGGAGGTCAGTAGGAGCCTACTATTTCACCTTGTGCAAAAACCTATTTATGTTCTTTGAAAATTTTTAGTGAATCAACCTCATCTTCATTCTGGACCAACTTGATGGTTTGTACAGCAACCATGTTTTTACTTGCTCTTTAACCCTTGATTATTTCTCCTACTTGTAGTCCCCCATGTTAAACCCTTAAGTCTAGGAGCATGCACCTTTTGGATCATTTTTGGTTCATGAAATAATGTCATTTATTCCCTGTCCAGAATTGAAATTCTGCTAAAATTACACTAGCAAGTTTCTGCTTTTGGCCAAATAACCTCACCACTCTCTCTTGCATCTAAGGAGATCTTGATCTGGAGATTTGGGCCACCCCAAGAGTTGCTTAGAAGCCTTTAACATTTTGTCAAACACCTGGTGTGCATGGCCAGTTTTGACATGATTTTGTCTTTGCATTGTGACCTTGCACCTCGGATCATACTAGCATGTCCACTAGGATTCCAGTTGCTCCTAACCTGGGTCTGTTAATTGCCAGCCTCGACCGCGACCTCTAGCGTGCTCTGGCATAGTGTCGAACACGTCCCGTGCACGCCCGGAGCGCGAGCAGAGCGCGCGTATTGCACGACCCGCACTCGAGCTGACACACTGGCCCCACGGCTTTGGCCCGCTCTGCAGCACCTCGCCACGCACTCCCCTTCTCACCGCAACACGCCAAGCAGCCCCGCCGCGCCCGACAGGCCAAGCGCTAGCCGCCGCCGCTGCCCGACAGCCTCTGGCCATGTCGGTGCCGCCCAAGCCACTCCCACTCGCCACCTGCCCCTGTGAGCAGTGCGTGCTCATCCACAGCTTCGTCCCTTAGCGCTCGTCGCCGCCACGTCGCCCTAGCCACAGAGAGGCGGTTCACCGGAGAGCTTATCCACGGCCGCCGCGGAACCGACCTCGTTGCGCTATAAATGGACACCCCGAGCCCCTCTGAGCACGCACGCGACCTCAGGCCACCCCCATGGGACCCCCATAGCCCGCAATCGTCAGGGAAACACCGCCTTCTTCATCTCCGGCAACTCCTGCCGCCGCCACTGTCTCGTTCGCTCCGGCGCCATTAGGGCTTCCCCCTCTCCGTTCTCTTCACCAAGAGCTTCCACATCCTCCCGTGAGCCTTTTCCCCTACTTGATTTTGATCGGGAGCCAACGCCGCCACAAAGTCACTTCGCCACCGAAGCCTTCTTCCGCCGCGGAGCTCGCCGCCGGCAGCTCACTCCGTCCCCGCTGACCCAACGACTACCGGGAGGACCGCCCCAACCTTACGGATCCATCCCAACCCTCGGGGGCCCGCGAGGAGCAGCCAAACGCCGGCGACGATCGCCTGAGCCCCGCTCCACTCGGGCAAAGGAGGGAGACGACGCGCGGCGACTGGTCAAACCTGACTAGTGGGCCAGGCAAGCCCACTGTCAGTGACACCCCGCGCTGTCCGCATGGTTAAGTGGAGGCGTAAAGCCTCAAGTACGCCTCCTCTGCACCGAAAGCGTATTTCTATCTGAATCGTTTTCTTTTCTGTCTTATTTTAAAAACAGATTTGACCAAATCTTTGACTGGCTATAACTTTTTAAATATAACTCCAAATGAGTTGATTCTTTTTCCTACCTTCCTTAAATTTGGTCTAGTTTATTTTAAGATTTATTTGAAAAATTTTCAAATAACTTTTTGGTTCTGTTTTTGAAATATGTGTTAATTCAAATATATTTTTAAATAGGATTTTGGGGAGAGAGAAAAAACTTTCAAAAGTTTTGGAGTGCACCCTGCCTTTCCACACATTGAAGGCAAGCATTCTGAACCCCGGCATAATATGTTTGGTGTGATCGTTGATACATTTATAACACCACCGCATTTCGAAGGACTTGTTATTTCATGTGATATGCTCATATGCATGGGTGCATGTTGTTGATTTCCATGATGTTGGAAACGAACACACTTGTGATGATAATCACCCTCATATGCCTTGCATGCATACCGGCAGGAACCCGGGAAAACCTCTGCCTTGGGTAGGCATGAGTTTGTCGCCGGTCTCCATCGGGACGGTTATGTCTGGTTTGGCATGGTAAGGTGATATGAGAGGTGACTCTGTTGGATGAAATATATTCGTCATGCTAAACATGCAGGGAATACTTGAACCTCCTGAGTCGACCGTAGATCGACTCTTGTTCCAGTAACCCCCATACTTGCTTCGTACTACCACTCGTCTCTACAGCAAGTAGAGTACGGTTCAGTAAGTTGTCAACCTCTTTCCAGCACACACCGTACAGAGAGGCCATGGTGGAAGATACCGGTTGTAGCTGGTAGGCAGGCCACCTGGTGCGGGGGCATGGGTGTTTCCGGTTGGGACCGAGAGGGGAGGCCACCCCTTAGAGCGCGCGATATAAATTTGATCCCATGCTACGCGAGGTTGTAGCCTCCCCACTTAGAGTTTGCTTAACAGGTGTCGTGGGTGATTCCAGACATGTGTGAGATAAGCTGGTGTGTGCAAGTTAGGTGTGTTTTCAACAAAAAGACCGTTGATGGAATTAGTCCTGCTAGACTAGAGAAATCCGTTACTCGTGGGTAAAGAGTACACCCTCTGCAGAGAATAAACCTATTCGAATAGCCGTGTCCATGGTTAAGGATTACAGTCTGGGATGGGTCAGGTGTCGGTCTTAGCGTCGGTCTTCGGAGATGAAACGGTTAACCCAGAAATGGAATTACTACTCGTGACTTGTGATATCTATGATTATTATTATTGTTGACTAACCCATGATATTATTGTTATTACCGAATATCTCTGGGATGGTTCTACCTCTGGGATATTCATTATGATTGTTTGTTTTAAAGCCCTTTATGTGGTGTCGCTCAGACGCCCGACTGTGGCATTTCTTTTAAAGCCCTTTATGTGGTGTCGCTCAGACGCCCGACTGTGGCATTTCTTTTAAAGCCCTTTATGTGGTGTCGCTCAGACGCCCGACTGTGGCATTTCTTTTAAAGCCCTTTATGTGGTGTCGCTCAGACGCCCGACTGTGGCATTTCTTTTAATGCCCTTTATGTGGTGTCGCTAAGACGCCCGACTGTGGCATTGCTTGTTATTTGATTCAAATTTTTTTTATACTACCATGTTATTGCATTTTTATAAATAACTTGCTTGCACGCATCAGAGTTTCATTTATCTATTGTGACTGACGTCATGAGCATAAAATATTTTCAGCACATCATTGTTATATTATACCTGTGTTCTTAATGTTTGCGAGTACATTCAAAGTACTCACTGGCTTGTCCCTGGCTATTGTCTTGGCCAGATTTTTCTTGCCCGGAGAGGAGCGACGCGATGCCTACCCCGGAACCCACTCAATGGAGATAGCAGCCTCGCAAAGATAGGAATTAACCTGGTCAGCTGTTCCCGTGGGAAATGGAGTCCCATAGACACTGATGTTTCACAACCCGCTTCCGCCATCAACCACTAGAAACCATTTGTTGTACTCACAGGCCAGAATGGTCCTGTACTACATATTTTGTATTTTGCTTGGAATTTCTGTATCAAGTTGGAGCCTCATCAGCTAACAGTAATCCTGGGGCTGATGAGCACGACGGTCTTTTCTGGAAATTTTATTACCCGGAAAACCCGGTCGTGACAGACTTGGCATCAGAGCCAGGCTGACCATTGGCTAATCCTATCTTAGCCAATAAACTTAGGCAAACCAACCCACCAGACCTTAACCAAACCCCAGCCAAGCTTCTCGTGCAAGATAGCCACACAGTGGCCCCGACTCCTTTTTACAGTCGGTGCCCAACCTACCAACCTAACCTGTCATTCATGCGCCAGTGACCGGCCCCTAAATAGTCCTTTCTCACAAGCGTGCGAAGGAAGACCCCGTCCCCTTTTTCCTTATAAAAAGGGCGCGCTAGCACCAAACCAGCACAACACAGCCGCTACCCCAAACCGAGCCACAATGCCTGGACCTATAGTGCACAACGAAACCACAGCAACCAACCTTGGAGGTTTTGTGACCATCCTCGCAAACCTCACCCGTCGTGCCTACGCATTAGAGGAGCCACCAGAATATGTTGTGTATCAAGGACCCATGAGCGGTGAAGACCGCCAATTCTGGGCCACTGTGCACATTTACGGTAGGAGTCTAGCACCCGAGCGCCCCTACCGGTTCACCGGAAGAACAACTTCCTTTGAGCCACAAGCCATCCAGCTAGCCGCTCGAGAGGCTATAGTTCATCTCAGGCACTTGTCGCCCAGGGTTAACTGTCGCTCGTTCCACTACTATCCCAGACGTGAAGGGTATGGTAGACCACCCCAAGTTGCCAATGGAGATCACGAGACGGACCCCGCATTGTTGCACCTAGTGCGCTATGTAAGTGCACTAGAGGCACTGTACGACCAGATCACTATTGATCTAATCGCAGCTCGTGGAGAGCTGGTTCGTCGAGCCCCGGCGAGAGAAGAAAACGAGCCCAACAACAACAACCCAGTCATGCTGTTTGGACAACCGATCGAGACCCCGAGATCTGCCCCAGCCATCGGCCAAGGTGCTGCGATAACCCCAGAAGTGCTTCGTCGCCTTTTGGGAGCACACTCCAACGGGGTTGTGGCCAACAATCCCCGCGATGGTCATCATCACTACCCCGACCCTGCAGTTCCTCCGCCATCTCCGACTAATCCCGGCAGAGAGACACGTGGAGAAGCCTCGACATCCACCAGGCACGCCCGTTTAGACATAAACGAAGTAGACTAAGCCGTATGAGTAGCACCAAGTTTCAATGTATCCTCGCTTTGTAATCATGCGACCGCGTATATTAACGCAGCCTGTCTTTGTGCCACTGTTTTAATAGTAGCCTTGCATTTTTGGTCAGCGCATAGCTGCATATTTTTCCTGGCACAACTACCAAAACCAACCCGACGACAACCACAGTAACACGTCTCTTTATGAGATATGTGTATCTCTGACACTGACCCGACCTTTGGAGCTAAGCTGGCAAATTTATTACCTTTCACCACGGTAAAACGACCCGGCTCCATTGCTATATAAAGGCCACCTTGTGACCTTACCCAGCAACCCTCACTTTGTGCACAACACTCACGCTTTTTTTGGTCATGCCAAACCCCAGAATTCATCTGAGAACCCCAGATGCAACTCCAGGTAGCTTTGTCAAAATATTGTGGGATTTTACCTGCAGTACCATGGGTTCTACCCAGCCACCCCAGTACGAGCTGTTCAAATCAAGGATCACCCCATCCACCTCGGAATATTGGGCAGCAGTACACATTCCCCCTATAGACCCCAACCAAGATCCAATAGAAGTTTCCTTCGTGGGGAAATCTATGCCAACCCCACACTTGGCCATAGAAGCTGCTGCGAAAGAAGCGATTGCTCGTCTTCAATCCGCAGTACCCTATGCCCGCGAACGAGGATATTATTACTTTCCGAGCCGTGCAGCACCCGGAGAAGTTACATCTTTTCCCGGTGGACGTATTGAGAGAGACCCAGTTCTGGCCAACCTTATCCAGTACATCATTGCTCAAGAGCATTTAAACCAGCGAGTGATGGATTATCTCCAGAGCCTCGCAGATTTAAATCCTCAGATTGCCATCGGCAGACCACTGGGACCCGACACGGAGAGACGCATACATCGACTGGTCAACCCACTTCCTCCGATAGAAGAGGAGTGTATTCCTTTACCAGAGACATTTTATCAGGACTCCACCCAGTTACCATTTTCATTTTAGACGTCACTACTGTATTTGTTCTTTGCAGCATTTATTTATGTGTGTGACTTATGCGTGATACCCTAAGTTTGTACGATGAGTCAATTATTTGGCTTCTACTAATGTGTGTAGTTTTCGTTGTGGTTTATGCTCCTTCAAATTAAACGTTTTTTTCCTCGCAAAATCCTGGAGTGAGATTTCTTTTCCTTGAGTTGCTACACCTGCCACTTCAAGACATGGATTAATTGATTTCACTCAGCACCAGGCATCAGACTCGCAACCCTTACCATTCGAACACATGCACTGTTTGCAAAACTTTGCAACGGCGTTACATCCAACTAATCACCACCCCCTAACAACAGTTAGCACCCGGCACACCCCATCTACTCCTCATGATCACCACCACCGCGGAGAGCCAACACCTGAGCCGCAGCGTCGCGATATTCGTCGAAGATCATCGCGCACAGGAGCACAGAGAGCCCCAGCAGCGTCGCCAACCCTCCGCATATCAGGATCACAAACCAGTCCGGCATCGCCTCCGCCATTAGAGCCTCGACCGAGCTTCTGTAAGCAGTAATGGAGAAAGAAGGAGGAGGAGAAGTGAGGCCAGGTGTGAGGAAGAAGAGAGGGGCACCCCGGCCGTTTTTATAGCTCGAGCTCGGTGTACGGTGGGCGAAGTCCACCAACGCCGCTCGTCGCCGATCGCCGGTGTTCGGAGTCGAATCCGCGAGCAGTGCCGACAGCGCACTGGCCCGCGAGGTGAGTGCACGCTGCACCAGCAGCTAGCACGCCGCGCACTACCACAGTACGGCCTAGATGCCCTACACACTAGGCGTCGCCGGTGGAGAAAGCGCACGGGAGAGAGGAAGAAGAGAGGGCCAGAGGGAGAAGAAGAGGAGACTGACAGTGGACCCCGGGTCCACCTGACAGCCAGAGGGAGCACTATACTCTCGGGTACGACCAGCGTATATTTAAATTTAGGAGTTTTTCTAAATTTATATCCAGCGTAGAAATCACCCGATTTTGTCCCGAACCGTAGACTCTTCCACGCAGCACCAGTTTTCACACTGTGGTTTTTCACCACTTATTGCCCTCTCACTGTAGCCACATCGTCATTGCGTAATTATTTTCTTAACACCGCTTTTAGCAAATCTCGAGGACGACTTAAGGGGGTTAGTATTGTGACACCCCAAAAATTTGGCCTTGTTTTAATGGAATAAAATTTTGCCAGGATTTAAAACTTTGAATTTTTGAGCTCCATTTTTGATTTTTTAAATCATTTCCTTCCCTGTTATTATGAGTTTTTCCCAGAGAATTTTTTTTTCAAATGTGTTATTGGACTTGATTAACCTCTCAAGTAAAACTTTCCCTTATCCAATATAACTAATTAACTAATTTAGTTGCTTGATCATTGTTTTCTTGAAAAATGGTTTTTTTAAGGTTAAATGGCCTTATTTGAACTACAACCATTTGATAAATTCACTTAAAATTCCCACAAAAATTTGGAGATGTCATGTGATGTTTTTAGATCACTTTTATGCAAAAATATATTTCATTCATGAAATATTTTGAGCCCTACACTCAATTTTTCTTCTCTGGTCCAGAGTGCATTTTTTGCACTACAACCTATTTAAATATTTCTTTAAAACTTCTACCAAAGTTAGGGGAGGTCAGTAGGAGCCTATTATTTCACCTTGTGCAAAAACCTATTTATGTTCTTTGAAAAATTTGAGTGAATCAACCTCATCTTCATTCTGGACCAACTTGATGGTTTGTACACCAACCATGTTTTTACTTGCTCTTTAACCCTTGATTATTTCTCCTACTTGTAGTCCCCCATGTTAAACCCTTAAGTCCAGGAGCATGCACCTTTTGGATCATTTTTGGTTCATGAAATAATGTCATTTATTCCCTGTCCAGAATTGAAATTCTGCTAAAATTACACTAGCAAGTTTCTGCTTTTGGCCAAATAACATCACCACTCTCTCTTGCATCTAAGGAGATCTTGATCTGGAGATTTGGGCCACCCCAAGAGTTGCTTAGAAGCCTTTAACATTTTGTCAAACACCTGTTGTGCATGGCCAGTTTTGACATGATTTTGTCTTTGCATTGTGACCTTGCACCTCGGATCATACTAGCATGTCCACTAGGATTCCAGTTGCTCCTAACCTGGGTCTGTTAATTGCCAGCCTCGGCTGCGACCTCTAGCATGCTCTGGCATAGTGTCGAACACGTCCCGTGCACGCCCGGAGCGCGAGCAGAGCGCGCGTATTGCACGACCCGCGCTCGAGCTGACACACTAGCCCCACGGCTTTGGCCCGCTCTGCAGCACCTCGCCACGCACTCCCCTTCTCACCGCAACACGCCAAGCAGCCCCGCCGCGCCCGACAGGCCAAGCGCTAGCCGCCGCCGCCCGACAACCTCTGGCCATGTCGGTGCCGCCCAAGCCACTCCCACTCGCCACCTGCCCCTGTGAGCAGTGCGTGCTCACCACAGCTTCGTCCCTTAGCGCTCGTCGCCGCCACGTCGCCCTAGCCACAGAGAGGCGGTTCACCAGAGAGCTTATCCACGGCCGCCGCGGAACCCCTCTGAGCACGCACGCACGCGACCTCAGGCCACCCCCATGGGACCCCCATAGCCCGCAATCGTCACGGAAACACCGCCTTCCTCATCTCCGGCAACTCCTGCCGCCGCCACTGTCTCGTTCACTCCGGCGCCATCAGGGCTTCCCCCTCTCCGTTCTCTTCACCAAGAGCTTCCACATTCTCCCGTGAGCCTTTTCCCCTACTTGATTTTGATCGGGAGCCAACGCCGCCACAAAGTCACTTCACCACCGAAGCCTTCTTCCGCCGCGGAGCTCGCCGCCGGCAGCTCACTCCGTCCCCGCCGACCCAACGACTACCGGGAGGACCGCCCCAACCTTACGGATCCATCCCCAACCTCGAGGGCCCGCGAGGAGCAGCCAAACGCCGGCGACGATCGCCGGAGCCCCGCTCCGCTCAGGCAAAGGAGGGAGACGACGTGCGGCGACTGGTCAAACCTGACCAGTGGGCCAGGCAGGCCCACTGTCAGTGACACCCCGCGCCGTCCGCGTGGTTAAGTGGAGGCGTAAAGCCTCAAGTACGCCTCCTCTGCACCGAAAGCGTATTTCTATCTGAATTGTTTTCTTTTCTGTCTTATTTTAAAAACAGATTTGGCCAAATCTTTGACTGGCTATAACTTTTTAAATATAACTCCAAATGAGTTGATTCTTTTTCCTGACTTCCTTAAATTTGGTCTAGTTTATTTTAAGATTTATTTGAAAATTTTTCAAATAACTTTTTGGTTCTGTTTTTGAAATATGTGTTAATTCAAATATATTTTTAAATAGGATTTTGGGGAGAGAGAAGAAACTTTCAAAAGTTTTGGAGTGCACCCTTCCTTTCCACACATTGAAGGCAAGCATTCTGAACCCCGGCATAATATGTTTGGTGTGATCGTTGATACATTTATAACACCACCGCATTTCGAAGGACTTGTTATTTCATGTGATATGCTCATATGCATGGGTGCATGTTGTTGATTTCCATGCTGTTGGAAATGAACACACTTGTGATGATAATCACCCTCATATGCCTTGCATGCATACCGGCAGGAACCCGGGAAAACCTCTGCCTTGGGTAGGCATGAGTTTGTCGCCGGTCTCCGTCGGGACGGTTATGTCTGGTTTGGCATGGTAAGGTGATATGAGAGGTGACTCTGTTGCATGAAATATATTCGTCATGCTAAACATGCAGGGAATACTTGAACCTCCTGAGTCGACCGTAGATCGAGTCTTGTTCTAGTAACCCCCATACTTGTTTCGTACTACCACTCGTCTCTACAGCAAGTAGAGTACGGTTCAGTAAGTTGTCAACCTCTTTCCATCACACACCGTACAGAGAAGCCATGGTGGAAGATACCGGTTGTAGCTGGTAGGCAGGCCACCTGGTCCGGGGGCATGGGTGTTTCCGGTTGGGACCGAGAGGGGAGGCCACCCCTTAGAGCGCGTGATATAAATTTGATCCCATGCTACGCGAGGTTGTAGCCTCCCCACTTAGAGTTTGCTTAACATGTGTCGTGGGTGATTCCAGACACGTGTGAGATAAGCTGGTGTGTGCAAGTTAGGTGTGTTTTCAACAAAAAGACCGTAGACAGAATTAGTCCTGCTGGACTAGAGAAATCCATTACTCGTGGGTAAAGAGTACACCCTCTGCAGAGAATAAACCTATTCGAATAGCCGTGTCCATGGTTAAGGATTACAGTCTGGGATGGGTCAGGTGTCGGTCTTAGCGTCGGTCTTCGGAGATGAAATGGTTAACCCAAAAATGGAATTACTACTCGTGACTTGTGATATCTATGATTATTATTATTGTTGACTAACCCGTGATATTATTGTTATTACCGAATATCTCTGGGATGGTTCTACCTCCGGGATATTCACTATGATTGTTTCTTTTAAAGCCCTTTATGTGGTGTCGCTCAGACGCCCGACTGTGGCATTTCTTTTAAAGCCCTTTATGTGGTGTCGCTCAGACGCCCGACTGTGGCATTTCTTTTAAAGCCCTTTATGTGGTGTCGCTTAGACGCCCGACTGTGGCATTTCTTTTAAAGCCCTTTATGTGGTGTCGCTCAGACGCCCGACTGTGGCATTTCTTTTAAAGCCCTTTATGTGGTGTCGCTCAGACGCTCAACTGCGGCATTTCTTTTAAAGCCCTTA
>NC_041384.1:313517771-313529850 GCF_002162155.2 Triticum dicoccoides
GACTGTGGCATTTCTTTTAAAGCCCTTTATGTGGTGTCGCTCAGACGCCCAACTGTGGCATTTCTTTTAAAGCCCTTTATGTGGTGTCGCTCAGACGCCCGACTGTGGCATTTCTTTTAAAGCCCTTTATGTGGTGTCGCTCAGACGCCCGACTGTGGCATTTCTTTTAAAGCCCTTTATGTGGTGTCGCTCAGACGCCCGACTGTGGCATTTCTTTTAAAGCCCTTTATGTGGTGTCGCTAAGACGCCCGACTGTGGCATTGCTTGTTATTTGATTCAAAAAAAAATTTATACTACCATGTTATTGCATTTTTATAAATAACTTGCTTGCACGCATCAGAGTTTCATTTATCTATTGTGACTGACGTCATGAGCATAAAATATTTTCAGCACATCATTGTTATATTATACCTGTGTTCTTAATGTTTGCGAGTACATTCAAAGTACTCACTGGCTTGTCCCTGGCTATTGTCTTGGACAGATTTTTCTTGCACGGAGAGGAGCAACGCGATGCCAGCCCCGGAACCCACTCAATGGAGATAGCAGCCTCGCAAAGATAGGAATGAACCTGGTCAGCTGTTCCCGTGGGAAATGGAGTCCCATAGACACTGATGTTTCACAACCCGCTTCCGCCATCAACCACTAGAAACCATTTGTTGTACTCACAGGCTAGAATGGTCATGTACTACATATTTTGTATTTTGCTTGGAATTTCTGTATCAAGTTGGAGCCTCATCAGCTAACAGTAATCCTGGGGCTGATGAGCACGACGGTCTTTTCTGGAAATTTTATAACCCGGAAAACCCGGTCGTGACAACCTTTTGCACCAAACGAGTATCTTTTCTTGGCTATGTTGTTACTCCACAGGGAATTGAAGTTGATAAAGCCAAGATTGAAGCTATTGAGAGTTGGCCGCGGCCCAAAACGGTCACACAAGTGAGGAGTTTCCTTGGCCTCGCTGGTTTCGATAGGCGTTTGGTGAGAGATTTCAGCACCATTGCTGCACCTCTCAACGAGCTTACAAAGAAGGATGTGCCTTTTGTTTGGGGTACCGCATAGGAAGAAGCCTTCGCGGTATTGAAAGATAAGTTGACACATGCTCCTTTACTCCAACTTCTTGATTTTAATAAGTCTTTTGAGCTTGAATGTGATGCTAGTGGAATTGGATTAGGAGGTGTGTTATTACAAGATGGCAAACCTGTTGCATACTTTTCTGAAAAATTGAGTGGGCCTAGTCTGAACTGTTCTACTTATGATAAAGAATTATATGCTCTTGTTCGGACTTTAGAAACATGGCAACATTATTTGTGGCCCAAAGAATTTGTTATACATTCTGATCATGAATCTTTGAAACACATTAAAAGTCAAGCAAAACTAAACCGTAGACATGCTAAATGGGTTGAATTCATTGAGACTTCCCCTAATGTCATTAAACACAAGAAGGGTAAAGAAAATGTTATTGCTGATGCATTGTCTCGTCGTTATACTATGCTTTCACAGCTTGACTTTAAAATATTTGGTTTGGAGACCATCAAAGATCAATATGTTCATGATGCTGAATTTAAAGATGTATTGCAGAATTGTAAGGAAGGGAGAACTTGGAACAAGTTCGTTTTTAACGATGGATTTGTGTTTCGTGCTAACAAGCTATGCATTCCAGCTAGCTCCGTTCGTCTTTTGTTGTTGTAGGAGGCGCATGGAGGAGGATTAATGCGACACTTTGGCGTCAAGAAGACGGAGGATATACTTGCTACACATTTCTTTTGGCTAAAGATGAGACGGGATGTTGAGCGTTTTGTTGCTCGCTACACTACATGTCAAAGAGCTAAGTCACGACTCAATCCTCATGGTTTATATATGCCTTTGCCTGTACCTAGTGTTCCTTGGGAGGATATATCTATGGACTTTGTTTTAGGTTTACCTCGAACAAAGAAGGGGAGGGATAGCATATTTGTTGTCGTGGATAGGTTCTCGAAAATGGCACACTTTATACCATGTCATAAAAGCAATGATGCTGTTAATGTTGCTGATTTGTTCTTTCGTGAAATTATTCGCTTACATGGTGTGCCAAATACTATTGTTTCAGATCCTGATACTAAATTTCTTAGACACTTTTGGAGATGTTTATGGGCTAAGTTGGGGACTAAACTGCTTTTTAGTACTACTTGTCACCCCCAAACTGATGGACAAACTGAAGTAGTCAATAGAACATTGTCTACTCTGCTTAGGGCTGTTTTGAAGAATAATAAGAAAATGTGGGAAGAATGCTTGCCTCATATTGAATTTTCTTATAATCGTTCATTGCATTCTACTACTAAGATGTGCCCTTTTGAAATTGTGTATGGTTTCCTACCTCGTGCACCTATTGATTTGTTGCCTCTTCCATCTTCGGAGAAGGTTAATTTTGATGCTAAAGAACATTTTGATGCTAAGGAAAACATTGAGCGTATGAATGCTAAATATAAACTTGCTAGAGATAAGGGTAGAAAACATGTTGTGTTTGCACCTGAAGATCTTGTTTGGTTACATTTGCGTAAAGATAGATTTCCTAATTTGCACAAATCAAAGCTAATGCCACGTGCTGATGGTCCTTTTAAGGTGTTAGAGAAAATAAATGATAATGCATATAAACTTGAGCTACCTGCAGATTTTGGGGTTAGTCCCACTTTTAACATTGCAGATTTGAAGCCTTATTTGGGTGAGGAAGATGAGCTTCCATCGAGGACGACTTCATTTCAAGAAGGGGAGGATGATGAGGACATCAATACCATTGTTACACCCACAGCCCCTACTGTTACATATACTGGACCAATTACTAGAGCTCGCGCATGCCAATTAAATTACCAGGTACTTTCGTTTCTTGGTAATGATTCTAATGTTCATGAGATTATGATGCTGCCTAAATTGGATACATTTGTTTTGCTTACAAATGAAGGGCCTATCTTGGATAAGGGTGAACATTGGAGCAAGAACACACATGGAGTTGATGGCATGCGCAAAGGGAACAAGAACAGAGTAACAACTGATGATTTCAGGACTTTGAAGGCGCCATAAGGAGTGCATGAAGCCTTGGACAAAATATACAAGATGCCACTTCATAATATTCGTCCATAGGCTATTCTAGGTGCTGCGTCACCTTATTAATGGGCTAGGCCCATGTAATTTCGAAATACTTAAGTATAGGCTATTTTTAGAGTCCGTATGTGTGGGGAAACAAGAGTTAGGGTTGGTTTCGGACCCCACCCTCAAGGGCCACGAAATTCCTCCCCCCCTCTTCCTCCATATATACAGCCCTTAGGGCGTCGTTTAGACTTTGGGTTTTGTTTAGATTAAAAGTTTGCCATAGCTGCAACTTCGCGTACTTCGTTTGTGTTCAACGAACAGACCAAGGCGTCACAGAACCCCACCTTGATCAATAAAGCTTTCATCTTATATTTGCAATATCCAGATTGCAATCTTAGTTTCTTGCTTGTTCTTTGTTTGCTTGCAGGAAACAGACCCTCGTGGTCAGGTTGATCATGCTCCGGCGTGGTCAATAACCCTCGGAAATTGGTTTAGTGATTGCTAAGGTGCGACGTCTCGCACGTTCGTAGTCGGATCGTCAAGGTCGACTCCCACAGAAAACGATAGCCACCATCTCATCGAAACATCGGGACACCTTTGCCTCTATCACGTCAGGAAAAACATCAAACAAATGATAGCTCACAAACGTTGCATCTAACGTAGGTAGATAACAGGGGTTGGATCTTCTAAAGGTCAATAAATCTTCAACGTCTCCAAACTCTTCAAGCCTTGTTCATGCCTCCAATGGCTTCTTCCCATCATGCTTGTCTTTCTCAAGTTCTTTTGCCAGATCAACTCTGTTGACGCGAAGTCTCTCGTGACGTCCTTTAATATTCCGAAGTTGTGTTCCAAACTTCTGGTTTCAACATCCTTCGCATGAACCATGGTCCTACTGTCCTTCAGTTCCTGACGAATCTCCGGTATCTTGAGGTTTTGCTCCTCCAGCTTGTCTACTTTCAGCTTTTGGTTCCCGAGTTCTTCACGAAATGCTTCCTTGTCTAATACGGCTTCATGGGGCTCCACCTTAAACTTCTTGATGTACCACTCCAGATCCTGGTGATACACCGGCTAAGGTTAAAACTTCATCTTACTAATAGGTGCTCCATCAGCCTTCTTCCATCAAATCCATTCTGAAGAAAGCATCCTTAACTCAGCACAGTGACAATAGCATCAGCGGGCGATGACATCACGGATAACCGTGTTTCTGCTCTTGTCATTCCCATGAGATATCATTCCATAGTTGATATCTCCTGCCTTAGGGTTTTCTTTGACAAAACTTTGAGTTCTCATGCTCCTTGTTTCAGTCTTTCTCCGATACACCTCGATCTCGGGTATTGACAACTTCCATAGTCTGCCAAGTTCCATAAGGGTAGCCTTCCTAGGTCATACAAATCTGGGAATTCTTCAGAGCCTTCAAATTCTTCTTGTCTTCGGTCTTTAACCATTATAGTTTCCATTATTCAGATGCACGGAAAATATTCTTCATTCCGAAGTGGTCTTAGTTGTCCGATATCTTGTACTTCTTGGAGTGGTCTCATCAGTCGAATCTTTGTGTGGTCAAAAAGGGGAAAGGGATATGGTCTCACTAAAGGGAATTTTTGAATAAGCTCGGAAGAGAAGAGAGGTAAAAGATATTTTTGAAAAGTAAAGTTTTAGAGAAAAATCTTTCCTATGGGCTTGCCAGTTTCTAGGGTCATGTCCTACAGTCAACATGTGATCTGAAACCATCTTGTAGCGACCCGGCCCGAATGGATCAAGTCTCTGTGCTTGAGTGTCATCCCTGGATCGGTATGCTGACACACACACAGTACTCGAGGATTTATAACAGAGGTAAATCACATGTATAAGTAACGTAAAATACTATTACCTCAATCCAAAATAGCGGAAGTAACAAGGTTGTGGATTCCCATCAACACCAACAGCAAAGTTGAGTGTAGAAATCGTAACCCTAACGTATCACTTACTTGTCGTAAGATAAACCTGCAACATGAGACGTTGCAGCCACAAAGGGTCAGTACATTGAATGTACTGGCAAATTCACACCATAGAGAATGATGAACAATGGATGTCACTACATGCATATTTGGCTGGTGGAAAAGCTCTATGGTTATAAGGTTTTTGCGAAAAGCCAATTTTCCCTACTACAAAGGAATAAATTTTATTTAACTATCATGGTGGTTGTTAAACATTGAGAATGGTTGACAGCATTCTCAATCCCAATTAAATATCATCATTAAAACCCAACAATATTCATTTAAAGTAACGTGATGAGATTCACATGATAATCCAGGTACTAGATACTCAAAATGTCCTTAACAGGGGACACGGCTAACCATGATTAGTTTATACACTCTGCAGAGGTTTGCGCACTTTTCCCCACAAGACTCGATCGCCTCCGTTGGATTTCTCGCACTACATGGTGTTTGAGAAACGGATGACCGAGACATAGTCTTTCAGAAGCACTACCACCTTACGATGGATAGACTGTTACACCTACTTTCCCCTACATCTGCTAGTCTACCATGTAAGAGTTCGCACAACTTAATCAACTATGCTAGAGCCCATAATAGCTTGTGGCTGCACACGGAAGTTTCTAGTATGAAAAATCTCATGATCCCTTTGAGCCTGGGTGGCGGTCCACAAAAAAAAGGCAATCCTGGTCTACCCAGGTGCCTAGTCAGGCAATCCTGGAATACCCAGGTGCCTCAATCCACCCAGATGTGTGTTTAAGTTGCCACCTTAAGTAAACCATTAATTAACAATCTCACCTCTGTCATGAATACTCTCAAAACGCAATCCATTTCTACAAGCATAGCATGGAAATCTAAGCATAACGTAATAGTAACTCCCAAGGGTTTGATAATAAATAGGTAATAGGTACTACCTCAACTACTTCCCATTCCACAATTTAATTAGATCCTAATCATGCAATGTTGGAGGTTTGATCTAATGCAATAAAAACTGGGTATGAAAGAGGTATGATCAAAGTGTGAACTTGCCTACAATGTTGATGAAGATGATTCGCACTCAAAACGCTTGATATATCGACTCGTCACACTCCGATCAATCTATCGTAAGCAAGCAATAGTAATCACACATAAGCAATCACTCAAAAGATCAAAAAGAACAAAGAAGACAATTCGAAAAACATCAAAACCAAACAAATAATTCTTGCAACATAAAACAATTTCTAACAGTACCAAAATTATGTGAATTTGGCCTTATCAGAAAGTTTAGGTCAAGAGCTTCAATTTGCAAAAGGAATCAACTCAAACGGAGCTACGAAACTCAAGTTATGATCAAACAAAGTTTGAATACAAATCTGATCTAATTCAAATTTTAAACTTTTCAAAAACATGTTTAAGTTGTTTATCTAGATATACGAGATCATAACGAAGACGTCAGCGTTGGTTTCGTTGGATTTGGACAAACGAGCGAAAAGATGTGGTTGTTTGAAGTACAGGGACCAATCTGTAAAAGAAACTACTACAAATAGGTCCCTGGATAGAAAACTAAAGAAATAAAAGAAAAAACTAAATAGTGAATGTTTGCTACAGAGAGCTAAAGAACGAACTCATTCTCTACCGAATCCTATCTAATGAACATCCATAAACTAAATCTAACTAAAAGAGAAAAACCGATCTAACTAACCGAAAAAGACCGAAATAAAAACTGTTCTAGGGTTTTACCGGTCGGGACGGTTTTCCGTTGGAAAACCGGTGGCGAACTCCGGCGGCTTCTGGCGAGGTCGGGGCTGCGTGACGCGGGCGGCGGTGGATGCGGCGCGAGGCAGCGCGGCAGCGAGGCGAGCAGGCGGGCGCGGCGCGGTGGCGAAGCGAGGCTGCGGCGTGCAGGCGGTGGCGGCGAGTGGAGCGGCGGCGGCGATCTGCGGCTGCGGCGGTGATCTGCGGGGCGGCGGCGAGACGCGAGGAGGAGGAACGGGGCCCGGGGCTCCGGTATTTAAAGGCAAGGGGGCGGACGGCGGCTTGGGCGAGGGGGCAGAAGCAGGCCGGGCGGCGCACGGCGAGCATGGCGCGGTGGCGGACTTGGGAGGACTCCCGGTCGGGGACGGAGGCGATGGCGCGCTGGGCCTTGGCCTGGCTTCGGTTGGGCCGGCCCAGTCGGCGAGGGAAACCCTTTGTTTTAAATAACTTTTTTTCAGAGAACTAAAATAATAAAAACAAAATAACTAAAAATATTATATAGGCATATACTATATCAAAATTTTCAGAAAAAGATTTTCTACGACATGAACATTTTTCTAGCATTAAATAAAATACACACAAATTCTAATAATTCCAACAGTGCTCCTGCTCTAATAAGATCCAACAAAATCATTTTAAAAATACCAAAATGAAATCAAATTTATTTCTCTCCAATTTTCTGTTGTAGGGAATCATGTTACCCTATTTTCCATGTATTTTATTTTTGGAGAAAAATGATTTGAATAAAATCCAAATAACTCCAAATTGAAAAATAATTCCAGAAGACTTTGAATTTGATCCTTTGAAACTCCCAACTCATATTTCATATAATTTGAAGAATTCATTTTATCTCCTCTCATGAAAATCATTGAGTTGCATAAAGTTTCAGAATTGGAAATATTTTCCAAATGAAATTCAAATATTTTCAACACCCCTTGTCATTTAAATAAATGGAAGAAGTCATGTCATCTTCTCTCGATGGTTTTGTGGTGAAAAGAATTTGAATTCACAGAGATCACGGATTCAAAATGAAAGTTTAGGAAAGTCCTTTTATTCCCTCTGATTTAACTTTCAAAAAGGTTTCGAATTTCCCTCAATTTCACACAATCAATCAAACAATCAATCAAATCTATCTATTTATTATAACATTCCAAAATTTAGAATTTTGGGATGTTACAGGGGACCTGTTGGTGTTGCCTGGATGCCACTGAGCCCTCGGAGCCGCCCCTAGCCGTCGTCTTCAACCTCTCCAGCAAACCCCGTTTGCGACCGAAGCTTGCGAGTTCAACCACGAGAAGGTCCATCAACCCCACGCCAAGCCACGGGCACAAGCAGGTGCGCCATGAGCCCAGCTTCAATCCTATCCCTCTAGCCTAGCCCCAAACCCCCTCGTCCCCGGCGTGAGCTCCGGCGAAGCCCGGCCTCTCCCTGATCTCGCGCTCCCCGTCTCTCTCCTGACGCGCGGTCCCACCTGTCAGTCTCACCACTCGCGCACGAATCGGTATGAGTGGAGGCGCCTTTTCTGTTTACGCCTTCGATGTCACCCCCAGGATTTCTGCTTAATTCAAATATTATTCAGAAAATTGACTAAACTTTGACCAGCCACCATTTCTTAACCATAAGTCCAAATGAATTGATTCTTTTTGTATTGCCTTTGTTTTAGAAAACTCTAGCAGCACACCAAAAGGTGGATTTTTCCTTGCTGTCTAGAATTTCTGGTGATTTCCAGAATGTGTTTTGATAATTGTTTTTGTTGTTTTAATTTCTTTTCAGAAGGAGAAGCTTGTCTTGAAGCAAACCAAGAGGGGTGTGATCCTCCTCTACACTAAGGTAAGCCACACCAACATTTGGATGGTGTTATTTCAATATCTATGATTTTCTACTTGAATATGAGTTCTTATTTGAATTTAAAATTTGATGAATAAATTTAGTTAATTATTAGTTATTTTATCATGCTTGATATGCTTGTTTTAGTTACTAGTTGAATGCATGAACTTGTTTGGTCAAGTAGAATAAGATTTTGCACTAGCTATATTGTTATGGTAAATAATGAAAGTTCTTTTATTAAGTGATACTTTTATTTAAATGATGAACTAATAAAAATATTGCTTGATAATAAAAATGAGTTATAACGAGAGAAGTTTTGATTCTGAGTATTGCAAGTGTAACGCCCCAGATGTAACTTGCCATATTTCTACTCCGACTCTTGCCATTTCAGGCTTTAACTTATGAGATTCCCTTCGTGGTTGGGTTTTTGTCTTCGTTTTGCATTTTGTTCGTGTCAGGCATTTCATATCATGTCATCATGTGCATCGCATTTGCATACGTGTTCGTCTAATGCATCCGAGCTTTTTCCCCATTGTCCATTTTGCAATCCGACACTCCTACGTGCACCGGCGTCCCCCTTTTGTCTCTTTTCGTGAGCGGGTGTTAAACATTATCAGAATGGACCAAGATTTGCCAAGCGGCCTTGGTACACCACTGACAGACCGCCTGTCAAATTTGTGTCATTTAGAGTCAGTTTGAAACTCCAACGGTTAACCGGGGAACCGTATAGGCCTCGTGTGTGTTGCAGCCCAACACCCCTCCAAAACGGCCCAATAACCCTTCCAAAGCAGTCCCATGTCCTCCGCCATCGGATCACGATCGCGTGGTCGAAAACTACACCTCATTTGGACACTCCAAACTCCTCCTACCTATAAATATGTCCTCCCCTTCCAAAAATCTAGGTCCAAACCCTAGCCAAACCTCCCCCGCCGCCACCGGACGCGTCCGCGACGGCCGGACACGTCCGTCGCCGCCGCCCGACGAATCTCGCGCCGACACGTGGCCACCACCGCGCCTACATCGCCGCCACCGCCCGGGGCCCAGATCCGGCCCGCCCTGGGGCCGAACCGGGCCTCGCCGGGCCCGCGCGCCGCCGCCCGCTCCCGCGGCTCCTCCGTGCCCCGCCGCCGCCCCGCGGCCGCCGCCCGCCGCCCGGTCGCCATCTGGCGCCGCCGCGCATGCCACGCCTCGCCCGCCGCTTTCCCGCCACCGGCGAGCAACTCTGTCGCCGCCTCTTCCTCCCAGCAGCTCCGGCGCACCCCGGCCTCGACGCTCCGACTGCCTTCGTCTTCTTCGGGCAGATCCGGCCACCGCGGCGCGAACTCCGGCGAACCTCGTTTCCCATGCGAAGGAACCCTAGATATGGAAGTCTACTCGCCCTCTTCTTCCCTAAGTCTTTTCCCTGTTAAGTTTTCAGCCCCTGTTCATCATGCCATAGCTTGTTGCATACTGCTCCGTTACACGCGCATGATATATGAAAATGTTCATCATGATGTGCTCTTCATTTTGTTCCATTGTGACATGCTTGTTTGAGTCCATCTTGATGCCCAAATCGTTGATGCAAGAGTGCTATAAATTGTTAGGTGCTGTTACTTAGCAGATTATGAGCATTTGTCATTTTTGTCATATTTGTTGTGTGCATCATATGGACATGAGCTCTACATGTGTTTTGATCTATGCCATGCCATCTTTATAGGGGTGTATGCCATGTATTTTTGTGATCTTTGTGGTGACTAGCACAAGCATGCAAAGTAGCCTTCGTGATATTGCTGATTTCAGGGACTTAGGATTTTGCCAAGTCCTTGCTCTGCTGTTATTTGTATGCCATGTATCCATGATGCTAAAGTGAGATCCGTGCTTATTTTGAGTTACTTCAGTAAGGATAATTTGGACATATGGGTGTTCTCTATCTATCCATGCCCCTGTTTGCAATTATGGAGTGTCCTAGCATGTCTCAATCTTGCTCTACTTTTGCTATAAAATGTTGCTGGCAGATTGTTTACATATTAATCAATTTTTCCATGGTTGTTGTAGTTGATCCATACATGCTATAATCTTGTTCTTGCCATGGTTAGCCTTGTGATCATGTCTTTTTGTCGATTCTATGCTTATCTTGTCATGCAATGCCTTGTGTTGAGTAAATAGAGCTCGTAAATATGCCTTCATAACTCTGTTTATGTCATTCCCAGTTTTCTGCCAAGTCTGAATCTGTTAACGAAACTTGCTATGTTTACATGGGCGCGATCATATCTTCTGTGCCTTTTTTGCTCTTGATCACTAAGGAACTTTTATTCTATGCCTTGAGTACATTCATACCATGCCTTTTTTTGCTATGATCTGTTCTGCAGAATGTTGTTTGCTTGCTCTATACATTGCTTCCTGATGTTAATTCCTGGCATGTTAGTATTTTCACTAAGTCTGTGAAGCTGATATATTTTGCACGTTTTCCATGCTGGTTTGAACCTGCTCTTGTGTGATCTAGCCGTAGCTCAGTGTTCATCTTTTGTTAAGCATCTTGAGTAGATCACTTCCATGTGCTTTGTTGCTATGTTGGAGTGCAGTAGTTTAGTTTCTTGTTGCATTCTAGATAGCATTGTGCTATTAATCGTAGAATTGTGCCATTCTTGTTTTGCTTGCCATTTGCAAACCGTGCCTCTGTTTTTGGTGATCTTTATATCGATTTTGACCGAAATCATCTCATCTTTCCAGCGGCACACTACGTTTGCCAAGTTGATGCCTTGATCAATCTTTTCCTTCCGGAGCATGCATAGGCATTGCATATCACATCTCGCATATCATGCCATGTTTTTGCATCATGTTGCTTGTGCATTGCACCGAGATTGATTGTTGGTACATTTGCTTGTGTTCTTGCTTTGGGTAGAGCCGGGAGATGAGTACGTGATCGAGGAACCTGTCGAGTTCGCTAACGAGGATCAAGCTTTCATCACCTTTGAGAATTTTGCAAGCAAGATGACCAGACCCTCGAAATCACTTCTACCTTTGCTAGCTAGTTGTTCGCTCTATTGCTATGCTGCGATACCTACCACTTGCTATATCATGCCTCCCATATTTCCATGTCAAGCCTCTAACCCACCTTTCCTAGCAAACCGTTGTTTGGCTATGTTACTGCTTTACTCAGCCCCTTTTATAGCGTTGTTAGTTGCAGGTGGAGATGAAGGTTTGTTCCATGCTGGAACATGGATATTTTTGGGATATCATTATTATATCTTGTTTAATTTAATGCACCTATATACTTGGTAAAGGGTGGAAGGCTTGGCCTTAAGCTTGGTGTTTTGTTCCACTCTTGCCGCCCTAGTTTACGTCATACCGGTGTTATGTTCCTTGATTTTGTGTTCCTTACGCGGTTGGGTGTTATGGGAACCCCTTGACAGTTTGCTTTGAATAAAACTCCTCCAGCAACGCCCAGCCTTGGTTTTACCATTTGCCTACCTACCACCATATACCTTCCCCTGGGTTCTGCAGAC
>NC_041384.1:313529952-313551476 GCF_002162155.2 Triticum dicoccoides
GGGGCCAGTGCTCCTCTGAGTGTTGGTCTGAACCGAGCTGCATGTGGGGCCACCTCAGGGAAACTTGAGGTTTGGTTTTACTCGTAGCTAGTCTAATCCGGTGTTTCCTGAGAACGAGATGCGTGCTAATCCTATCGGGATTTGTCGGCACATCGGGTGGCTTTGCTGGTCTTGCTTTACCATTGTCAACATGTCTTGTAACCGGGATTCCGGGACTGATCGGGTCTTCCCGCTAGAAGGAATATCCTTCGTTGACCATGAGAGCTTCTGATGGACTCAGTTGGGACACCACTGCAGGGTTTTGAACTTTCAAAAGCCGTGCCCATGGTTATGGGCAGATGGGAATTTGTTAATGTTTGGTTGTAGAGAACTTGAAACATAACTTAATTAAAATGAATCAACTTCGTGTGTAGCCGTGATGGTCTCTTTTCGGCGGAGTCCGGGAAGTGAACACGATTCCTGTGTTATGCTTGAACGTAAGTAGCTTCAGGATCACTTCTTGGTCACTATTAGTTTCTCGACCGTGCTTTGCTTCTCTTCTCGCTCTCATTTACATAAGTTAGCCACCTTATATACTAGTGCTTGCTGCAGCTCCACCTCAATACCTTTCTACCCATAAGCTAAAATAGTCTCGATTGCGAGGGTGTGAGATTGCTGAGTCCCCGTGACTCATAGATACTTCCAAACAGATGCAGGTGCCGATGATGCTAGTGCAGGGGATGCTACTGAACTCAAGTGGGAGTTCGACGAGGATTTGGGCCGTTACTATGTTTCTTTTCCGGATGATCAGTAGAGGAGCCCAGTTGGGGCAATCGGGATCTAGCATTTGGGGTTGTCTTTCTTTATTTTGGTTCCGTAGTCGGACCTTGATTGTATTCTGGATGATGTATGCTATATTTATGTATTATGTGAAGTGGCGATTGTAAGCCAACTCTTTATCCATTTCTTATTCAGTACATGGGATGTGTAAAGATTACCCCTCTCGCAACATGCCTACCATGTGGTTATTCCTCTAAGTCATGCCCCGACACGTGGGAGATATAGCTGCATCGTGGGTGTTACAGCAAGATAATTATATTGTTAAGTTTGATCGATGATTATGAGTTGATTGCTTTGCATGACGCGTAGTTGCATGATTATGGCATTATATCATATTTGATAAAAAGTTTTTATCAAAGTTAGATTTGATTAAGTTCAACTTGAATATGACGTTGATCACATCCTAGTGCCACTGAATTGGGTTTTTCTTTAGTGCGACCACATTTACCTTATGGGAAGGTCTTGATTCGGTCTTTTGTTGTGACTCTCACCGGTGCCTCCCGCGAGGGAAGGTTATGGGCATGCATACCCTGGCCCGGTAGACACACATAACCTTGTGTGCTCGTTTTTGTTTTTATGGTACCTTGTCCCCGTTTGGGACCGTTTTGCCACGATGGTGGCCATTGGTATCTTTGGTAGACACGGGGCCACACAAGACCTAGCCCTGAGAGGGAGTTGGTCGAAGTGGCCGGGGAGAGTCCATGACAAAGGGAGGGTTTCGTCGGAATGCTTTGGTCCACTTGAATGGGAATGCGAGGCCAGGTGTTCCATAGTCTGGGTAAAGTGCGCTACCTCTGCAGAGTGTATTTAATCTATAGATAGCCGCGTCCTCGGTTATGGGCATAACTCATGAGTAAGTCACACCATGGATCAACTTTTATAATTAATTTTGCAAACTAAAATGATAGTTGTGATGCATTGTGATTCGTGTGGTTCATGAACTCGGGAGTTGTCCATGAGTGATTGGTTTCAGATGTGACCCCGGTATGGTCACCGTTTGGTTATGAGGTAACCGTCTGGTAAGCGAGTCCGTTGGACTCAGTGCATGTATCGTTTGTACTACTTCGGTAGTAGTTCTTGCATTGCATTAATATGATTAAATATCATGATATTGTTTGTCATCGTGCTTATGTTTGTTGTGAGCTTGCAAGTACATTCAATGTACTAACCTGGCGTGTTATGCCAACTTTCAGGCAAGTCAGTTCGCATCGGAGCGCATGTCGTGTCTAGGTCATGTCCACGTCGATGTCCCTGTGCTATGGAGTTCCACTTCGTCGTTCTTCCGCTGTCGCGTAGTTCGTGTGATCGAGGCCCCGTCATGTTCATTAAATAATGTACGTACTGTCTAGCAGCACTGTGCGTGCCGCCTGGCCTCGTATCTCGATGTAATATCAAACTTATGTAATCCACTAGCATCAATAAAGCGATTGTTTCTGTACCATGTTGTTGTGTATTGCCAGAAGACTTGATCTCTGGGCTGGTAATGCAAGGTAAACCGGTTGCTCTGAGCCAGGGTGGCACAACGATTGTTATCAGAGTCACGCTGATTGTAGTACATGCTAGACCGTTAGTGCGTTAGTGAAATGGTAGATAGTATGACATTGTAGTTACCTTGCACCTGCGACAAAGAATGCAGTAGCCAAAGTTTTGCTTCCGACTGTAAGCTCCACATGCATCACACCTCTGGCTTCATTTTTCTCTTTGCCTTCAAATCTATTGAGCACCATATTCGTCTTTATCAGCTCTTCGGCAGGCAAACCCAATTTCTTGAAGACCGAATAGGGCATATGATTTACCACAACACCACCATCAACAAGCATTCGACTGAGTGGTGATCCGTTGATATGACCTCTAAGATACAATGGTTTCAAATGTGTCACTAGGTCTTTCGGTTTCCCGAATATTGCTTTTTTAGGGCCAAAATCCAGCTGAGCGACCTCCCCTTCCTCATCTACAGCATGAAACTCGACGGGTAAGTAATACACCATTTTAATATCCATACCTTCATGAACCGGTCTAGACTCATAATCTAACATATCCTCCTCTTCCCCTAGTGTATCCACCGATTCTGAAATTTGTTCGAGCGAAGAGGAAGAAATAGGTATCACAGATGATGTAATGATTACATCGTCCTCTTTCGATGGTGTAGGTGCTACTGTGATAGGCGCAGAACCAACTGCATCTTGTATTTGTTTAGGGCTCCACACTTGTTTTGTATGCACCATGGGCCGAGTGTCATTGAACAACTTATCTCTTTGCTTCTCGGCCTCTTGTTCTGTCATCTCTTGACTTCTTAACCTCTATAGTTTCCTCTTGTGTGTCTTTGTTAGCCCTGGAGGACACCACTTAGGCTGAGTGTATTTAGTATCTCTCGTCTTTACTTGGCTGGTGTTTGCTTCATGGTCGTTAGCCGAGTACTTTGGCACGATAGCAAGTATTGGCTCAGTCGGATTGCTATGCATAATCGGTTGTTCTATTGTGAATGTTTCAGTGCCCAAGATGAGTGAGTCGGCATCGATTTTTTCCTTGCCTTTGCTTGACTCGTCTGTTGCAGCACTTGGCGACTTAACACGCCATTCTTGCTTGCCGACCCTTTTTGATTATCTTGCACTAGCCGATTGACACCATTGTTCAAATGGCCTCGTGTGGGATAAGAAAGTCTCGCATGAACGGGCCTCCTCGGTTTTGCCCAACCCGGATGAAAAGCATAAGGGGCCATTGGGGGCTGCCACCAGCCTCCATTGAAGTCTCTCATGTAGTATGGCACATAGGGGGTGGCGGCATCCATGGTCCCGGCGCCCACAACCCATATGGCCTTGCATGATGCTAAAATTCTTCCCGAGGAGGTGACCTTGTGCGCTTCAAATTTGATAACCGGTTAGAGCTAGAACCGACCGCATGATTGGCATACTTGGACAACAACATATCAAAAGTTGGCTTGATTTTCTTGCGCTGCACTTTAGCTTCATTCATCTTCCACTTACCAACCTCTGGACTCTTGGGCATAACAAATTTGACATGAGTGTTCTCTTGCACTTGTGGTTTCCCCCCGAGTGTCGGATTATTCATGGTGATCTTGATTATCTCCTTGCCACCGTGTTACTTGTGAAGCATGACTTGTCTCCCCAAGACCTTGTTGCCTTCCTTGTCTTTCCTGGGCTCACCAACAATGATACTAGCTTTATTAGTAGTTTCGTCTACCTCCGGCCAAATGAGTAGCTTCTTCCCCTCAAAATCCATGGTATTCATTGGATAAGTCTGTTTATCAACTTGCATCTCAGAAAAGTCCAATCGTCCGTCATTAATGGCCGAATGTATCTGTCATCGAAAAACATTGCAATCGTTAGTAGCGTGGGAAAAAGAATTATGATACTTACAATAAGCGCATCATTTTAGCTCTTCAAACGGCAATATAGTATGAGATATTCTAATAACCTTGGCTTGTAACAAAGTATCAAATATTCTATCACACTTACCAATGTTGAAAGTAAATTTCTGAAGGAAATATGCCCTAGAGGCAATAATAATGTTATTATTTATTTCCTTATATCATGATAAATGTTTATTATTCATGCTAGAATTGTATTAACCGGAAACATGATACATGTGTGAATACATAGACAAATAGAGTGTCACTAGTATGCCTCTACTTGACTAGCTCGTTGATCAAAGATGGTTATGTTTCCAATCCATGGACAAAGAGTTGTCATTTGATTAACGGGATCACATCATTAGGAGAATGATGTGATTGACTTGACCCATTCCGTTAGCTTATCACTTGATCGTTTAGTTTGTTGCTATTGCTTTCTTCATGACTTATACATGTTCCTATGACTATGAGATTATGCAACTCCCATTTACTGGAGGAACACTTTGTGTGCTACCAAACGTCACAACATAACTGGGTGATTATAAAGGTGCTCTACAGGTGTCTTCGAAGGTACTTGTTGGGTTGGCGTATTTCGAGATTAGGATTTGTCACTCCGATTGTCGGAGAGGTATCTCTGGGCCCTCTCAGTAATGCACATCACTTAAGCCTTGCAAGCATTGCAACTAATGAGTTAGTTGCGGGATGATGTATTACGGAACGAATAAAGAGACTTCCCGGTAACGAGATTGAACTAGGTATTGAGATACCGACGATCGAATCTTGGGCAAGTAACATACCAATGACAAAGGGAACAACTTATGTTGTGATGCGGTCTGACCGATAAAGATCTTCGTAGAATATGTGGGAGCCAATATGAGCATCCAGGTTCCGCTATTGGTTATTGACCGGAGACGTGTCTCGGTCATGTCTACATAGTTCTCGAACCCGCAGGGTCCGCACGCTTAAAGTTTGATGATGGTTATATATGAGTTTATAAGTTTTGATGTACCAAAGATAGTTCGGAGTCCTGGATGAGATCGGGGACATCACGACGAGTCTCGAAATGGTCGAGACATAAAGATCGATATATTGGACGACTATATTTGGACAGCAGAAGGGTTCCCAGTGATTCGGGTATTTTTCGGACTACCAGGGAGTTACGGGAATACGGGGGAAGAAGTATATGGGCCTTATTGGGCTTTAGGGGGCAGAGAGAGGCAGGCTGCGCGTCCCCCCAATGACTAGTCTTAATTGGACTAGGGGGAGGGTCGGCGCCCCCTCCTTCCTTCTCTTCCCTCTTCCCCTTTGAGGGAGTCCTAGATTAGGGGGTCTCCGGACGGCCGGCCTGTTGAACTATGAAGATACGAGATTGAAGACTTCGTCCCGTGTTCGGATGGGACTCTACTTGGCATGGAAGGAAAGCTAGGCAATACGGATATGCATATCTCCTCCTTTGTAACCGACCTTGTGTAACCCTAGCCTCCTCCGGTGTCTATATAAACCGGAGGGTTTTGGTCCATACGACAACATACAATCATACCATAGGCTAGCTTCTAGGGTTCAGCCTCTCCGATCTTGTGGTAGATCAACTCTTGTACTACTCATATAATCAAGAATAAATCAAGCAGGACGTAGGGTTTTACCTCCATCAAGAGGGCCCGAACCTGGGTAAAACATCGTGTCCCCTCCCTCCTATTACCATCCGCCTTAGACGCATAGTTCGGGACCCCCTACCCGAGATCCGCCGGTTTTGACACCGACATTGGTGCTTTCACTGAGAGTTCCTCTGTGTCGTCGTCATTAGGCTTGATGGCTCCTTCGATCATCGATAGCGATGAAGTCCAGGGTGAGACTTTTCTCCACGGACAGATCTTTGTATTCGGCGGCTTCGTACTGCAGGCCAACTCGCTTGGCCATCTGGAGCAGATCGAGAGTTACGCCCCAGGCCACCAGGTCAGATTTGGAAGCTTAAACTACATGGCCGACATTCGCGGAGACTCGATCTTCGACGGATTCGAGCCCCTTCCAAGAGCGCCGCACGGTCACGATGAGCATGATTTAGCTCTACCATCGGACAGTGTTCAGGAAACCGCACCGGCAACCGCTCCGACCCTCAATTCGGAGCCAATTGCGCCATCCATGGATGGGTGGATAGACCCCGCAACGGAGGCCGCACTCTCATCGGTGATCGAGCCGAGTATCGACCTTACCCTTCACGAGAGCCATGACGCCAAATTGCCGGATTCTTCCCCGGCCACGGAGTCCGAACCGCCTGCGCCCGTGCCTATCGAATCCGACTAGGCGCCGATCATGGAGTTCACCTCCACGGATAACTTTCGGCCCTCACCCTTCGGCTACATGTTGAACTTATTAAGGTCTCTCTCCCTGTCAGGAGAGTCCTGGCCGAACTATGTTCGGCAGGATTGGGATGAGGAGGACGAACAAATTTGCCGCCCACCCACCGCCCACTTAGTAGCCACTGTCGACAATTTGACCGACATGCTCGACTTCGACTCCGAAGACATCGAAGGTATGGACGACGATGCAAGAGACGAACAGGAACCACTGCCCACAGGGCACTGGATGCCCACTTCATCATATGATGTATACATGGTGGACACACCCAAAGAAAACGACGATGAGGAACGGAAGGACGCAATGAAGGGTTGTTCCCTCGAGAAGCAGTCAAAGCGGTGGCGTAAGCGCCGCTCCAAATCCTACCTCGGCAAAAGCAGCGATCATATAAACCCAGCGATAGAGCAAGGCGAGACAACGGACGACAAACACGACATTGAACCATCGTCCGACCATGGCAACACGGAGAATCAAACCGAACAACCCGACTCCGTCGAAGATAAAGTCCGGATAACATCACACCGGAAAGGCATCCGGAGCAACAAAATACCCATAAAAGGCTTGTTACCACTGCGAGGAGTCTGAAAAAGCAGAAGCAAAGGCTCAGGACTGCACAAGACACACTCAGAATCAGATGGAGTGAAGTACTCAACACTGCAGCGAAGTACGGCGGTAATCGCCTTACGAAGAGCTACCCGAAGCGAAAGCTGCTACCTGAATTCGATGAGGAGGCCTTAGATCCCCCACAATCAAAAAACAAAACGGCCATCCGGTCGAATAGACGGCCTCGTGGCCAACATAGAGCGGCAAACGACGCCGCACATAAGCCAGTACGGGACCCACATGAGGGCTCGCATCAAAAGTACGGCGCAACCAGATCCATCTACGGGCCACGCAAGCGCGCTCCAGTATGCACTGCAACACAACAAACATCCCAACACCACGGTACACCCAAATACAGGGGTGCCGCACACCCCGTATGTTTCACCAATGATGTGCTGGACCACGAATTTCCAGAGGGATTCAAACCCGTAAACATAGAGGCATACGACGGAACGACAGACCCTGGGGTCTGGATTGAGGACTGCATCCTCCATACCCACATGGCTCGAGGAGATGATCTCCATGCCATCAAGTACTTACCCCTCAAGCTCAAAGGGCCAACTCGGCACTGGCTTAAAAGCCTCCCCGAAAACTCCATTGGAAGCTGGGAAGAGCTCGAAGATGCTTTTCGGGCAAATTTTCAAGGGACCTATGTCCGACCACCGGATGCAGACGATTTATGTCATATAACTCAACAGCCTGGAGAGTCAGCCCGAAAGCTTTGGAGAAGGTTTCTCACTAAAAAGAACCAAATAGTCAACTGTCCGGACGCCGAAGCCTTAGCAGCTTTCAAGCACAGCGTTCGAGACAAATGGCTCGCCAGACACCTCGGCCAAGAAAAGCCGAGAACAATGGCAGCATTAACAAGCCTCATGACCCGCTTTTGCGTGGGCGAGGACAGCTGGTTAGCCCGGTGCTCCACCAGCGACCCATGTACATCCGAAGTCAGGGATGAAAATGGGAAACCACGAAGCAGCAAAAACAAGCGCCGAAATAAAGAAGACAGCCCCAAGAGCACGGCGGTAAACACCGGATTCAGAAGCTCTCGGCCAGGTGAGCAAAAGCTGCACTCCGAAGGCAACAGAGACGAACTGTCCATCCTAAACAAGATTCTAGACAAAATATGTCAGATCCACAACACCCCCGATAAACCTGAAAATCATACCCAGAGAATGTTGGGTCTTCAAGCAGTCCGGCAAGCTCAATGCCGAACACAAGGGGCAGGATACACCAAGCGAAGACGAGGACGAGCCTCACAAGCAAAGCACTAGGGAACAATAGAAATTCCCACCAGAAGTTAAAACAGTAAACGTGTTACACATGACAAAGGGGAGAAACAAAGCGGCACTCCTAGAGACACATGTCCCAGGGCCTATCACAGTGGAGTTCTGCCACTGGTCTTCCCAACCGATCACCTTCGACCATCGGGATTACTCGGCAAGTATCGGCATGCAGGATGGGCTGCCTTGGTGTTAGACCCGATAATTGACGGATACCACTTCACACGAGTCCTGATGGATGATGGCAGTAGTTTAAACCTGATATATCAGGACACAATCCGCAAAATGGGGATAGACCCAACAAAAATGAGCCATAGCAATACTACCTTTAAAGGAGTAACGCCAGGCCCAGAATCCCATTGCATGGGCTCCCTACTACTAGAGGTTATATTCGGCTTCCCTGATAACTTCCGCAGCAAAAATTTAACCTTCCACATCGCTCCATTCCAATGTGGCTATCAAGCACTACTCGAACGCGAAGCTTTCGCTCGCTTTAACGCAATACTGCATTATGCTTCCCTCATGCTTAAAATGCCTGGTCCACGTGGCATCATTACAGTAAATGGAAATACTGAGCACTCCTTGCGCGCGGAAGACCGCGCGGCTGCCTTGGCAGCCGCACACTAAACGGCCTCACCAACTAAAGCATCTGACAGGTCGTTAAGACCACAGACACGGTTGGACGAGTCCGGTGTAGCTATATGTAATTGATATAGGTTTGATGGCTATACCCCTATTACAATACAAGGGGCTCAATGCGCGCGCACAAGTGGGAATTAGCTCAACTTTACTCATATTGAACTATATATTGTTTATTTAGTATAACTTACCTTTTGCACGACAACTTTTCAATTTAGTTCCTCTCGTTTTCAAATGACCATCGTGCTACACCCGTCCAGAATATGGCACAACAGAGACACATGCGGAGACGTGCAGCAGGGACCCATTCCAAGGATTCTTTTTAGATTAAGACCCTGCGTAAACCTTTTTTACTGTCTCTTGTTGATACACATCCCTCGGATTCTCAGTACAATTGAGAAGGATGCTGACGTATTGGCAGGTGGCCACGTCAGAATATTGCACGTACCTGGACACCAGGGGCTTATTACAAAGGGCACTGTTTAGGCCCGGTTTACATCATAAAGACCGAATACCTTAGGGAGTGTTCGGCTTCACGAGTTTGGCCTTATATGCATCAGCTCCGAATCATGTCTTTGGTCAAATGTTGGGTTTGCCAGGCTCTTGTGTTTTGCTGCCTTACGTTCCGCTCTATCGGCTAAGATGGCACCAGGAGAACTACTGCGATTGTGCCCTGGTTCATCCGGACGAGGACCTCAGTAGAGAAAGCCGAAAAGTGACTGTCATGATATAGCGTGAGACTAGTCAACCACTCGATGACCTAGCGGAATCTTCGGGATTCCTCCGCCTTAACGAAGGGCCGTTTCCCAGCCAGGCATGTACGCGTCCCGAATCTGGATGAGCGCGGAGCCACCAGGGGCTATATAGTAGCCCCACTGTCAAACTCCTCTAGCTAAGTGAAAGTGTTAAAGCATTATAGTCTGGTTGCCTAGTTTGATGCGCTATCACCTCCTTAAGGGACCAAGACGTTGATCAAGTGTGAACATGCGTCTTCTATGAACACCCCCGCATTATATGCGTGGGGGCTGAAGACGATGACTGCCATCTTTCAGGTTATATACATATATACATAAACGGCCGCACAGGAGGCATCATGGCACCTTCGAGAAAAAGTATAAATACAACCTTGATAAATTCAATAAAACATTGTTTGTACAATGGGACTACATGTCACTGGAAAATAATATTCTTTGAGCACTGCGCCTCTATCAAACGAGCGCCTTCAAGGACTTCTTCAAAGTAGTGCTCGACCGCCACTCGGCCTATGGCCGAACCCTGTGCTGCAATAGTTGTGGCCTCCATCTCCGCCCAGTATGTTTTGACGCGGGCAAGGGCCATCCGCGCACCTTCTATGCACGCTAATCTCTTTACAACATGGATGCATGGCACAACTTCAAGGAATTGTTGCACTAAGCTAAAGTAGCTACTCGGCCTTGGCCCTCCTGGCCACAGGTGATCCACAACAGACCTCATGGCAAGCCCGGACAACCTATGGAGCTCGGCCCAACTGGTCAATCGCTCATTTAGCAGCAGCGGACGGACTGGAGCGTGAAACTGTGACCAGAACAGCTTCTCCACTTCAGGACCTTTCTGATCCTTGAAGTACTCGGCGGCATCAGCAGCGCTGGCAGCCAAATCCATGTACGTGTCCGCAGAACTCCATAGCCGGTCCAGAGGAGCATACTTCGGATCTCCGAACTTAGTCCGCAATAAGAAGGGCTTCCCAGACATGATATCTGCAGCTTGATTCAGCTCCTCCTTCGTTGCTCTAATTTTGGAGCTATCTTGCTTGGCAGCCACTCGGGCCTTCTCCAGGTCTGTCGATTTCGCCCGGTTTTCCTCTTCAAGAAGCCGGTAACGGTCAGCAGCATCTTTTAACTCCACGTTCATCTTGGCAATTTTTTCTTTGCTCTAGCAATCTGCGGCCTGTTCGGCCCTTAAATCTTCGGCCGCCTATAAAGTGGCCGCATTGCTACTCCTTGCTTGCTCCTTGGCTCGGGTAAGCTCCGCCCGAAGGGTCTCCACGGTGGCCGCTCCATCTGTAGTCACAACATATTAGAGATACTAGCATCAGGCTGCTCTTATTATGTGACAATCGCCAGAAAAATCACAGACCCTATGCCTCGTCAAGACGCTTGTGGACAAGCACGATGTCGGCATCTGCCGCATCCAGCTGCCGCTTTAGTTCGACATACCCATCAGTCCGGCTAGCCACCGGAGCCTCAACCACCTGCACATAAAGGCAGTCTAGTTATTACCTGGGACTATGATCCTCTGTTTGCCGCCGTTTTCGATGACAACCAAAGTCTCAGGGGCTACTATCTACACAGGGCACATCTAAAAATGTGCGGTAGTTTCAAAAATGTACATCATTTCACATACCTCAAAACCCGTCACTAGACTCATAAAGGCTTCATGCAGCCCGCTTTCGGCGGACGAAATCCTTTCAATCACCATACCCATCAATGTGCGGTGCTCTTCAGAGATAGCCGCTTTCTCCAGCAGATCCCTCCGTACGTCCGAACGGACACTAGACAGTGTCGGACTCTTTTGATTGCTCTCTTCGAGAGCCGGATACTGAGGACTTCGGGTGGCCATAGGAGTACCTTCTGGCCTTGCCGGATCAGGAGAAGCCCTCCGCGACGACACCTCGGGGTCGCCCGCTTCGTAAGGCGGTGTGGTAGGGGGAGGCGTTTCGCTCTCCATCATCTCCAGAAGAAGATCCCCCAAAGACGAGCTCTGCTGAGAAGGGCTAAGATCCGAACTTCAAGACAAATGCTTCAATTATTTTCCTCAGAAATAGAGCAAGATATTTTCGTTATTGAATACCCTTTTACTTACAACTCGGTAGAGGGCTGATCCCCGCGCGGACATTGTGCAGCAAGAGTACCCTCCGAGGCAGGTCCCTCTGGCGGAGATTTCTTCTCCCGTTTGGAAACCTTAGTTTCCGGATCTTCCGAGGTAGAGCTCTTCCTTCCCCGGGGAGAGAGAATGTTAGATTCTTCCCCTTGGTTATCATCCCTCGCGGAGGCGCTCATTCCCTCGATTGGAATAGGTAGCGTTGGAGGCCCGCTTTCGCCCTCTTTATTCCCCATTCATCTTCCTTTGAGGGCACTAGACAAGGTGCTGGCTCGAGCATCTTTTCCAGCACCGGATTGTCCAAGCCTTCAGGAAGGGGGGCCGACCACCGGATCATCTTCGCCTTTGTTATCCAGTCCTGGTCAAAGAGCAATTCTTCAGAATGATGTCATGATAAATAAAAGGACAGTGTGTTCGGCCATAGGATTACTTACTTGGGGAGCGGGGCGGTGGCAGCTCAGGCCCACGTCCTAGGTAGTGTCCGGACACTCTATTTGGGGTCCAAAGAACGATTTGTACATCTCCTCGTGCATCATGCCGAGGAAATTCTGAATAGTGCATGGTCCTTCCGGGTTGAATTCCCACATGCGGAGGGGCCGGCGTTTGCAAGCCTGGACTCGACGAACAAGCATAACTTGCATTACCATAACCAGACTAAAATATCCCTCGAAGAGATCTTAGATACGGCTCTGCAGTATTGGCACGTCCTTGGCTGGACCCCAACTCAGCCCCCTGCTAGCTGATCCATGACATCAGTTGTGGTGGAGGGCCCGAGCGAAAGATGGGGGCAGCTACCCACTTGGCACTTCGGGGAGTTGTGACGTTAAACCACTCCCGTTGCCACAATCCAGACACATCTAGAAAGGAACCCTTTGGCCATGGAGCGTCAGCAATTTTGCTTATTAGAGCACCTCCGCACGCTACGTACTGCCCCTCGACCATCTTCGGCTTCACATCGAAGGTCTTGAGCCACAGGCCGATGTGAGGGGTAATGCGGAGGAAGGCCTCACAAAGGACAATAAATGATGAGATGTGAAGAAGGGAATCCGGGGCAGATCGTGAAAATCCAGCCCGTAATAGAACATGAGCCCCCTAATAAAGGGATCAAGAGCGAGGCCTAGTCCTCGGAGGAAGTGGGAGACGAACACAACGCTCTCGTTGGGTTCGGGAGTAGGGACGACCTGCCCTCGGGCGGGCAGCCTGTGCGAAATTTCGGCGGTCAGATATCTGGCCTCCCTCAACTTCTTGATGTCCTGCTCCATGATGGAGGAAGGCTGGATCCGGACATGATTGAAGGTCCGAGGCACCTGACCTGGGCTTTGGGTGTTAGAAAGCGAGGCGGGGGAAGGATTCGATTGAGCACGAGAGGGAAAAAAGAAAAATCCTTGTCCCTTTATAAAGGGGATGAATATCAGGCGTCCTCCTCGTGGCCGTTCGAGACTTACCTAAGATCTAGGAGTCATACCAACAGGCACGGTTGGGTTACCCACGTTTGTATTGATGAGAATCCCGTGATAAAGGGAACACGATCTCTGCTTTTGACAAGACGTTATGTGCGGGGCTGGTTAAAGAAAAACGGTTCAAATAATTACCGGGTCGTGGCGTGATGTCATGCTGCCAAAACGTGTCAGTGGATTAGATTTATGGAAATATTATTCTCTCTACGATGGTATGTGGAGCTTATTTTGCATGGTCGGACACTATCCTTGTATTCAAACTCTTCTGTGGTGTATTCGGAGGAGGAACCCGCCATGCAATGCCGAAGACAACACTGCGCGTCGGACTTATCGTCATTGAAGCCTGGTTCAAGGGCTACTGAGGGAGTCCTGGATTAGGGGGTCTCCGGACAGCCGGACTATATCCTTTGGCCGGACTGTTGGACTATGAAGATACGAGATTGAAGACTTCTTCCCGTGTCCGGATAGGACTCTACTTGGCGTGGAAGGCAAGCTAGGCAATACGGATATGCATATCTCCTCCTTTGTAACTGACCTTGTGTAACCCTAGCCTCCTCCGGTGTCTATATAAATAGGAGGGTTTTAGTCCATAGGACAACATACATTCATACCATAGGCTAGCTTCTAGGGTTTAGCCTCTCCGATCTCGTGGTAGATCAACTCTTGTACTACTCATATTATCAAGAATAAATCAAGCAGGACGTAGGGTTTTACCTCCATCAAGAGGGCCCGAACTTGGGTAAAACATCGTGCCCCCTGCCTCCTGTTACCATCCGCCTTAGACGCATAGTTTGGGACCCCCTACCCAAGATCCGCCGGTTTTGACACCGACACCCTTCCTTGTCCCCTACTCCTACTACTTGGAAAGGGGAGGAATCCTACTCCCGGTAGGAGTAGGACTCCTACAGGGCGCGCCATAGGGGTCGGCCCTCTCCTCCTCCTCCACTCCTTTATATACGGGGAGGGAGAAACCCCTTGGAGACACAACAATTGATCGTTTGATCTTTTAGTTGTGTGAGGTGCCCCGTCCACCATAGTCCACCTCGATAATACTGTAGCGGTGCTTAGGTGAAACCCTGCGTCGATAGAACATCATCATCGTCACCATGCCGTCGTGTTGACGGAACTCTCCCTCAACACTCGGCTGGATCGGAGTTCGAGGGACGTCATCGTGCTGAACGTGTGCTGAACTCGGAGGTGTCGTACGTTGGGTACTTGATCGGTCGGATCGTGAAGACGTACGACTACACCAACCACGTTGTGCTAATGCTTCCGCTTTCGGTCTACGAGGGTACGTGGACACACTCTCCCCTCTCATTGCTATGCATCACCATGATCTTGCGTGTGCGTAGGAATTTTTTGGAAATTACTACGTTCCCCAACAGTGGCATTCGAGCCAGGTTTTATGCGTAGATGTCATATGCACGAGTAGAACACAAGTGAGTTGTGGGCAATTTTAGTCATACTGCTTACCAGCATGTCATACTTTGGTTCAGAGATATTGTTGGATGAAGCGGCCCGGACCGACTTTACACGTACGCTTACGCGAGACTGGTTCTACCGACGTGCTTTGCACACAGGTGGCTGGCGGGTGTCAGTTTCTCTAACTTTAGTTGAACCGAGTGTGGCTACGCCCGGTCCTTGCGAAGGTTAAAAACAACACCAACTTGACAAACTATCGTTGTGGTATTGATGCGTAGGTAAGAACGGTTCTTGCTCAGCCCATAGCAGCCATGTAAAAATTTCAACAGAAAAGTAGAGGACGTCTAACTTGTTTTTGCAGGGCATGTTGTGATGTCATATGGTCAAGACATGATGAGATAGAAGTTGTTGTATGAGATGATCATGTTTTGTTGAAGTTATTGGCAATAGGCAGAAGCCTTATGGTTGTCTCTTTATTGCATAAGATGCAAGTGCCAAATAATTGCTTTACTTTATCGCTGTGCGATAGCAATAGTTGCAAGAGCAATAGTTGGAGAGACGACCATGTGACGACACATTGATATAGATCAAGATGATGGAGATCATGGTGTCATGCCAGTGACGATGGAGATCATGACGATGCTTTGGAGATAGAGATCAATGTCACAAGATGATGATGGCCATATCATGTCACATATTTTGATTGCATGTGATGTTTATCTTTTATACATATTACTTTGCTTAGTTATGATGGTAGAATTATAAGATGATATGTCACTAAATTTCAAGATAAAAGTGTTCTCCCTGAGTATGCACCATTGCCAAAGTTCGTCGTGCCCAGACACCACGTGATGATCGGGTGTGATAAGCTCTACGTCCATCTACAACAGGTGCAAGCCAGTTTTGCACACGCAGAAATACTCGGGTTAAACTTGACGAGCCTAGCATATGCAGATATGGCCTCGGAACACTAGAGACCGAAAGGTCGAGCGTGAATCATACAGTAGATATGATCAACATAATGATGTTCACCATTGAAAACTACTCCATTTCACGTGATGATCGGTTATGGTTTAGTTGATATGGATCACGTGATCACTTAGATGATTAGAGGGATGTCTATCTAAGTGGGAGTTCTTAAGTAATATGATTAATTGAACTTTAATTTATCATGAACTTAGTCCTGATAGTATTTGCATATCTATGTTGTAGATCAATAGCTCACGTTATAGCTTCCCTATGTTTTATTTTTGATATGTTCCTAGAGAAAACTAAGTTGAAAGATGTTAGTAGCAATGATGCGGATTGGATCCGTGATCTAAGGTTTATCCTCATTGCTGCACAGAAGAATTATGTCCTTGATGCACCACTAGGTGACAAACCTACTGCAGGAGCAGATGTAGATGTTATGAACGTTTGGCTAGCTCAATATGATGACTACTTGATAGTTTAGTGCACCATTCTTAAATGGCTTAGAATCGGGACTTCAAAGACGTTTTGATTGTCATGGACCATATGAGATGCTCCAGGAGTTGAAGTTAATATTTCAAGCAAATTCCCTAGTTGAGAGATATGAAGTCTCCAACAAGTTGTATAGCTAAAAGATGGAGGAGAATAGCTCAAGCAGTGAGCATGTGCTCAGATTGTCTGGGTACTACAATCGCTTGAATCAAGTGGGAGTTAATCTTCCAGATAAAATAGTGATTGATAGAATTCTCTAGTCACAATCACCAAGTTAGTAGAACTTCGTGATGAACTATAGTATGCAAGGGATGACGTAAATGATTCCTGAGCTTTTCATGATGATGAAATCGTTGAAGGTAGAAATCAAGAAAGAGCATCAAGTGTTGATGATTAACAAGACCACTAGTTTCAAGAAAAGGGCAAAGGGAAAGAAAGGTAACTTCAAGAAGAACGGCAAGCAAGTTGCTGCTCAAGTGAAGAAGCCAAGTCTGGACCTAATCCTGAGACTAAGTGCTTCTACTGCAAAGGGACTGTCATTGGAAGCGGAAATGCCCTAAATATTTAGTGGATAAGAAGGATGGCAAAGTGAACAAGGGTATATTTGATATACATGTTATTGATGTGTACCTTACTATATTCATAGTAGCCCCTGGGTATTTCATACTTGTTCGGTTGCTAAAAAGTAGTAACTCGAAACAGTAGTTACAGAATAAATAGAGACTAGTTAAGGGTGAAGTAACGATGTGCGTTGGAAGTGGTTCCAAGATTGATATGATCATCATCGTACACTCCCTATAATTTCGGGATTAGTGTTAAACCTAAATAGATGTTATTTGGCGTTTGCGTTGAGCATGAATATGATTTGACCATGTTTGTTGCAATACGGTTATTCATTTAAAATCAGAGAATAATTGTTGTTTTGTTTAAATGAATAAAACCTTCTATGGTTATACACCCAATGAAATTGGTTTGTTGGATCTCGATCGTAGTGATACACATATTCATGATATTGAAGCCAAAAGATGCAAAGTTAATAATGATAGTGCAACTTATTTGTGGCACTACAATTTGGGTCATATTGGTATAAAGCGCATGAAAGAAACTCCATGCTGATGGGCTTTTGGAATCACTTGATTATGAATCAGTTGATGCCTGCGAACCATGCTTCATGGGCAAGATGACTAAGACTCCGTTCTCCGGAACAATGGAGAAAGCAACAAACTTGTTGGAAATAATACATACTAATATATGCAGTCTAATGAGTGTTGAGGCTCGTGGTGGGTATCGTTATTTTCTGACCTTCACAGATGATTTGAGCAGATATGGGTATATCTACTTGATGAAACATAAGTCTGAAACATTTGGAAAGTTCAAAGAATTTCAGAGTGAAGTGAAAAATCATCGTAACAAGAAAATAAAGTTTCTATGATCTGATCGTAGAGGCGAATATTTGAGTTACGAGTTTTGTCTTCAATTAAAACAATGTGGAATAGTTTCACAAACTCATGCCACCTGGAACACCACAGCCTAATGGTGTGTCCGAACGTCGTAATAGTACTTTACTAGATATGGTGTGATCTATGATGTCTCTTACTGATTTACCACTATCGTTTTGGGGTTATGCATTAGAGACAGCTACATTCACATTAAAAAGGTGCACCATCTAAATCCGTTGAGACGACACCGTATGAACTGTGGTTTAGCAAGAAACCTAAGTTGTCGTTTCTTAAAGTTTGGGGTTGCAATGCTTATGTAAAAAAGTTTCATCTTGATAAGCTCAAACCCAAGTCGGAGAAGTGCATCTTCATAGGATACCCAAAAGTAACTGTTGGGTACACATTCTATCAGATCCGAAGGCAAGATATTTGTTGCTGACAATGGATCCTTTCTAGAGAAGGAGTTTCTCTCGAAAGAAGTGAGTGGGAGGATAGTAGAACTTGATGAGGTAACTGTACCTGCTCCCTTATTGGAAAGTAGTTCACAAAAATCTGTTTCTGTGACTCCTACACCAATTAGTGAGGAAGCTAATGACGATGATCATGTAACTTCAGATCAAGTTACTACCGAACCTCGTAGGTCAACCAGAGTGAGATCAACACTAGAGTGGTACGGTAATCCTGTTCTGGAGGTCATGTTAATTGACCATGACGAACCTATGAACTATGAGGAAGCGATGATGAGCCCAGATTCCGCGAAATGGCTTGAGGCCATGAAATTTGAGATGGGATCCATGTATGAGAACAAAGTGTGGACTTTGGTTGACTTGCCCGATGATCGGCAAGCCATAGAAAATAAATGGATCTTCAAGAGGAAGACGGACGCTGATAGTAGTGTTACTATCTACAAAGCTAGACTTGTCGAAAAAGGTTTTTGACAAAGTTCAAGGTGTTGACTATGATGAGATTTTCTCACTCGTAGCGATGCTTAAGTCTGTCCGAATCACGTTAGCAATTGCTGCATTTTATGAAATTTGGCAAATGGATAAACAAAACTGCATTCCTTAATGGATTTATTAAAGAAGAGTTGTATATGATGCAACCAGAAGGTTTTGTCAATCCTAAAGGTGCTAACAAAATATGCAAGCTCCAGCGATCCATCTATGGACTGGTGCAAGCATCTCGGAATTGGAATATACGCTTTGATAAGTTGATCAAAGCATATAGTTCTATACAGACTTGCGGTGAAGCCTGTATTTACAAGAAAGTGAGTGGGAGCACTATAGCATTTCTGATAAGTATATGTAAACAACATATTGTTGATCGAAAATAATGTAGAATTATTCTGCAAAGCATAAAAGAGTGTTTGAAAGGAGTTTTTCAAAGAAAGACCTCGGTGAAGCTGCTTACGTATTGAGCATCAAGATCTATAGAGATAGATCAAGACGCTTGATAAGTTTTTCAATGAGTACATACCTTGACAAGATTTTCAAGTAGTTCAAAATGGAACAATCAAAGAAAGAGTTCTTGCCTGTGTTACAAGGTGTGAAATTGAGTAAGACTCAAAGCCCGACCACGGTAGAAGATAGAAAGAGAATGAAAGTCATTCCCTATGCCTCATCCATAGGTTCTATAAAGTATGCCATGTTATGTACCGGATCTATTGTATACCCTACACTGTTTTTTGGCAAGGGAGTACAATAGTGATCTAGGAGTAGATCATTGGACAGCGGCCAAAATTATCCTTAGTAGAATAAGGATATGTTTCTCGATTATGGAGGTGACAAAAGGTTCATCGTAGAGGGTTACGTCGATGGAAATTTTGACACTGATCCAAATGACTCTAAGTCTCCATCTGGATACATTTTGAAAGTGGGAGCAATTAGCTAGAGTAGCTCCGTGCAGAGCATTGTTTCCATAGAAATTTGCAAAATACATACGGATCTGAATGTGGCAGACCTGTAGACTAAACTTCTCTCATAAGCAAAACAGGATCACACCTTAGTACTCTTTGGGTGTTAATCACATAGCGATGTGAACTAGATTGTTGACTCTAGTAAACCCTTAGGGTGTTGGTCACATGACAATGTGAACTATGGGTGTTAATCACATGGTGATGTGAACTATTGGTGTTAAATCACATGGCGATGTGAACTAGATTATTGACTCTAGTGCAAGTGGGAGATTGAAGGAAATATGCCCTAGAGGAAATAATAAAGTTATTATTTATTTCCTTATATCATGATAAATGTTTATTATTCATGCTAGAATTGTATTAACCGGAAACATGATACATGTGTGAATACATAGACAAACAGAGTGTCACTAGTATGCCTCTACTTGACTAGCTCGTTGATCAAAGATGGTTATGTTTCCTATCCATAGACAAAAGTTGTCATTTGATTAACGGGATCACATCATTAGGAGAATGATGTGATTGACTTGACCCATTCTATTGGCTTAGCAATTGATCGTTTAGTTTGTTGCTATTGCTTTCTTCATGACTTATACATGTTCCTATGACTATGAGATTATGCAACTCTCGTTTACCGGAAGAACACTTTATGTGCTACCAAACATCACAACGTAACTGGGTGATTATAAAGGTGCTCTACAGGTGTCTCCGAAGGTACTTGTTGGGGTGGCGTATTTCGAGATTAGGATTTGTCACTCTGATTGTCGGAGACGTATCTCTGGGCCCTCTCGGTAATGCACATCACTTAAGCCTTGCAAGCATTGCAACTAATGAGTTAGTTGCAGGATGATGTATTACAGAACGAGTAAAGAGACTTATCGGTAACGAGATTGAACTAGGTATTGAGATACCGACAATCGAATCTCGGGCAAGTAACATACCGATGACAAAGGGAACAACGTATGTTGTTATGAGGTCTGACCGATAAAGATCTTCATAGAATATGTGGGAGCCAATATGAGCATCCAGGTTCCGCTATTGGTTATTGACCGGAGACATGTCTCGGTCATGTCTACATTGTTCTTGAACTCGTAGGGTCCGCACGCTTAAAGTTTGATGATGGTTATATTATGAGTTTATGAGTTTTGATGTACCAAAGATAGTTCAGAGTCTCGGATAAGATCGGGGACATGACGAGGAGTCTCGAAATGGTCGAGACGTAAAGATCGATATAATGTACGACTATATTCGGACATCGGAAAGGTTCCGAGTGATTCGGGTATTTTTCGGAGTACCGGGGAGTTACAGGAATACGGGGGAAGAAGTATATGGGCCTTATTGGGCTTTAGGGGAGAGAGGAAGGCTGCGCACCCTCCTTCCTTCTCTTCCCTCTTCCCCTTCCTTGTCCCCTACTCCTACTACTTGGAAAGGGGAGGAATCCTACTCCCACTACTAGGAAAAGGGCTATAGATGGAATTGACACTAATGGCGCACCAGACATGTGGTGGGCCATTACTATATACTAATGGCGCACCATGTGTTGGTGCGCCATTAGTGTCCAAATACTAATGGCGCACCACATCCACGGTGCGCCATTAGTAAAAAAACTTTTTTTAATTTTTTTTCAAAACTACTAATGGCGCACCGTGGGAGTCAACTAGTAATGGCGCACCACTCCCATGGTGCGCCATTAGTGAATTTTTTTTAATTTTTTTCAAAACTATTAATGGCGCACCGTTGGAGTGGTGCACCATTACTAGTTGAACTAGTAATGGCGCACCACTCCCATGGTGCGCCATTAGTGAAATTTTTATTTTTATTTTTTTCAAAACTACTAATGGCGCACCGTTGGAGTTGTGCGCCATTACTAGTTGAACTAGTAATGGCGCATCACTCCCACGGTGC
>NC_041384.1:313551887-313616630 GCF_002162155.2 Triticum dicoccoides
TGGAAATGTCAAAAAAATAAAAGAAAATAAGTTTCCCATGTGATATGTGGTCTAGTTGTTGTGAAAATTTACAAATATGAATTTCAACTTTATTTGCGAAATCTCTCGAGAATTTGTAAAATGGGCATAACTTTTGCGTACGAACTCGGATGAAAAAGTTTTTTATATGAAAAATCATCTACTCGAAAAGTTACATCTCAAAAACCATAACTTTTGCGAAATCTCTGACGAAACTCTCCCTCAACACTCGGCTGGATCGGAGTTCGAGGGACGTCATCGGGCTGAACATGTGCTGAATTCGGAGGTGCCGTACGTTCGGTACTTGATCAGTCGGATCGTGAAGACGTATGACTACATCAACCGCGTTGTGCTAAGGCTTCCGCTTTCGGTCTACGAGGGTACGTGGACACACTCTCCCCTCTCGTTGCTATGCATCACAGTGATCTTGCGTGTGCGTAGGAATTTTTTTGAAATTACTACATTCCCCAACAATTTCATCGCTTCATCACGATTCTTATGAATTGGCTTTAAATCCTTGCAAGTAAACGGTTTGGCCCTAGATTGCCCAACAAATTCAGTAGCATAAATATCACCCTCATCGTCCAAGTGATCACTATCATATTAAACCATGTTCATCTTAGGATGATGACCTTTGTATCTATGCACTTCTTTGAGATCTTTGCTTCGGCTTTCCTGAGGCAAAGTACTTTGTAAGACTTGGTTGACATTTAAGAACTCATAGCCTTCTACCTTTTCTCTAATGGGAATTCAAAAACCCCTCAACACTAGGTCCGTCAAGTCCCTCTCTGTTATCACCAAAGTAAAACACCGATTTTTTGTTTCTCTAAACATCTTGACGTAATCGGAGACGAATTCATCATGCCTCTCTTTAACCAATGTTAGATGTGACAACTTGAGTTCATTGTCGCCGCTATAAAAGTGATCATGAAATTTCTGCTCTATCTGCGACCAAACTCGAATGGAACCATGTGGTAAACAAGAAAACCATGAAAAAGCGGTACCAGTTAATGATAAAGGAAATAAACAAACTTTCAATTCATTTAATGAGCCCGCCTCCCCCAATTGTGCTATATATTGACTAACATGCTCCCGGGTGGTTTTTGTGCCTTCTCCGTTAAACTTAACAAAATCCGGAATTTTATATCCTGGAGGGCACTAGATGGCATCAAAGTACTCGGGGTACGGCTTTTGGTAAATCCTATGCCGAGGTAGCTCAACTCCAAAATTCTCTCGAAGCATCTTAGCCATCTCCTCTCTAAGATTAGCTAGATCATCATCCATAGCAGACGATGCAGCTTGTGGCAGTGGCATAGAAGGTGATAGGGGCAAAGGTGTCCCGTCTTTCAATGAGATGGTGGCTATCGTTTTGGAGGAAGTTGACTTTGACGATCTGACTACATACGTGCGAGGACGTCACGCCTTAGCAATCGCTAAACCAACTCCGAGAGGTTATTGACCACGCCGGAGCACGATCAACCTGACCACGAAGGTTTATTTCCTGCAGGCAAACGAAGAACCAGCAAGAAACTAAGATTGCAATCTGGATATTGCGAATATAAGAAGAAAGCTTTATTGATCAAAGGTGGGGTACTGTGACGTCTTTGTCTGGTCGTTGGACACAAACGAAGTACGCGAAGTTGCAGCTATGGCGAACTTTTAATCTACACAAACCCCAAAGTCTAAACGACGCCCTAAGGGTTGTATATATGGAGGAAAAGGGGGGGGGGAGGTTTCGTGGCCCCTGGAGGAGGGGTCCGAAATCAACCCTAACTCTTGTTTCCCCACACATATGGACTCTAAAAACACCTTATACTTAAGTATTTCGAAAATACATGGGCCTGGCCCAATAATAAGGTGACGCAGCACCTAGAATAGCCTCTGGACGAAATTTATGAAGTGGTATCTTGTATATTTCATCCAAGGCTTCATGCACTCCTTATGATTTCTTCAAAGTCCTGAAATCATCACTTGTAACTCCATTCTTGATCCCCTTGCGCATGCCATCATCTCCATGCTTGGTCTTGCTCCAGGAGTCATAAGAAGCAAAGTAATATGGCTATCCGTATGAACAAGAGTATACTGATTGTTTCTACCATGGTGTACAGAATTTTTATAAAATTGCCATGGTCTACCAAGTAATAAGGAACATGCTTGCATGGGTACCACATCACAATCAACATATGTAGAGATACTAAAATGCACACGAACAATACGTGTTACCTTAACCTTGCCGCTGTTGTTGAACCATTGGATGTAGTAAGGATGTGGATGTGGTCTTGTGGCGAGAGATAGCTTCTCCACCATCTCCATGCTAGCCAAGTTGTTGCAGCTCCCTCCATCTATGATGACGCGAACAGAACGTTAATTCACAACTCCCTTTGTATGGAACAAATTATGCCTCTGATTTTGCTCAATTTGTGTGACCTACACACTCGAAACACGTTGAGCAACTAAACATTCATACCAGTCAGCATCTTCAGCAGCCATGTATTGCGTCTCATGATCAGAATCATCTCCACCGTGTTCTTCATGTGTAATAAGAGCCAAAGTCTCCTCATCATAGTCACTAGCGGACTCATACCCACCATCCTCAGTAGAAATCATCACACGCTGAGATTTGCATTCTCTCGCAAAATGTCCTCTTCCCTTACAACGACGACAAATAATATCACTTGTGTGCCCTGTTGATGACATGGAAGAAGAAGAGCCCTGCGCAGGCCCGGTTGGTGTGCTCTTGGCAGATAGTGGTGGTTGTGCCTGCTTTCTTGTATCACGGCTGGAGGTGGCACCTGATGGAGGTGCTGGTGTAGTGGAAGTAGAGGATGCAGGTGGTGTCCATGATGAAGATCGACATGCAGAAAAGTTAGTTCGCGCCAATGCCTGTCGATCCTGCACTTCACGTTCAGCTTTACAAGCAAGATGGAATAAACGAGTGATATTAGTATACTCCTTATACTCTAGAATGGTCTGAATCTCTCTATTTAATCCACCCATAAAATGTGCAAGCATAGCTTCATTCTCCTCAACAATACCACATCTAATCATGCCAGTTTGTAATTCCTCATAATATTCTTCTACAGAATTTTTTCCTTGTCTTAAACGCTGCAATTTTTGAAGTAATTCATGTTGATAATATGGTGGAACCCAACGAGTACGCATAGCAGTTTTCAAAGCAGCCCAAGTAGCTGGAATAGGATATAATCTACAATGTTCGGACCACCAAACACATGCAAAGCTAGTGAAACCACAAACAGCAGCAGGAACACGTCTCTCCTCAGGATATTGTAGACATGTAAATCGTTGTTCAGTTTCAAAATCCCAAGTAAGATATATATTAGGAACATATCTACCCTCAAATGGTGGAATGTTCAATTTCAGTTTAGGGAGATGGTCATGATCACGTACCTGAGGTGGTTCTGTAGCCCTACCATTGCGATGATATGCATGAGTACGACCTGGTGGCGGTGCTCGTGGTGGTTGCACATAGTTCTGATTTTGATCAACCTCATGCTCGTAATGGTCCTCCACCTCTGCAGTAGCAGCAGGAGCTACAGAAGCATCAACAGCGGCACCAGAATTTTAACCAGGCTCAAGGGGAATGCGCAGTGCCTGTCCCACTTGATTTGGAAGGTGATGTTGTTATTGTTGTTGTAGAGGTGCGTTAGGTGCAGCTGGTGGTGGTGGTGGAAGACGCGTGAGCAATTCATTAAACTTGTTATCGAGCTTTGTTTCGAACATCTTCTCCATGCCATCTATCTTCTCCATGGCCTCTTCAAAGCTGTTTAGCACATCTTGCACCTGTCCACTCATCATTTGTTGAAATTTATCATGTAGCTCTTTGTTCGTCATGTTCTCCCAATCTGTCTCATCGGCTTGTGATCCTGCCATAATTAGCAGCAATAGAAACACACAAGAATATGATCCTACAGACTACTAGGAATTGGTGGTGGTGGTGGTGTAATGGACAGTCACAAATCCGTCAAGCGAATCTCAAATTCTTACTAGTTCTTACCAAGCAGTAGGCGGTGATCGGCAACCGTCGTAGTCAAAACTCTCAAAGCTTGGATAGAGCGATTTCCAGGGAGAGTCAAACGCACGACGTAGATGTATGTGGAGCTGGGAAGGCTTATAATATGGTAGCAAAAAGGGTCAGCAATAATCAATTCAGAGATGCAAAGTTGAATAAACGCTCAACGACGGTACGGTGCTGGTCCTAGGCTAGACCGTGCTAGAGACGCGAGCCTAGAACACTAACAAAATCACGGCGCTGCATGTAAACAAGGGAAAAGCACACTCTAGATTTTTTCCGCTCTGTTTTTTTGCGATCCTCTTTTTTTTTGCGAAATTTCACTATAATGGCAAGTGTCTCAAAACTCTTCCCTCGTCAAACTGACAGGATGGGCACGGGATTTTTTTGACTTTTTTCGGAAATCAGGGCAGTGACGATGAAAAAATGTGACAAAAAATCACTATGCTGGCGAGTGTCTCAAAACGGTCCATGGGACCTGAAAATAGGATAGGGAAAATATTTTTGGTCGCCGAAATTTTGGCCTAAAAACTGCCCGGGGGTCGCCGATTTTTTTCCGAGACCTACTCAGGCAAGGAAACACAAAACGAAAACTAGATGGATCTCGAAAACGAACCTAATATGAAAAGAACTCGTATTGGTGGTGGACAGGCAGATGTATATGTGGACTCGGATTGGTGGTGGACAGGCGGATGTATATGTAGACTCGGATTAGTGGTGGACAGACAGATGTATATGTGGACTCGGATTGGTGGTGGACAGGCGGATGTATATGGCAGCGGTAAGGAATATGTTGGTGGTGGTTGTATATGGTTGGAACGATGACGATGGTGCGGCGACGACGTGACAACTTATGACCAGAACTCAAAACTCTAAAAGACTAGACTTTAAGACCAACAACTAGACACGACGATGCAACCACATATTCAACAAAGCAAAATACTGAAAAGACTATGCAAAGGCTCAGACTGGTTCGGATATGATGAACTAACCCTTTTTTGGCTTTTTGTGGACTGTAGGTATGAAGAACAGACTCGATCTAAACTACGAAAAAATGTAAAATCTCACCAAGCAACTTGGAAATCTGATACCACTTGATAGGGGCAAAGGTGTCCCGTCTCTCGATGAGATGGTGGCTATCATTTTGGAGGAAGTCGACTTGGACGATCCGACTACAAACGTGCGAGGACGTCGTGCCTTAGCAATCCCTAAACCAACTCCGAGAGGTTATCGACCATGCCGGGGCACGATCAACCTCACCACGAAGGTCTATTTCCTGCAGGTAAACAAATAACAAGCAAGAAACTAAGATTGCAATCTGGATATTGCGAATGTAAGAAGAAAGCTTTATTGATCAAAGGTGGGGTTCTGTGACATCTTGGTCTAGTCGTTGGACACAAACAAAGTACGCGAAGTTGCAGCTATGGCGAACTTTTAATCTAAACAAAACTCAAAGTCTAAACGACGCCCTAAGGGCTGTATATATGGAGGAAGAGGGGGGGATTTCGTGGCCCTTGGAGGAGGGGTCCGAAATCAACCCTAACTCTTATTTCCCCACACATACAGACTCTAAAAATGGCCTATACTTAAGTATTTCGAAAATACATGTGCCTGGCCCAATAATAAGGTGACGCAACACCTAGAATAGCCTCTGGACGAAATTTATGAAGTGGCATCTTGTATATTTCGTCCAAGGCTTCATGCACTCCTTATGGTGGCTTCAAAGTCCTGAAATCATCACTTGTAACTCCGTTCTTGATCCCCTTGCGCATGCCATTCATCTCCATGCTTGGTCTTGCTCCAGTGTTCATCCCTCTTATCCGTGCCAGGCCCTTCATTTGTAAGCAAAACAAATGTATCCAATTTAGGCAGCATCATATTCTCATGAACATTAGAATCATTACCAAGAAACGAAAGTACCTGATAATTTAATTGGCATGCACGAGCTCTAGTAATTGGTCCAGTATGTATAGCAGCAGGGGCTGTGGGTGTAACAATGCTATTGATGTCCTCATCAGAAGGAGTAGGGTTACTAGCTGTAGGTAGGAATTGTGGCATGGATGTCAACCCATAATTTGGTAGGGGTCGACTGGATGTAGCTGTAGGTAGGGTTTGGTTGGGCGTTGTCACCGAACATGTCATGATCATAATAGGATTAATGAGTGCAGCCACAATCTGATTTGTTTGGGTAGGATAATAAGTCATCGGCATGGGAGGCGACGATGAGATAGGTAAAGCCAAATTAGGGTTTTGCACACTAGCAGCTACACCATCATTACCACTAGATGATTGAGATATATTCTTCTGAGCATTAGTATTTTCTACGAAAGTTTGATAGACTAGATTGTTACCATCAGCAATACGACACTCAATCTAAGCCCACTGCTCAGGAGAAAAGGTTGTACTCATAGAGGGTTTAACCTGCTCGGCTTGTAGAGGAGGGAACTTGATCTCTTCAACCGGAGTGATGTTGCCTTGGCGATTCGTCTTGAACTCTGCAAGGAACTCCTGCAAGTCCTTCTCCTCGCGCGCCTTCCTATACTTCTCATAGACTTGGCCATGATCGGCTGAAATCTCATCAAGACTGGGCTTGATGATGTTATCGGCGTCTACCTCAGATGGCTTGGGAAGATCGGACATGGCGGATGATGACGATTGATCTTCAGTCCCCAGCGGAGTCGCCAAAAAATGTGTTGACACACGAACACTTCACGTGTACCCTCGACACCGGGGGTGATGCAACGCAGGTCACATCAAAGGAGACCCAACCGATAGCGCGATACGCAAGATAGTCGGCGGGCGCTTTTGCAGACCTGAAACCCCGCACACCCGGGAGGGACCCCATCAGGGATTGCAGCGGCTATGGGCTGCCCTAGGTTGATTCGCTCGCCCTTAGAGCCTCGAGATTCACAGCTCTCAAACGAAGAACAGCGAAGAACGAGAGAGAAAAACAATGGAAAGATAAAACGTAGACTGAAAAAGTAGTATATTGATTTGTTTGATTGTGTGTGTTTCAATTGGCCGTCACCCCCAACATATATAAGAGGCGACTGGACCTCCCGTACAGGCAAAGGATTCATCTAGGCTTTCCTTACAAGAAAATTACATTAATTCATGTCCTCCAGTTCTAATTCCAATCCAACTCGGATTCAGCCCGAATCTAGCCCAAACTTTTGTCTTGTTCCTTGTACAAGCTGTGGAATTTACATATGACCTCTGATTGAGAAGATCAAAGTACCAAATTTATGTGACTCGACAAGACGAACAACTCTCCTATTGATCATTTTTCCAAATAAGGTCATATTCAGTACTTTACGAGGTCATCTTTAACTTCCAGTCGAATTTGGTCATGCAGTTTTCATGGCTGTCCAAGTCATTCAGCAACTCTAAAGACTGTATACTATCTCAGATGATGACTCCAAACGAAAAGTTGACCGCTTCGACGATACGACATCTTCCGTGTAGAACACTTTTCTATCCGAGGTCACCTGAATAACCTTTCGAGCCCATCTCCAACTTCCGGTCGGGTTGACCCCGGCAAGCTTTCCACCCCGGCAAGCTTTCACACCGGCAAGCTTTCACACCGGCAAGCTTTCACACCGGCAAGGTTTTACCCTGGCAAGGTTTTCACCCTGGCAAGGTTTTCATTCAGCCAGTAAAGGCCCAATAACTCACGCAACCCATCAAACACCACCTAGGTGGGGGTCTGGTCCCTCGTGTCACTTTTACACTCAAGGACAGCGCGCGAAGTATTGCCTCTAACCTTTGCATAATAACTCGGATTGGGACAATTTTTGCAACAAAATTGATCTTTTCAACGAGACATAGACAATTCGTGCAGATCATTTTTTCATATGAGGCCCTCTTGTGGGCGTAATCAGCTGAATAGTTTTCTGAATACAAAATCTCAGTACTTTGAACACAACTTCAGCCTTAGAGATGAGATCGGATGGCTATGGCCCAAATATCAAAGTTTCTCCTTTTGAAGATACAAAACTTTCTCATTTTGAACACTTTTTTAATTTGAGGCCATTTTAATTGTGTTTTTGACCATGCCAAAATCTTGCATCAACAATACCAACACTCTACCACACAAAAGAAAATTCTCCTCGTGCTTCTAACCCCTCCCCCTTGCATATACACACTCAAGGGAATCTCTCTCTATGACATCATATTCGTCTCTCTCTCTCTAGACCTCTCTCATTTCTCGTGCTATCTCTCCCACGCCTCCTCCCCCCGCCGGCCCCTCTATCCATGCCCCTCACGAATACGTAATGCACACACATGCCTCTCTAGGCCCTGCCAAATAAATCAACTACACATTCACACATGTTACATCATGAACCCCATTGATCTAAAAAGCCCTCTCTTCACGTTTATTTCGCATACAACATTCCTTTTGAATAAAAGTGTGGCCAAAAAAATATTTTAGAATTTCTACATATATACATCATTAAAGTTATATGGAGGAGTATGAACGTTAATTTGCATTGCATGGTGCCCACAATGATATTTATTCGACACTGTGAATTTTTATATTTTTATATTATATATAAAGCTAGTCATAATAAAGAGAAACGTAGAGCATCTCATTCTCAATCGCATACACCCCCTTTACACCCCTTTCACGTACACACACAAACTATATCCAGGTCCTCTAAAAGTAAGCCCCTAGCACATTCAGGCATGTTTCATCTTTCTCTCGTGATTTATACAGTGATGATCATTGTATTTGAAGAGAAAGCAGGATATGTCGTGGAATTGTCACGGCAGATGTCCTAGCGAAAGGACTTAGTAGTAGGGCCAATGCAACTAGGAAGCTTAAAAGGGTTAATCGGGACGAAGGACACGAGAGGTTTTATACTAGTTCGGCCCCTTACAATGAAGGTAAAAGCCTACGTCTAGTTGTGTTTGGAATTGCTGGGGTTTCCAAGACCAGGGAGCGAATATGCTTGTCCTGGCTTTGAGTTGTTGTGTCTTGCCCTAAGCCGCCGCCGGGTCGCCCCCTTATATACACGGGTTGACGCTTAGCGGCCTATAGAGTCCCGGCCGGCTTATAAAACGTGTCCGGCTCGGTGACTTCTTTTACATGCCTTTCTTTACAAGTCTTTCCTTACATACGGCGTTTTAAAATATTGGGCCTTAAGCCGTCTCTGGGCTTAGGCCTTCTATGAATCTTTAACAAACTATCACCTTGAATATTAGTGGGCTTCTTTTGTAACCCGCCATTGGGGTTGACCCGGCCCCTCCTGGGCGGGTCATACCTAGTAGTTATATCCCCAACATAGGCCCCATGTTAACTTTGAACTTTGTTCTTTGTCAATCTTCAGTACTTAGATGAAATCCATCTTCCTCTCTCTGAAGAAATTTTTGTAACCCGCCATGACGTCATCTCTCGAAAACACGAAAAACTACTATGACGCCATCCTCAACGGATCTTTATCTTTTAATGTCTTCTGAGAATCGAGGCGTCCGTTTAGTTGGATAATCATTATTCGGGTCTTCCTTGATTTTCGCGCCCGCCTGTTCGCTTATCCCCTTATAAATAGGCACGCCCCGGTCTTTCTCATTTTCCTCTCTCTTCGTCTTCTTCCTCTCGCAACCCCACCGTTGCTCGAGATTCGCCGCCGTCGCAAAGCCCCTCGTCTCCATCGACCTTGGCCGCTGCATCAACTGGAATTGGTCCAGAGAATGGCAACGACTCTCCACGGAAGATTCGTAGCTGTAAGTGTCTGCCTTCCTGTTCCTCAGATCTGCATTAGGGTTCCTAGGTTTTCTGCGTGTTCTTCTCAGTTCAGCTAAGTTTCTTTGTAGTTCTTCCACTGTCGCGTCTTATTGATCCAAAAAGAACATTACTCGTGCGGTAGTTGTTTTGTGCCCATCCTTGATACCAGTAGATACCTTCTCTTGGTACAAAAAGCCTCATTAGAACTCATGAACTCATATGTGCTAGATTTTTAGGTCTAGAATATTTTTCATTTTGAATGGCCATTTGAGCCAGAATAATATCAAGAAATTATGAAACTTGTTTGTCTCAGCACTTAGCCAATTCTATTGCTGCTATTTCCCAAATATCTATAGTCATGGCGGCTTATGGCGCCGGCTCACTTTTTCCTTTATATGACAATAGCCCTTACGTAAGATGCCATTACTTATCTGTATCATCATTATCTTAACTTTTATTTTCATCATTGGATTAATCCAGCGTATCACTTTCCTTTTAGCTTGTTTTTCATCATGCCGTCCAAAGCACCAACTGTCTGCAATTGGGTCCCCTCCACAGTAACTGAGGATAATTTGAAGGAATTCTTCGCCATATGATTTTTGCCAGGGAAGAATGTTATGTCTTACCGTGCACCTGACCTGGACGAGGAACGGCCCAATCCCAAAGACGGTGAAGTCATTGTCTTCTCTGACCACATGAATCGGGGTTTTTCACCCGCCGGCTCAAAATTCTTCAGAGACGTCCTTCACTTTTTCAAACTTCACCCTCAAGATCTTGGGCCCAATTCCATATCTAATATCTGCAATTTCCAAGTTCTCTATGAGGTGTATCTTCAAGAAGAGTTGACTGTGGAACTCTTTAGAGAGTATTTTTATCTGAACCGCCAGAACGAGTGTACCAATGGCCCTAGCTTGGAACTTGGAGGCATCTCGATTCAGCGCCGACAAGGCGCCGTCTTCCCCCTAATAGTCTTGCCGAGTCATCCCAAAGACTGGAATCAGACCTGGTTCTATTGTCAAGACACTTCACCAGCCAATGAGAAACCACTGTCGGGTTACCGCGCGGAGCGTCTAGATTCCTAGTTTGCGCTCCCTTACAAGCTCACCACCGTCGAACGCAAAAAGATTATTCCATCAATTAAAAGGATTAACGCCTTATTGGGGAACGACTTAACCGGAGTTGACTTGACTTGTTGCTGGGTCTTGTGGTGGGTCATCCCTCTAAGCCGCCGATCCAAATTGATGTATGAATATGGTGGAGGCCCAAATGACTCCCTTCGTCATAGCTCCGTTCAACTCACTGAAGAAGATATTGTTTCAATGTCAACTCTTCTGGTGAACGGAAAATATGAAGACTGCAATAAAGTCGAGTTAAACCCCTTCTGCAAAATTAACCCGGCGCGTGAGGTAAAAACACCTTCTGCAAAATTAACCCGGCGCCTGAGGTAAATACCTGCATGACCTTTGTTTACTTGTTCACAGGCTAAATCTGACTTCTAGAAAGCCAAGTATGACCATGAAGCCGCCAGGCTAGAGCCGCCGCCATAACCGCCAAGAAGATGACCCGGAGGTCTAAGAAGAAAAAGAGCACCGCTGAGGACCTGTTAAAGCTTGATGATACTTTTGAGTCGGAGGTAGCCCTTGACTCCCTTGGCCAGTTTTTTAATAATCTTATTGACACTGACTATTGCCAGGACAACACAGGGGCCAGTCAGGCCGTAGAAGAAGAGGTAACTATTTCCTCCGACTCAGCCTATTTGCCAAGACAGAAACTTTGACTGGTAACCCAGAAAGTATGGTATTCACACCCTTTGGCTTATCTCGACCCTCATTTTCGTTTGAAAAAGCAGCAACATGAGAGCCGCCGTCAGGCCTGGAACGACGATGAACCGCCTTCTGTTCTTCAACAAACTCCTCAAAAACGCCAAAATGAGGTCTCTTTTATCTTCATCTTTTACCTTCCATTAATGGATCTTCTCTCTGGCATTACTAACTTTATTTTATGTTTTGCAGGCGGTGTCTCGCTCCTCTGGCGACTCATCTCAAACTCAATTTCCGGCCTTCAAGACTGCCCCTGGCTAAGGAAAAAAAATCATATTTCCTCCATGTCTTTCAAACTGCATCTTTGTACTAACTGTCTCATAACATCTTTCTTAGTGGCCAAGCCAAGTCCAAGAAGGCCAAAGTAACTAAACCGGCGAAAGACCCGTCAGTCCTTGCACCTGAACTGGCTATGCCAACTTTTCCCCCTCGAACTGAAGCACCAGAAGACCCCACTGCCAATACTCAATTGGATCCTCCTGAACCCTCAGCTGATGATATCGTTGTTAACCCCTCTACTACCAGACCATCCAGTTCAACTAACCCGCCATCATCTTCTGATCATGACGTTCTGGTCACTGGTAGCCGTTTTGTTGAACCGAGGACTCCTACTGTCTTAGCTCGGCACACTGCTAAACAAAAAGCCTTGGAGAGATAGAAAGTGTGTTTTGATATCTCTCATTACACTCATCTGAATGCTAGTGACATATTGTCCGGCTATCTCAGTCACGTTCATTCCAGCCGTGAATTAGAGATTGAAATGGTCAAGCAATTGCAGCTGAAGTATGAGGTATGTTCTCTGGTTTACTTATACTCTGCCAGCCCCCAAGTCTTCAGATGATGAACCTTAATGATCTATAGACTTTATGGTATAGATTGATACTTTCTATCTAAGTTTTTTCAAAAAGTCCAGCAAAGTAGTGTAAACTTAACCTCTAGTCCCCAAGGGCCCGCTCAATTGGTCAATGACCGGTACTTTATCTTCATAACTGCCCTAATAAGCATTGCAATCCGGCTTAAACTTGAGTAACTTTCTGAATCATGCTTTAGCCCCCAAGTGCCAAGTGCTATTACTTTGTAAGGCACTCGGGACTTGAAATATATAAGAGTCATAAGAAATTGCTATGGCAGACATTAGCCCCCAAGTGTCAAGTGGTATTGCGGTGCAAAGTACTTGAGACCTGAATCTTTATAACTTTTAGTTTAAGCCTTGACACACCTATGTATGTTTTGTAGAACGCCCTATCTGAATTGGGCCCTTAATTAACTAATGCAAAGACCTGACTGGCAGATCAAGACGCAGAAATCAAGTCTGCTGATTCTAAACTTCAATTGAGTCTTTCTAAGACAGAAAAATTGAAAACCAGCTTGATTGCCAAAAACAAATCCTGGGCCGAAGAAAAGACGCTGCTTAAACAATGCGCTGAAAAAGCTGAAACGGCTCTTGAGGAGGTTACCACGGAGCTCACTGGCTTAAAGAATCGGGTGTCTCAAATGGTTTCCGCCATTTTTGGTAAGCCATATGTACTAATATTTTGTACCCTTTTTGACCCGGAATACAAACCGCCTGCTGACCCCTTGTTTAAAAAATATGTGCAGGTCCATGAAGCAAAAATATGAGCCAAGATAATGTGACTAAACTAAAGGCGGTCTATACCTTAGTGGAGCAGTTGTACACTGGCGGTCAACGAGCACTTGCTGCTATCTCTCCTTCCAACCAAGGACCCAATCGGCTCAGTGATGTCTTGGAAAAATTTGTCAATCTTACCCGCCAGGTTTCAAGAAGTCAAACGATCATGTGCCAGAGCCGGAGCCTTGACTGCCCTGAGCCGCTCCAAAGCCTGGGTGCCAGATCTGGACCCGACGGATGTATATAGGGGGTACCCTACCGTGAAGGAAGACAGGTATCTATTTGAGCAGGATGACTTTGTTGCTTGCGTGAGGGGAGTTCGACCTCAGGCTACCGTTCTTGGAGATGAGACCAACATTGACAAATATCAGCCGGGTTTTGATTTGGAGAATAATAAGATGGCGACTCCCTCTTACAAGGTGACAGATCTTATCCCGCCGGTTCGTCAACATACGTTTGCTCCGGAAGTTGATCCGGCTAGCCTGATTGATGATGAAGCAGAATTCATTGCCGTGAACGGCTTTGACTGGTCCATTCCTAGCTTCCAATTAGCAGAAGGAGGGGAACCAGCGAGGGAAGAGTGAGAACCATCTTTGTGGGCTCTTTAAAGCCTTGTAATAGATTTAGCTTGAAACAACTCTATATTTTGCCTATGCCATCGTGCATAAGATGCCGTGTGTGACTTTTTGCTTCATGATGTCAATATATGCATCACATTTATGGTTATCTCTGTAATATTTCAGCTCTGTTCCTGCAGAAAAGGAAAAAAATTGGCTTGGCAGTTTTGCACCGAATGGGTCAGAACACCTGGTACATGACTAATAGTTTTATCATAGTAGAAAGACAGAACCAGACGTGAAAATAAACAAGGTTGAAACAACCTTTGACTAACACAGAAATAATTGTTCATAAATAACAGTCATACATGTATCTTTGCCATCTGGACCACTGGTTTACATGAACCAGTCCTTTTTTGAGAAGCCAATGCTTCTTCATGCCTGATGATCATCATGCCTTGGCAACTTATTGTCAAATAGTCAAGCCGGTGAAAAGACCGTGTTGATCGTTCGAAATTGACACAATAAAAGACCAGTAAGACAAATAGCAGATTGCAAACAATATAAATTAACTTTGTAACTGAAAGTTGGGGATTTCTGATTCGAATACGATCAGTAAACTGGACCAAAGGGGTTTAAGCTAAGATTCGAATACAATCATATAGCCCCAGTGGCTTTGGCGTTGCGCCGATCAAGAGTGTATCGACAGCTATGTTCTCTTTTGTTCGAATACGACCTATGTTTGAACAGGAAGCCCCCAAATGACCTTGAGAGGTTTTTAACGACCCTGATTCGAATATGATCCAAGTTGGACCCAAAAGGGGTTAAGCTATGATTCGGATACGATCAAGAATCCCCCTAGTGAGTTTGGCTTTGAGCCGATCAAGAGGGTTACGACAGCTATGTTCTCTTGGGTTCGAATACGACCTATGTTTGAACAGGAAGCAAGCTAAAGGGTGATGCTAAGATATGGTTTAATTCTCTTGATCCTGGTTGTGTGCGTAGTCCCCAGGATATGATCTATTTCTTCTCTGCTAAATATTTCCCTGCTCATAAGAAACAAGCTGCTTTAAAGGAAATATACAACTTTGTGCAAATTAAAGAAGAGAGTCTCCCACAATCTTGGGGGAGGCTTCTCAAGTTACTTAATGCTTTGCCTGATCATCCTCTTAAGAAAAATGAAATACTTGATATCTATAATTGACTAACCAATGCTTCCAGAGATTACCTGGATAGTTGTGCTGGTTCTCTTTTCAGGGAAAGAACACCGGATGAAGCCGAAATCTTATTGAATAATATGTTGACAAATGAAAATAATTTGGCACCTCCTGAGCCAGGTCCTAAGGAAGCTCCTGCTCCAATTAATGAACCTATTCCTAAACCAACTCCGAAGAAGAGAGGTGTTCTATTTCTCAGTCCTGAAGATATGCAAGAGGCAAAGAAATCTATGAAAGAAAAATGTATTAAAGCTGAAGATGTTAAGAATTGACCTCCTATTGAAGAAATACATGGTCTCAGTTTACCGCCTAATGAAGAAATATATAATCTTAATCCTTTATTTATTGAAGAACCTCCAGACCTTGATAACCCGACACAGGTAGTAAAGGTAAATGCTCTCTATAGATATGATAAAGCTGAAATCCCTCCTACTAAAATTGCTAGTCAATGCTTGGATGAGTTTGATAATTTTATGTTTAAGCAAGAAGACTTCAATGCTTATTTTGGTAGACAATTAAAACAAGATGCTGATATGATTAAATACTTGGGTGATTATGTGGATAATATTAGAGGTGAACTTAAACTTGATAGTAAACATGCTTCTATGGTTACCACTCAAGTAGAACAAGTACTTCAAGCTCAAAAAGAATTGCTCAATGAGATGAATAGTAAGAAAAATGATTATGCTGTCAAAGTGGCTAGTAGAACTGGTAGAATGACTTAGGAACCTTTGTATCCTGAATGCCACCCTAAGAGAATTGATCAAGATTCTCAGAGAAATAAAATCGATGCACGTAGTTCTTCTAAAAAGAAGAAAAAGAAAAATGATAGAACTGTCCAAACTTCTAGTGAACCTATTGCTGAACCACCTGATAATCCAAATGATATCTCTATGTATGATGCTGAAACACAATCTGGTAATGAACATGAACCTAATGAAAATGTTAATGATGATGTTCATAATAATGCTCAACCTAGTAATGATAAAGGTATAGAAATTGAACATGTTGTTGATCTTGATAACCCACAATCAAAGAATCAATGTTATGATAAGAAATACTTTGTTGCTAGGTAACATGGTAAAGAAAGAGAACCTTGGGTTCAGAAACCCATGCCTTTTCCTCCCAAACCATCCAAGAAAAAGGATGATGAGGATTTTGAGTGCTTTGCTGAAATGATTAGACCTATATTTTTGCGTATGCGATTGACTGATATACTCAAAACAAATCCTTATGCTAAGTACATGAAAGATATTATTACAAATAAAAGAAAGATACCGGAAGCTTAAATTTCCACCATGCTTGCTAATTATACTTTTACGGGTGGAATACCATAGAAACTTGGGGATCCAGGAGTATCTACTATACCATGCTACATTAAAAGAAACTATGTTAAAACTGCTTTATGTGATCTTGGAGTCGGTGTTAGTGTTATGCCTCTCTCTTTATATCGTAGACTTGATTTGAATAAGTTGACACCTACTGAAATATGTTTGCAAATGGCTGATAAATCAACTGCTATACCTGTCGATATTTGTGAGGACGTGCCTGTTGTGGTTGCAAACGTTACTATTCTAACGGACTTTGTTATTCTTGATATTCCCGAGGACGATAGTATGTCTATTATTCTTGGAAGACCTTTTCTTAATACTGCAGGGGCTGTTATTGATTGCAACAAAGGCAATGTCACTTTTCATGTTAATGGTAATGAGCATACGATACACTTTCCGAGGAAACAACCTCAAGTTCATAGTATCAATTCTAACGGAAAAATTCCATCGATTATATTTGGAGGTTTTGAATTTCCTCTTCCTACTGTCAAGAAGAAATATGATATACTTATTATTGGGGATGTGCATATCCCTGTTGAGGTAACCTAGTGTTATTCGAAATTTCTCCGGTTTCATGTTAATCGGAATGGGTTTGTTAACAAGACTTGATCAACCTTGTTAGTGGATTCCTTTTGACGAGCATGAGATGGATGAAACTAGAAGCACAACCCTCTGTATGCTTTCTATACTTTCTGTTATTTAGTTGAATAAAGTAAAAATAAATAATTTTATGTCTGTTATCTGATTATCCGTGCAATATAAAAATACCTCGAAAATAAAAGTTCTCCAAATGCCCTGAAAATTAAATATGATTTTTTATAGAATATTTGAGGATTTATGGAACAAAGAACACACCAGGGGGCCAACCACCTTGCCACGAGGGTAGAGGGCGTGCCCCCTGCCTCGTGGGCCCACGGTGGCCCTCCTCCACTTATTCTTCCAGCCACACACTTCATCTTCCTCCCCCAAACACGAAAAACCAACTCAAACCCGAGTCCAAGCTCGTTTTGCTGCCATTTTCGATCTCCGTGCTCAAAGCACCTCTCACAAAACTGCCTGGGGAGATTGTTCCTTGGTATGTGACTCCTCCATTGGTCCAATTAGTTTTTGTTCTAGTGCTTTATTCATTGCAAATTTGTATTGTTTAGGTGACCCTGTTCTTGATCTTGCATGTCAAATTTATATGGTCAAAAGTAGTTTTGATGCATGATATAGGCCCTAGGCACTTGTAGGAGTAGTTGCTATCAATTTTATTGAGTTTGGTTTACTTCTATTTTGAAGTTACTAAAAATTTCAGAATTTTTCAGAAAATGATGAGGAGATATTGAGGGGCTCATCGAGCCAAAGCTCGAAGGAAAAGGCACTGAAGCCTCGGTATAATTTGCCGTGCACCACGGAGGTTCGGGCGTGTGAATGGCCTTCCGAGGATTTCTTGAGAGCAGCCGGGATTTATGAAGATTTTCATGAGTTGACTCATAATGCAGGCCTCACCGCTTTCCTCCACGACCAATGCGATCAGTTTCTCTTACTCACAAATACCTTTGTGCAAAACTTCATTTTCATTCTAGGAACTTGGTACGTCTCCAACGTATCTATAATTTTTGATTGCTCCATGCTATATTATCTACTGTTTTGGACTCTATTGGGCTTTATTTTCCACTTTTATATTATTTTTGGGACTAACCTATTAACCGGAGGCCCAACCCAGAATTGCTGTTTTTTGCCTATTTCAGTGTTTCGAAGAAACGGAATATCAAACGGAGTGCAAACGGAATGAAACCTTCGGGGACGTGATTTTCTCACCGAACGTGATCCAGGAGACTTGGACCCTACGCCAAGGCATCAGAGAGGCGGTCACGAGGGTGGGGGGCGCCCGCCCTTAGGGCGCGCCCCCTGCCTCGTGGGCCCCTCGGAGCTCCACCGATGTACTTCTTCCTCCTATATATACCTGCGTACCCCAAACGAACAGGGGTGGAGCCAAAAACCTAATTCTACCGCCGCAACTTTCTGTATCCACGAGATCCCATCTTGGGTCCTGTTCCGGAGCTTCGCCGGAGAGGGCCGTCATCACGGAGGGCTTCTACATCATCATAGCCCCTCCGATGAAGTGTGAGTAGTTTACCTCAGACCTTCGGGTCCATAGTTAGTAGCTAGATGGCTTCTTCTCTCTTTTTGGATCTCAATACAAAGTTCTCCCCCTCTCTCGTGGAGATCTATTCGATGTAATCTTCTTTTTGCGGTGTGTTTGTTGAGATCGATGAATTGTGGGTTTATGATCAAGTCTATTTATGAATAATATTTCTTCTCTGAATTATTTTATGTATGATTGGTTATCTTTGCAAGTCTCTTCGAATTATCAGTTTGGTTTGGCCTACTAGATTGGTTTTTCTTGCCATGGGAGAAGTGCTTAGCTTTGGGTTCGATCTTGCGGTGTCCTTTCCTAGTGACAGAAGGGGCAGCAAGGAACACTTTTCATTAAAAAATGGCATGGAACACTTTCCAAGTAAGAAAATAAAATTTCCATATGAAACTATCATGAGAGCCACTTATGGATTGCCTACCAAAGATGGCAATACCTAGATCTATGCTCGCTTTTATGCCTAGCTAGGGGCGTTAAACGATAGCGCTTGTTGGGAGGCAACCCAATTTTATTTTTATTCCTTGATTTTTTCTCCTGTTTAGTAATAAATAAATTATATAGCCTCTGTTTTGGTTGTGTTTTTTGTGTTTAATTAGTGTTTGTGCCAAGTAGAACCGTTGGGAAGACTTGGGGAAAGTCTTGTTGAACTTGCTGTAAAAAACAGAAACTTTAGCGCTCACGAGAACTGCTGTCATTTCTATTTGGAAAGTTCTATTTAGTTAATTATTTTTTCAAATGATTAATAGATAAATTCCTCACGTCCAGAAATTTATTTTGGAATTTTTGGGGTTCCAGATCTTGCGCTAGCTACAGATTACTACACACTGTTCTGTTTTTGACAGATTCTGTTTTTCATGTGTTGTTTGCTTATTTTGATGAATCTATGGCTAGTAAAATAGTTTATAATCCATAGAGAAGTTGGAATACAGTAGGTTTAACACCAATATAAATAAATAATGAGTTCATTACAGTACCTTGAAGTGTTCTTTTGTTTTCTTTCGCTAACGGAGCTCACGAGCTTTCTACCTTAAGTTTTGTTTTGTGTTTTGGGTAAGGATTTGATGGATTATGGAACAAGGAGTGGCAAGAGCCTAAGCTTGGAGATGCCCATGGCACCCCCAAGATAATCTAAGGACACCTAAAAGCCAAATCTTGGGGATGCCTCGGAAGGCATCCCCTCTTTCGTCTACTTCTATCGGTAACTTTACTTGGAGCTATATTTTTAATCACCACATGATATGTGTTTTGCTTGGAGCATCTTGTATTATTTGTGTCTTTGTTTGTTAGTGTGACACAATCATCCTTTCTGTACACACCTTTTTAGAGAGCCATACATGAATTAGAATTTGATAGAATACTCTATGTGCTTCACTTATATCTTTTTGAGCTAAGTAGTTTTGCTCTATGTGCTTCACTTATATCTTTTGAGCGTTATAATTTTGCTCTATGTGCTTCACTTAGATCTTTTAGAGCACGGTGGTGGATTTTTTTAAAGAAACTATTGATCTCTCATGCTTCACTTAGATTATTTTGAGAGTCTTAATAGCATGGTAATTTTCTTAATAATAATATGCTTGGTATTCAAGATTTGTGAAACTTTCTTTTGAGTGCGTTGAATACTAAGAAAAGATTGAAGCATGATAATTGTTTTGAGATATGGAGGTGATAATATTAGAGTCATGCTAGTTGAGTAATTGTGAATTTAAAGAATACTTGTGTTAAAGTTTGTGATTCCCGTAGCATGCACATATGGTGAACCGTTATGCGATGAAGTCGGAGCATGATTTATTTATTGATTGTCTTCCTTATGAGTGGCGGTCGGGGATGAGCGATGGTATTTTCCTACCAATCTATCCCCCTAGGAGCATGCGCGTAATACTTTGCCTTGATAACTTCTAGATTTTTGCAATAAGTATATGAGTTCGTCATGACTAATGTTGAGTCCATGGATTATACACACTTTTTCCCATCCTTCCACCATTGCTAGCCTCTCTAATACCATGCACTTTTCGCATGTATCATACACCCACCATATACCTCCCTCAAAATAGCCACCATACCTTCCTATCATGGCATTTCCATAGCCATTCCGAGATATATTGCCATGCAACTTTCCACTGTTCCGTTTATTATGACACGCTCCATCATTGTCATACTGCTAGCATGATCATGTAGTTGACATTGTATTTGTGGCAAATCCACCGTTCATAATTCTTTCATACATGTCACTCTTGATTCATTGCATATCCCAGTACACCGCCGGAGGCATTCATATAGAGTCATATTTTGTTCTAAGTATCGAGTTGTAATTCTTGAGTTGTAAGAAAAATAAAAGTGTGATGATCATCATTTTTAGAACATTGTCCCAAGTGAGGAAAGGATGATGGAGACTATGGTTCCTCCATAAGTCGGGATGAGACTCCGGACAAAAAAAATAAAAATAAAAACAAGAGGCCATAAAAAAAGAGAAGGCCCAAATAAAAAAATGAGGGAAAAAGAGAGAAGGGACAATGTTACTATCCTTTTACCATACTGTGCTTCAAAGTAGCACCAAGATCTTCATGATAGAGAGTCTCTCGTTATGTCACTTTCATATACTAGTGGGAATTTTACATTATAGAACTTGGCTTGTATATTCCAATGATGGGCTTCCTCAAAATTGCCCTAGGTCTTCATGAGCAAGCAAGTTGGATGCACACCCACTTAGTTTCTTTTTGAGCTTTCATATACTTACAGCTCTAGTGCATCCGTTGCATGACAATCCCTACTCACTCACATTGATATCTATTGATGGGCATCTCCATAGCCTGTTGATACGCCTAGTTGATGTGAGACTATCTTGGTTGTGCATGTATTGCGTGAAGATTAAAAAAGTTTGAAAAAGTTAGAGTATGAAACAATTGCTTGGCTTGTCATCGGGGTTGTGCATGATTTAAATACTTTGTGTGGTGAAGATAGAGCATAGCCAGACTATATGATTTTGTAGGGATAACTTTCTTTGGCCATGTTATTTTGAGGAGACATAATTGCTTTGTTAGTATGCTTGAAGTATTATTATTTTTATGTCAACATGAACTTTTGTCTTGAATCTTTCGAATCTGAATATTCATATCACAATTAAGAAAGATTTCCATTGAAATTATGCCAAGTAGCACTCCGCATCAAAAATTCTCTTTTTATCATTTACCTACTCGAGGACGAGCATGAATTAAGCTTGGGGATGCCTGATACGTCGCCAACGTATCTATAATTTTTGATTGCTCCATGCTATATTATCTACTATTTTGGACTATATTGGGCTTTATTTTCCACTTTTATATTATTTTTGGGACTAACATATTAACCGGAGGCCCAGCCCAGAATTGCTGTTTTTTTGCCTATTTCAGTGTTTCGAAGAAACGGAATATTAAACGGAGTCCAAACGGAATGGAACCTTCGGGAACATGATTTTCTCACCGAACGTGATCCAGGAGACTTGGACCCTACGCCAAGGCATCAGAGAGGCGGTCACGAGGGTGGGGGGTGCCCCCCCTAGGGCGCGCCCCCTGCCTCATGGGCCCCTCGGAGCTCCACCGACGTACTTGTTCCTCCTATATATACCTACGTACCCCCAAACGAACAGGGATGGAGCCAAAAACCTAATTCTACCGCCGCAACTTTCTGTATCCACGAGATCCCATCTTGGGGCCTGTTCCGGAGCTCTGCCGGAGAGGGCCATCATCACGGAGGGCTTCTACATCATCATAGCCCCTCTGATGAAGTGTGAGTAGTTTACCTTAGACCTTCGGGTCCATAGTTAGTAGCTAGATGGCTTGTTCTCTGTTTTTGGATCTCAATACAAAGTTCTCCCCCTCTCTCGTGGAGATCTATTCGATGTAATCTTCTTTTTGCGGTGTGTTTGTTGAGACCAATGAATTGTGGGTTTATGATCAAGTCTATCTATGAATAATATTTGAATCTTCTATGAATTCTTTTTTGTATGATTGGTTATCTTTGCAAGTCTCTTCGAATTATCAGTTTGGTTTGGCCTACTAGATTGGTTTTTCTTGCCATGGGAGAAGTGCTTAGCTATGGGTTCGATCTTACGGTGTCCTTTCCCAGTGACAGAAGGGGAAGCAAGGCACGTATTGCATCGTTGCCATCGAGGATAACAAGATGGGGTTTATTTCATATTGCATGAATTTATCTCTCTACATCATGTCATCTTGATTAAAGCGTTACTCTGTTTTTAACTTCATACTCTAGATGCATGCTAGATAGCGGTCGATGAGTGGAGTAATAGCAGTAGATGCAGAATCATTTCGGTCTACTTGTCATGGATGTGATGCCTATATACATGATCATGCCTAGATATTCTCGTAACTATGCTCAATTCTGTCAATTGCTCAACAGTAATTTGTTCTCCGACCGTAGAATACTTATGCTCTTGAGAGAAGCCACTAGTGAAACCTATTGCCCCCGGGTCTATTCTCATCATATCAATCTCCATTACTTTAATCTTGCTTTGCTTTTTTACTTTGCCTTTTACTTTGCATCTCTATACCAAAAATACCAAAAATATTATATCTATCAGATCTCACTCTCATAAGTGACCGTGAAGGGATTAACAACCCCTAATCACGTTGGTTGCGAGTAGCGATCGGTTTGTGCAGGTACGAGGGACTTGAGCGTGGTCTCCTACTGGATTGATACCTTGGTTCTCAAAAACTGAGGGAAATACTTACGCTACTATGTTGCATCATCCTTACCTCTTCGGGGAAATCCAACGCAATCTCAAGAGGTAGGAGAACTCACCACCTATGGTGGAGTTTCATTTATATGATGAGGATAAGGAGATGTCACTTTATGATTTCTGTCGGATTTGTTTAGTCCCTCTTGGGGGCAAGATAGAAGAACCACATCATGATGATGTGGAGGGATTTATTAATACAATCCCTATAGGGGAAACTAGGAATGTTTCCGATGCACGAATCACTAGCATACATTTTCCTGTCTTACGTTACTTTGCATTATTTGTTGGTCATTGCTTAATTGGTCGCGGAAACTCTGGAAACCTTAGTATCCCTGATATTACTATTTTGCTCCAAGGTTTATACAGTGATAACACTTTTAGTATGGGCGGCATTATTGCTTGACGGTTAAGTATGAACCGTACTAAGGGTCCCATCTTTGGAGGCGTCTATGCCACACGCCTACCTGCACATTTTAACATACCTATTAGGCATGCTGAGAAGGAGGAAAAAGTGCTACCTCGTGTTTATTTAGATTATAAAAGTATGGTGGCACATGATTTTATAGTTAAGAATAGGGCAGGAGAGCTTAAATATCAATTGTTCTTTAATAAACATCATCCTGAGACTATTACCTTGCCTGCTCCTACTTTGTTTGATTTGACTGTAGGAAAGTACCTTGTTCCGTTGACGGCTATCCACGCCTACCGGAACCCTGCAGCAGCCGAGGAGCCAGAACCGGAACCACAATTTGATCCTTCATGACAGTCTAACTATCAGTGGGATCCATAGATGATTGCCGGCCAGTGGCAATCGAAGCCTTCTTCTTCCTCATCATAGTATGACCCCAACAACTATTATTATGGATATCAGCCAGGCCAGCCGTGGCCATAGACCAACTTAGGCCAAAAGCCTAAGCTTGGGGGAGTACATATTTCTCACCCACATTACATTTATGTTCACACACACTCATTGCGAGATGTCGGTGCTCTTACTCTTTCATTGCATCATCCATGCTAGTTTATTTTTTTATGCTTTCTTCTTGTGTGTTTGATGAACCTTAAGAAAAAACCAAAAAATTAGTTGTAGCTTTTAATTAATTTACTTTTCATGCTTGTAGTAGTAATTAAAAAGAAAACCCAAAAATATTTCATGTTCTTATTTTGCTTGTTGGGAGCTTTCCCGTGTAAATAGTTTTATTTCTTTTCTTTTCTTTGGGGGTCAGTAGGAGAAGACCTTGATTAAATTGTTGAAGTGGCTCTTATATGCATTATTGTTTATCTGACAAAAGAGCCCATATTGCCTTGTCTTCTCCTGTTTATTGAATGCTCGCAGATTCTAGCTTAGTCCAATGCACGTGCACTCTTATTATTATTCACATCGTTCGGTCATGCAAGGGAAAGGCAATTATGATGATATATGATGGACTGACTGAGATGAGAAAAGCTGGTATGAACTCGACCTCTTTTGTTTTTGTAAATATGATGAGTTCATCATTTTTGTAAATATGATGAGTTCATCGTTCTTGATTCAGCTCGTTATGAATAAACATGTTTGCAATGACAGTTAGAGATCATAGTTGCTTATGCCATGCTTGATTAGCTATGAGTTATAATGGTTTACCTTGCGTGCCAACATGCTATTAAAATGGTTATGATGTGGTATGATAGGGCGGTATCCTCCTTTGAATGATTTAAGTGACTTGACTTGGCACATGTTCACGCATGTAGTTGAAACAAATCAACATAGCCTTCACGATATTTATGTTCATGGTGGATTATATCCTACTCATGCTTGCATCCAATGTTTATTAATTTTAATGCATATACATGGCTGTTGTCGCTCTCTAGTTGGTCGCTTCCCAGTCTTTTGCTAGCCTTAACCTGTTCTAAGCGGGAATACTGCTTGTGCATCCAAACTCCTTAAACCCCAAAGTTATTCCACATGAGTCCACTGTACCTTCCTATATGCGGTATCTACCTGCCATTCCAAGTAAATTTGTATGTGCCAAACTCTAAACCTTCAAATAATCATCCTGTTTTGTATGCTCGAATAGCTCATGTATCAACTAGGGCTGTCTTTATCTTCCATGTTAGGCGGGTTATTCTCAAGAGGAGTGAACTCCGCTCCTCATTCATGAGATAAAGGGCTGGTTACCGGGATGCCCAGTCCCATGCTTTATGCAAACTAAATCAAAATAATTGCAAACAAAACTCCCCTTGAGACCTGATGTATGTTGGAGGCACTTGTTGTTTCGAGCAAGCCATGGATTGATGTTTGTTGGTGGAGGGCGAGTATAAACTTTACCATTCTGTTTGGGAACCGCCTATAATATGTGTAGCATGGAAGATATCGCCATCTCTCGGTTGTTATGTTGACAATGAAAGTATACCGCTCAAAATGTTATTCACCTCTATTTCAAAACCGAGCTCTGGCACCTCTACAAATCCCTGCTTCCCTCTGCGAAGGGCCTACCTATTTACTTTTATGTTGAGTCATCACTCTCTTATTAAAAAGCACTACCTGGAGATCTCAGCTGTCATTTGCATTCATTACTGTTAATTTATATTGGGTGTGACTATGATTGGATCTCTTTTACCATGAATTATAATGTCTAGTCAGCCCTTGATCTTTAAAGGTGCTCTGCATTTATGTTTTGCGGTCTCAGAAAGGGCTAGTGAGATACCATCTTGTTATATCATATTATGATTGTTTTGAGAAAGTGTTGTCATCCGAGATTTATTATTATGGCTTGCTAGTTGATTATGTTATTGATATGAGTAATCATGAGACCTGAGAATTATTGCAAATGTGGTTAGTTATAATCTTTGCTGAAAACTTGAATGCTAGCTTGACATATTTACAACAACAAGAGCAAACAGAGTTTGTAAAAGTTTTTCTTTATTTCTTTCAGTTTGCCAACTAAATTGCTTGAGGACAAGCAAGGGTTTAAGCTTGGGGAAGTTGATACGTCTCCAACGTATCTACTTTTCCAATCAATTTTTCCCTTGTTTTGGACTCTAACTTGTATGATTTGAATGGAACAAACCCGGACTGACGTTGTTTTCAGCAGAATTGCCATGATGTTGTTTTATGTGTAGAAAGCAAAAGTTCTCGGAATGACCTGAAAATTCACGGGATATCTTACAATAAATAATAAAAAAATCCTCACCAAAGATGAAGACCAGGGGGCCCACACCATTCTCATGAGGGTGGTGGCGCCCCCCTACCTCGTGGGCCCCCTGGAGACCCCCCGACTCCAACTCCAACTCTATATAACTGCTTTCGGGAAGAAAAAAATAAGAGAGAAGAAATCATCGCGTTTTACGATACGGAGCCGCCGTCAAGCCCTAAAACCTCTCGGGAGGGCTGATCTGGAGTCTGTTCGGGGATCCGGAAAGGGGGATTCGTCACCGTCGTCATCATCAACCATCCTCCATCACCAATTTCATGATGCTCACCGCTGTGCGTGAGTAATTCCATCGTAAGCTTGCTGGACGGTGATGGGTTGGATGAGATTCACCATGTAATTGAGTTAGTTTTGTTAGGGTTTGATCCCTAGTATCCACTATGTTCTGAGATTGATGTTGCTATGACTTTGCTATGCTTAATGCTGGTCACTAGGTCCCGAGTGCCATGATTTCAGATCTGAACCTATTATGTTTTCATCAATATATGAGTGTTCTTGATCCTATCTTTTAAGTCTAAAGTCACCTATTATGTGTTATGATCCGTTAACCCCGAAGTGATAATAATCGGGATACTTACCGGTGATGACCGTAGTTTGAGGAGTTCATATATTCACTATGTGCTAATGCTTTGTTCCGGTTCTCTATTAAAAGGAGGCCTTAATATCCCTTAGTTTCCATTAGGACCCTGCTGCCACGGGAGGGTAGGACAAAACATGTCATGCAAGTCTTTTCCATAAGCATGCATGACTATATTCGGAATACATGCCTACATTACATTGACGAATTGGAGCTACTTCTGTGTCACCCTATGTTATGACTGTTACATGATGAACCGCATCCGACATAATTATCCATCATTGATCCAATGCCTACGAGCTTTCCATATACTGGTTTACGCTTATTTACTTTCCTGTTGCTATTGTTACAATCACTACAAAATACGAAAAACAGTACTTTGCTTTCGTGACTCTTTTGTTACCTTTACCATCACTATCATATTACTTTGCTACTAAACACTTTGCTGCAGATACTAAGTTTCCATGTGTGGTTGAATTGACAACTCAGCTGCTAATACTTGAGAATATTCTTTGACTCCCCTTGTGTCGAATCAATAAATTTGGGTTGAATACTCTACCCTCAAAAGCTGTTGCGATCCCCTATACTTGTGGGTTACCACCTCCCTCGCCACCCGCATGGCAAAAACACCTCCTTTTTACTAATCTTAATTCTATAATTTTTTTAGATCAATATATTTGAGATTTGTATAGATAGCACACAGGAGCAAAACCAAAGTGGTACGGTTAAGGGCATCCAGAATGTGTAGCCAAATGTGAAAATGGCTTTTGGCATCGATGGGAACCGTTGTAGACGGTGCTGCCAAAGCCAAAAAGATGGGACCGAAGCTCCCTGATTGATTGGTTGAAGTAATAGAAAAATGCAAGGTCTCTCCTCTTTCTCCCGCGCTTGGACGCATGTACAGTATATAGCATAGAGTCTACTCCCATGTCCCTTCTATCACAAATCACAAAGCAGTGAGGCGTCAAATCAGAAAGCACGGACAAAGCAACCATCATTTCACTCTTCGCTGACTCCACTTCTCCATCATCTCCTTCGAGAAAGCACCTCACCACACTAAGTTGGACGGATGACGCTATTGTGTATCTATACCCCTATAAAGTGTGTGAATAACTTTGAAAGTTGGTCGTTCGATGAAGCCAATCCGACAGTACAGAGATGGAAAATCCGAGCACTACTAGCCGTTGGATATCATCTACTGTAACGCCCATGATGCGGCTATATCTCCCACGTGTCGAAGCACGACTTAGAGGCATAACCGCATTGTAAGCAATGTCGCAAGTGGGGTAATCTTCACACAACCCATGTACTTAATAAGAAAAGAGATACATAGTTGGCTTACAACCGCCACGTCACACAATGCATAAATATATCATTACATTCATCCAGACATAATCAAGGTCCGACTACGGAACCAAAATAAAGACAACCCCAAATGCAAATGTCCCCAATCGCCCCAACTGGGCTCCACTACTGATCCTCTGGAAAAGAAACATAGTATCGTCCTGAGTCCTCATCGAACTCCCACTTGAGCTTAGTCGAATCTCCTGGAATGGTATCATCGGTCCCTGCATCTGGTTTTGAAGTAATCTATGAGTCACGGGGACTCAGCTATCTCACAACCTCGCGATCAAGACTATTTAAACTTATAGGTAGGTAAAAGGTATGAGGTGGAGCTGGAGCAAGCACTAGCATATATGGTGGCTAACATACGCAAATGAGAGCGAGGAGAGAAAGGCAAGGCACGGTCGAGAAACTATGATCAAGAAGTGATCCTAGAACAACCTATGATCAAGCATAACACGAGACCGTGTTCTCTTCCCGGACTCCACCGAAAAGAGACCATCACGGCCACACACTCTATTGATTCATTTTAATTAAGTTAAGTTTCAAGTTTTCTACAACCAGACATTAACAAATTCCCATCTACGCATAACCGCGGGCATGGCTTTCGAAAGTTCAAATCCCTGCAGGGGTGTCCCAACTTAGCCCATCACAAGCTCTCACGGTCAACGAAGGATATTCCTTCTCCCAAGACAATGCGATTAGACTCGGAATCCCGGTTACAAGACATCTCGACAATGGTAAAACTAAACCAGCAAAGCCGCCCGATGTGCCGACAAATCCCGATAGGAGTAGCACGTATCTCGTTCTCAGGGCACACCGGATAGATCAAGCTACGAGTAAAACCAACTCTCGAGTTGCCCCGAGGTGGCCCCGCAGGCTGCCCATTTAGGACCAACACTCAGAGAAGCACTGGCCCAGGGGGTTTAAAATAAAGATGACCCTTGAGTCCGCGAAACCCAAGGGAAAAAGGCTAGGTGGCAAATGGTAAAACCAAGGCTGGGCCTTGTTGGAGGAGTTTTATTCAAGGCGAACTGTCAAGGGGTTCCCATTATAACCCAACCGTGTAAGGAACACAAAATCAAGGAACATAACACCGGTATGACGGAAACTAGGGTGGCAAAAGTGGTACAAAACAGCAGGTATAATGCCAAGCCTTCCACCCTTTACCAAGTATATAGATGCATTAAAATAGCCAAGGTATATAATGATATCCCAACAATAAACATGTTCCAACAAGGAACAAACTCCAATCTTCAGCTGCAACTAGCAATGCTATAAGAGGGGCTGAGCAAAGCAGTAACATAGCCAAACAACGGTTTTCTAGGACAAGGTGGGTTAGAGGTTTGACATGGCAATATGGGAGGCATGATAAGCAAGTGGTAGGTTTCATAGCATAGGCATAGCAATAGAGCGAGCATCTAGCAAGCAAAGATAGAAGTGATTTTGAGGGTATGGTCATCTTGCCTGCAAAGTTCTCCGAGTTGATGTTAGCTTGATCCTCGTAAGTGTACTCAACGGGCTCCTCGATCACGTACTCGTCTCCCGGCTCTACCCAAAGCAAGAACAACAAGCAATGGGAGACACAATCAACCACGATGCAATGCACAAGCAACATGATGCAAAACATGGCATGATTTGCGGGATGTGATATGCAATGTCACTGGAAAGATGAGTTGATTTCGGTCGAAATCGATATAAAGATCACCGAAATCGGATGCGCGGTTGCAAATGGCAAGCAAAACAAATATGGCACCGATCTGCGATTAACATCACGGGGTCATCCAAATGCATCAAGAACAAGAAGCTATAGCACTCTAACATGACAACAAATCACATGGCAGTGATCCCCTCAAGATGCTTGACAAAAGATGAACACTGAGCTATGGCTAATTCACTCAATAGCAGGTTCAAGCAAGCATGGCAAAAGTGCAAAAGATAACAGGTTACAGACTGGAAATTAACAACATGTCAGGAATTTAACATCAGGAAGCAATGTTTAGAGCAAGATAACAACATGCTACAGGAACATATCATGGCAAAGCAAGGCATGGAATGAATCTACTCAAAGCATACAACAAAATTCCCTTACTGACCATAAGCCAAAAGCGATCAGAAAATACAATGGCAACCATGTGAACATAGCAACTTTCGTTAACAGATTCAGACTTAGCAGAAAACTGGAACTTGGCAAAACAGATTCACGTAGGCATGATTACGAGCTCGATGCACTCACCACAAGGCATTGCATGACAAACTAAGCATACGCCAGGAAGTAGACATGGAATAGAAGCTAAACATGGCAAGAACAACCTCATAGCATGCACGGATAAACTATAACAACCTTGGCAAAATTGCTTAACACATAAACAATCTTCCAGGAACATTTTATAGCAAAAGTGGAGCAAAATTGAGTCATGCTAGGGTGCTCCATAATTGCAAACAAAGACATGGATGGATAGAGCATAACAATATCTCCAAGACATCCTTTCTGAACATGCTCAAAAGAGGCATGGATCACTTTGTAGCAACAAGAATACATGGCATACACCCCTGTAAAGATGGCTTGGCTTACTTCAAAACACATGTAGGGCTCAAGTTCATAGGAGGCACACATTAAACGTGGCAAAAATGACAAATGTCCAATCTCTGATAAGAATCTGAAACTAACATTGCATAGCACTCTTGCAACAACATTTAGGGCATCAAGATGAGCTCAAATGAACATGGTGCAATGGAATTAAATGAAGTGCTCGTCGAGACGAACAATTTGATATGCTACACGCCCAAAATGGAGCCACGGATGCAGAGTTATGGCCTGATGAAAAATGCTAAAAATTACTGGGACCGAGGGAAAAAGTCAACCCTCTAGTTTCAGATCTGGATCGGGCACGCGGATCGAGGACGAACTCGAGCTCGTCGGAGTCGGGCTAGAACTCACCAGAGAAGAGTGGGCCGGGGAGGGGGGCGGCGGATCCGGGCGGTGCCGGCAAGAGGAGACGGTGGTGCGGCGCTGCGGAGGTGTCGGGGCGGCGCGGTGACGCCAACGAGGAAGGGCGGCGGCTCGGGGCACCGGCGAGCGCGGGGACTCGGCCGCGGGGGAGCTCGGCTCCGGCCGGCGAGGAACGCGGCGGCCGACGCGGGGTCGTGGGCGGCGCGCGGAGGCAGAGTCGGGCGGCGGGGCGAGGTGCGCGGCTCGGGCCGGGAGGGCCGGCGATGTGGGGCGGCGCGGCGGGCGAATGGCGAGGTGACACGTGGTGGCGGCGGCTGGATTTTCGTCCGGCAGTGGGCGGACACGTCCAGCCGCGCGGAGAGGAGAGGGATCTAGTGTTTCGCCCGAGATTTTCAGGGGAGATGCCTTTTTATAGGTAGAGGAAGCTAGGAGGATCCAAATTGAGCATGGGTTGCGGCCACGCGATCATGATCGAACGACCGAGATGATGGAGTGGGTTTAGGTGGGTTTTGGGCCACTTTGGAGAGGTGTTGGGCTGCAACACACACGAGGCCTTCACGGTTCCTCGGTTAACCGTTGGAGTATCAAACGAAGTCCAAATGGTACGAAACTTGACAGGCGGTCTACCGGTGGTAAACCAAGGCCGCTTACCAAGTTCCGGTCCAATCCGAAAACATTTAACACCCGCACACGAAAAGAGGTAAAAGGGGACACCGGAGGACATAGGAGCTCCGGAATGCAAAACAGACAACGGGGAAAATGCTCAGATGCATGAGACGAACATGTATGCAAATGCGATGCACATGATGACATGATATGAGATGCATGACAAGGACAAAAGCAACACGAAGACAAAAACCCAACAACGAAGAATATCATAACTTAGTGCCGGAAATGGCAAGAGTTGGAATACAAATATGGCAGGTTACATACGGGGTGTTACATGTACATTCCACCAGATTCTGCCACATGTACAATCTAGAATACTCCATGGTTGAACTTAAGAATAATGCACAAACCTCAAAACACTAGCACTTCTCCTTTGTTCTAGAATCTTCCATATCTAAATTGCCCAAAATCAATTGTCACTTTTTGTTTTAGTTTATGCTTTACAATGCACAATTCCATGAATCTTAAAATTGTTTTTTATAAACTAATAGATTTTGGATGAGATGAACTATACGAATTAAACGAACATCTACATCATGCATATATGACTCAAAGCGTACATGCTATAGTGTGGTATTTATTCATAATTTGGTTACCAAATCTCATGCATGCAATGCACATGTACCTTACTGGTACTAGTAGTACTACTACATTCATCTGGGATTTTTAGTCCCGTGAGCAATGTTGGCACATCCGGTTTTAAGAGGCCACATGCAGAACATCCATCCGTTCATATTGGCTCATGCACGAGGTAATTAATGGCAGCAAAAAACGAGCCGATACAAAGCTGCATTCAGCCAATGCATACCTACCGGCCTGCTTTATTAGCAGAAGGAAGGGGAGGTAGTACTGCTCTGCATGCACGTGTGCGAGGCAAATCGAAACATTCCCAATGCATGCATTAACTACGCACGAAGCTCGTTGGCTGCGCCTCCGCTGGAAAATCTCACACGGTTAAAACTAGATCATGACTTGGTCCCTGCATTTCTATCGAGGGGACTTAAAAACCCGGTCGGATGTAGTAGTAGTACATTTACGGGTCCTTTGGTTCAACGGACTTCCTGGATGCAAATAAGGCGGTTGTCTCGGCTTGCCGGCAGCACTTGAGAACGACTTACCGTGATCTCCCTCAATGGTGTCCTCCGTCGAACGCCCTTCGCCAAACCACAACGTTCGAGATATCGTCGACGTCACCGCAATGGGAAAGGAAGTCAATTAGTTACTACCTCCATTTTTTGTACACAAGGCCAGCATATCAAAATTACAATTTGCAACAGGCCACTAATAGTAATCGAGGCAAAATTGATGGGGTTTGCCTCATACTAGCAACCAAGGACATTAATATACCCTTGCATGCATGCGGAAGTGAGAAGGTTGGTTTGCATGGCGCTGCATTAATCAAGCGATGAGGAGTGAGATAGTTAGCTCTTTGGGCTTTGGAGAAAAAAATACGCATTAATTGACACATCAAACGAGGATTTTTATTGATTAATCCCGCAAATGAAAACCCTGCCTTTCTTTTTTAACACTAATACTCCTAGTACGTACGTACTTGTATCCTGTTTGAGTCTAGGCCTTGCATTGCCATACTTCGCCACACATTTTTTCCAAGCTTGCCTAAAGTTTTTAAAATGAAAAGGAGGTACACTTGCGCATGGCTATCGTGGTCACACCGCACCCTCACACAGTCACTCCTGCACGTCGCGATCGCACCGCACCCTCACACTGATGCTCCTGCACACCGCAAACCCAGCCAAGTAAACGCACCCTCACTAACACGTGCTATCGCATGTGAACAAAAAAACTCAGCTATCCTACCACTGACACATAATTTTTGTTCATAAAGTATGTTTATCCAACCGCATGTTGGGGAGGATTCGTACAGCCCGTGCGGTGGTCTACTGGGGAAGAAGAAGAGGTGAGGAAGAAGGGTTAGGAGACGTAGGATATTCATCCAACCGCCTGAAATGGTAGACTGGCCCAAATGATGAAAGTCAGGCGACTTGCATAACAATATATGTTTTCACACACTAAAAGATCCCTAAAAATAACAAAATAGAGAAAACCTATCACTGCTCGCGGAACGAGACGACCTCGTCGTCTTTGGCTGTCGGCATGAACTAGCTACAGCTGCCGACGTGTGTCTCCGCACCGTGGTTGTCCTCGGCCTGCAACTACTCATTCACGCGGAGCGTGCGAGCGCTCTTCACGGACGAGGGCATCGCTCAGTTCAAGACTAGGACGTCTGGTTCCGCCTACAGGAGGGCCTCGATGGGAGTGGCATCCGCGCGCTCTGTGTCGAGTTGAGCCTCCGCCGCCCGGTTCAAGTCCAGGACATCCAGCTTCGCCCGCAGAAGGGCCTCAATGGCAGCGGCATCCGCGCGCTTCGCGTCAAGTTGATCCTCCGCCGCCCGGTTCACATCCACGACATCCGGTTCCACCTACAGGAGAGCCTCGATGGCAGCGGCATGCACGCGCTCCCCGTCGAGTTGAGCCTCTGCCTCCCGATCCTCCTTTAGTATCGCCAGGTTGAACCGCTGGTTCGTCTGCACCATGGGAGACCCGGACGCCGGCACGAAGTCGACGTCCATCGTCTCATACCCATCGAGGGCCTTCTACGCCGCAACCTCCGCCATGAACGTTGGATCAGCTTCCTCCTCCTCATAGCTTGGCTCCAGAGAACTCGGGGATTGTCCCACCGCAAAGCAAGCTTGGGAACGAAGGTCTGTGGCACCGACCGCGGCCGCGATTTCAGCGCGGCTTACGGCGTTGGCATCTTGTAGTGCGTGATCTTGTGACGCACCATTGCTTTCCGACGAACTAGTGGATGCTTGACGCGGGCTAGGGGATCGAAAGGTGGGGAATGGGCTGGAGAGGAGGTGTGGTTTTGGGGCAGTGGCCGGCGTAGGGAGAGCAGCGAAGGTTCTGGTGTGAATAGTGGTTCCAGTGATGACCGGTCAATCAATTTTGACTGTACATCGCTCTTGCTGCATTAGCATTGCACCCCGGCATGCTGGACCCTCCACGTCGCTCACCGAATGGAACACACTTCATCTTGCATTTTCGCTCGCTTGTGGGACCGTAGTTGAGAGCAAACCGACATCCCCCCCGGAGGTGGATCCTCTGACTTTGCAATCCCTGCCATGCACTGGCTTTGAGTCACTGTGTTCAGACACGAACACGTCATCGTGTACCTCCAACACTGAGGGTAATGCACCGCAGCTCACATCGAAGGAGACCCTTCCGGAAGTGCGGTATGCAAGCAAACCGGCGGGTGCTTTTGTAGACCGGAAACCCCACGCGCCCGGGAGGGACCCCGTCTGGACGCGCGGCGGCTATGGGATGCCCTAGGTCGACCTGATTGCCCCTAGGGCCTCGATGTTCCGGCTTCAAGGGGCCTGAAAATTATGGTTGTGTTACATTACCCGTATGATAGCCTGGATGTTCGGTTCATTCATCCGGCAGGCCGGATGATCCAGATCCTGGCCTGGATGATCCGGCCAAAAACTGCTGCAGCCCACTGTTTTGCCCGTAACTTTTGCATACGACCTCGGATGGGGATGATTTTTATATCAAAATCATCCATTTTGACGAGAATAAGAACTTCTCAGTTGAAAGCTTTTTCATCCAAGGCCATCTTAATTAGGTTTCATGCCATTTTCTAATAAGATGTCAACACGGGTATCTCCGAAATTGTCATATCTTTTGCACTTGAGCTCCGTTTTGGTCCATCTTCATATTTATTTCGATCGTCTTGAAGAGGGCCATCAAATGGTGACATGAAATCATAATTTTAACCTCATTCCATTATGGACTCAAGTAACTCTTTGTGATCATTCCATTTTTGAGCGTCAACACATGTCCCCCTGTTTTTCGGCAAAGGTAGCGTGCCGAAAAATAACTTGTACCATGTTGTTTCTAAGGATGATGTCAAAACTTCATCGGCCACTTTGCATGTGCTTAGGGCGATAAATATATATTAGACATTATTTCTTTGAATCCTTGATGCAAACTTTGGGTGAAACTTCTCAACTTCATTAACAATCCAAAGATAAAGTTCCATAGATATGTATCTCAAGGCCATCCTCGGAACCATATTATTCACCATTTTTCTAGGATTTTGCAGATAATCAACAATAAACTATATCCAATCCTTACTTTCACCTGCATAAAAATTTCATTAGTGGCCGAAGCGGTGGACTTTAGTTCGGCCTTACCTATGTTGACGAGACTAAGCGTCGGTTATTGATAGAAATGCAATACACCATGATTAACATAGAAGACGAATGCTTGTTGTGCCAACTCTCTGGAATAGTCATGCCTAGAAATATGAACAATTTTAAAGCAACCCAAGGTAAATTTTGCATCTAGACATACCTCAAGATAAACTATAAGTGATTCGTCAAAACACTGATAACCCTTGGATATTTGTTGCACTACTCATAATGAATCACCCAAAGCCTCAATATGTATAGCACCTTGTCTCGATCTCCAATCGAAGTAAGGACGATGTTAGAATACTACACTGGCCATGCATTGACATACTCTTAGGACGATAGATAAATATCGGCCATTACCACATGGTCCATGTAGAATTCACCCACCAAAGTATATATAGCCGAAATAAACAAATGAAACAGCAACAAAATATTTCAGCCCCTTTGTATTAGCAACAAAAATGAAACTAACCAAATGTATAGTGATTTGGTAATACCTTCTCATGATATAGAAAATTATGTTGCATCCATGGATCAAAATGAATGCATTGAGGGTAACTGATCATACCTAGGGATGAATTCCATGGCAAAGGCATCAATGGCGTGGTTGAAGAAAATGGATGATGTGCTAACTGAAGATTTTGATGTTGTGATGCACACCTTCGGCTTAATTGTTTGTGCTTCCATCCTTCTCTTTCTTCACTTTTATTGTACTTGTTGCAATAGAAGCATGCAAATCATTTTTGTTATGATTGGTCTTCTTGGAAACCCATACCATGTTCTTCTGTCTCAGCTCTTGTGCGCTAAGACTTTGTAACTTCTTCTTTTGCCAATAAGATAAGCCGAGTGGGCATCTCGGCTGTGGTTCTGTGTTGACCAATGGCAATTCCTTTTTGGCCTTGTGCACTTTCAACTTCTTTTCTTCAGATTTTGCATGTTGGCTCTCAATAATTGGTTGCTTCATCTCATTGCCTTTAGTAGCGAATATCAACACTTTAATTGGCTCGTTTTCATTTGAGATCAAATCTGCAGTAGCACTCTTATGACCATCTCTTTTAACACGGTTAACTTGTTTGACCACCTCTTTCTTCTTCCTTGAGCTCCGGACCGACTCCTTATGATTGAAACGGTCTTTAACATATGATTGTTCAAGTGTTGATCTTCTCGGAGATGCATAATATTGGTGAGATAGTCTAAAATAAGATGGAGAATGTGCCCTTGTATAATACCTATCCCATGATGGATACGGATCTACATGAGCATAGGGATGCATACACGACATTGGCATTGGCGGCCCAAAATAAGGATATGAATATGTTGCATTAAAATTCTCACTTTGCCAATACCGATCCTCATGTTTGCGCCTAGGGGGTGATCTTGATGTGTTTGCACTACTTGGTTGATAAGCACTTTTCTCTTCACTTGGTTTTTGATATTTAGCTAGTAACTCTATGAAAGTGATTTTTGATCTCTTACCCTTGTGCTTATTTCGGCCTTTGTTTCCTTTGGTCGTGCTTGCATTGATCTCTGAATTTTCTTGCTGCCCCCAATCCTTGGCGTCTTCATTGTAGCTTTAACGGAATTCTCGTCCTCAAGATTATGTTCATTGTGCTCTTCAACAACTTGATTACTTGAAAGCTCGATCCCATCACCTGTAGTTTTTACCTTCTCTTTAAATGGATCAGCTTGAAGCAGCCGATGAAAAAACCTTTTGCCATGAGGACCAATTGGAATTGACTCGTCATCTGGTGGTGTCTCAACAAATTCTAATCGTCCTTTATCAATGGTTGATTTAACTATTTGATGAAACATGTTGCAATCCTCAAAACTATGCTTGAACGAATTATGCAACTTATAATACATTTGTCCTTGGGTAGATGGCTTAACATGGTGATCGAGAATTCTAATGTAATTATTTTTCAATAACAAATCAAAGATTTGGTCACACATGTTTGAATCAAAGGTATACCTTTTGTTTTCTAACTGATCTTGTTGTGAGAACGGCTTTGGAGTTAAGAAAACTAATGGTTCAGATTTGGCATCTTCCCATTCGGCTATGAATTCTCTTTCGCATTCTTTTTTCGATGTCTTTAAATAAGCAACTATACTAGCATCGGTTTTCTCAAAAGATTTTAACCTTGGCATTAAATTTCTGAAATCAAAGTAGTTAGAACATACATATCTTAATTGAGACCATGCGTAAGCCAAGTATGAAGCAAGCAAAGCTACCCAATTAGATATGAATTTTAAATAAAGCACCGGGAAAAGCTTTGGCTGCAACAATAAGTTATTATCGGTCTTTATAAATGGCGCAATGGGTTGACCGATATGTTCTATAACGATTTTATTGCTAACAAGTAAATTACCCTTCTTCATTGGTCTTTCAAAATTACTTAAGAGGATTTTTCTAATAGATGCATCAACAATAAAGTTTTGACCAAATCTGAAAATAGATAAATTACTTGCTAAACATACCTCTTCAAATATGTCGGGAAAGCATGATGGTGGTGTGACTTGAACAATATCTTGATCTGCCTTTGGATAGCTCTCCAATGCCTTGTCATCATCTTTTTCTTGATTTCGTGCATCATTAGTTTGAAGATGTTTGTCCACCCAACTTTCTTCGGCTACTTGTTCTTGAAGCTCATCAATTCTTATGGCATGAAACTCAAAGGGTAGGAAGTGGGTTCCATTAACTTCAGAAAAATCAAGTATGGTTGTCTTGGTATACTTTCCATGCCCTTTCTCAACAATGTTTGCCTCTTTGGATTTGATGGATTCTCAATATATACTACTTGATTGGGCTTTTTCAACCGAAGCACTTTTAGTTTTCGAATCATCATTCTTTTTACCGGTTATATCAATTGGCAAGGCTTCTTTTCTTTGAGGTAATTCCCTATCAATTCTCTCTTGGTGAAGTACTTGCACCCTATCACGCAAAGCTTTAACTCCCCTCTAAATTTCAGCGTGCTCTATATTTGTAATGCCCACGATGCAGCTATATCTCCCACGTGCCGAAGCACGACTTAGAGGTATAACCGCATAGTAAGCAATGTCCCAACTGAGGTAATCTTCAGAACAACCCATGTAATGAATAAAGGGAAAAGGTACATAGTTGGCTTACACTCACCATGTCACACAAATAACATAAATATCATTACATTCATCTAGTTACACTCAAGGTCCGACTACGGAACCAAAATAAAGATAAACCCCAAATGCAACAATCTGCCCGATCGCCCCACCTGGGCACCACTACTGATCATCTGGAAAAGAAACATAGTATCGTCCTGAGTCCTCATTGAACTCCCACTTGAGCTTAGTCGAATCACCTGGAGTGGTATCATCATTCTTTGCATCTGGTTTTGGAAGGACTCTGTGAGTCACGGGGACTCAAAAATCTCACACCCTCGCGATCAAGACTGTTTAAGCTTATAGGAAGGGTAAAAGTATGAGGTGGAGCTGCAGCAACCGACTAGCATATATGGTGGCTAACATACGCAAAAGAGAGCGAGAAGAGAAGGCAAAGGCACGTTCGAACAACTATGATCAAGAAGTGATCCTAGAAGAACCTATGTTCAAGCATAACTCGAGACCGTGTTCTCTTCCTAGACTCCGCCGAAAAGAGACCATCACGGCCACACACTCAGTTGATTCATTTTAATTAAGTTAAGCTTTAGGTTTTCTACAACCAGACATTAACAATTTTCCATCTGCCCATAACCGCGGGCACGGCTTTCGAAAGATCAAATCCCTACAGGGGTGTCCCAACTTAGCCCATCACAAGCTCTCACGGTCAACGAAGGATATTCCTTCTCCCAAGACAATGCGATTAGACTCGGAATACCGGTTACAAGACATCTCGACAATGGTAAAACTAAACCAGCAAAGCCGCCCGAATGTGCCGGCAAATCCCGATAGGAGCTGCACATATCTCGTTCTCAGGACACACTCAGATGAGCGCTCTGTACAACTAAAACCAAACCTCGAGTTTCCCCGAGGGGGCGCTGCAAAGGGCTCTTGTTTGGACCAACACTCAGAGGAGCACTGGCCTGGGGGGGGTTAAATAAAGATGATCCTCGGGCTCCGGAAACCCAAGGGAAAAAGAGGCTAGGTGGCAAAAGGTAAAACCAAGGTTGGGCATTGCTGGAGAAGTTTTATTCAAGGCGAACTATCAAGGGGTTCCCATTATAACCCAACCATGTAAGGAACGCAAAACCAAGGAACATAACACCGGTATGATGGAAACTAGGGCGACAAGAGTGGAACAAAACACCAGGCATAAGGCCGAGCCTTCCACCCTTTACCAAGTATATAGGTGCATTAAAATAGACAAGATAATAATATGATATCCCAACAATAAACATGTTCCAACAAGGAACAAACTCCAATCTTCACCTGCAACTAGCAATGGTATAAGAGGGGCTGAGCAAAGCAGTAACATAGCCAAAAAACGGTTTGCTAGGAAAAGGTGGGTTAGAGGGTTGACATGGCAATATGGGAGGAATGATAAGCAAGTGGTAGGTATCGAAGCATAGGCATAGCAATAGAGCGAGCATCTAGCAAGCAAAGATAGAAGTGATTTCGAGGGTATGGTCATCTTGCCTGCAAAGTTCTCCGAGTTGACGTTAGCTTGGTCCTCGTAAACATACTCAATGGGCTCCTCGATCATGTACTTGTCTCCCGGCTCTATCCAAGCAAGAACAACAAGCAAAGGGAGACACAATCAACCACGTGCAATGCACAAACAACATGATGCGAAACATGTCATGATATGCGGGATGTGATATGCGATGCATAGGCATGTTTCAGAAAGGAATGATTGAACCTGGCCTCAACTTGCAAAACCGAGAGTGCCATTGGAAAGATGTGTTGATTTCGGTCGAAATCGATATAAAGATCACCGGAATCGGATGCACGGTTTAGAAATGACAAGCAAAACAAATATGGCACCGATCTGCGATTAACAGCACGAGGCCATCTAAATTCATCAAGAACAACATGCTACAACACTCTAACATAGCAACAAAATACATGGCAGGGATCCACTCAAGATGCTTGACAAAAGATGAACACTGAGCTATGTCTAATTCACTAAATAGCAGGTTCAAATAAGCATGGCAAAAGTGCAAAAGATAACAGGATACAGACTTTGTGAAAATAGCAACATGTCAGGAATTTAACATCAGGAAGCAATGTTTAGAGCAAGGTAACAACATGCTGCAGGAACATATCATGGCAAAGCAAGGCATGGATGAATCTACTCAAAGCACACAACAAAAGTCCCTTACTGACCATAATCCAAAAGGGATCAGAAAATACAATGGCAACCATATGAACATAGCAATTATCATTAACAGATTCAGACATTGTGAAAAACTGGAACATGGCAAAAGATATATCAAGTAGTCATGTTTACGAGCTCGATGCACTCACTCAAGGCATTGCAGGACAAACTAAGAATACACCCAGCAAGTAGACATGGCGTAGAAGCTAAACATGGCAAGAAAAACATCATAGCATGCACGGATCAACAACAACAAGCTCGGCAAAAATGCTTAACATGTAAACATTCTGCCAGGAACATTTTATAGCAAAAGTAGAGCTCGATTGAGTCAAGCTAGGGTGCTCCATAAATGCAAAAAAAATACATGGATGGATAGAGCACCACAATATCTACAAAACATCCTTACTGATCATGCTCAAAAGAGGCATAGATCACTCGGTAGCAACATGGATACATGGCATAAAAATATAAACAGGGCAAGGACTTAGAATATTCCTAAGTCCCTGAAATCAGCAACATTAAGTGAGCTACTTTGCATGCTTGTGCTAGTCACCACAAAGATCACAAAAATACATGGCATACAACCCTAGAAAGATGGCATGGCATACTTTAAATCACATGTAGGGCTCAATATCATAGGAGGCACACATCAATCATGGCAAAAATGACAAATCAGCAAATGCTGATATGAAACTGAAACTAACAGAAACTAGCACTCTTCCAACAACATTTAGGGCATCAAGATGAGCTCAAATGAAAATGATGCATTGAGATGAAATGAATTACTCGTCGAGACGAACATTTTGATATGCTACACGCACGAATCAGAGCAACGGTGATGAAGTTATGACATGACGAAGATGTGCAAAAAAATATCTGGGATTAGGTCCAAAGTCAACCGAGATTTTCAGATCCAGATCTAGGGTTCCTGTAGCAGTCGACGCGTGAATCGAGGAGATCACCGGAGAGGAGAACAAGGTCGCCAAACTTGGGGTATCGCACGCCGGCGACGAGGATGGAGGCGGCCAGAGCGGGTGTGGGCGTCGTCGGATTCTGGTGGCGCCGGCGTGGTAGGTGGGGCAAGGCGGCCGGCGAGTGGCTTCGGTGGCCGTGGTGGCCTGCGGCGGCGGTGCCAGAGTCGATGGCAGTAGAGGACCGAGGAGCGGGCAGCGCGCCTGGTCGGTGCGGGCTGCGAGATGCGGGGCCCGGTCGGGCGCGGGGAGGGCCAGTTGCGGGCCTGGCGGGCCACAGCTGCGATGTGGGCGCGCCTGCCACGTGGCGCGACGGGATTGGCAGTGGCAGTCTCGTCCGGCGCGGGCGGTCGTTGTCCGGCGCGCTGTGGGGAAAATTTGCTAGGGTTAGGGGGGAGGAGACCCGGGATTTCGTGGAGGGACCTATATATATAGGTAGAGGGAGCTAGGAGGCTCCAAATTGAGCACGGTTTTCGGCCACACGATCGTGATTGAACGGCCTAGATGATGGAGGAGGTTTAGGTGGGTTTTGGGCCACTTTGGATGGGTGTTGGGCTGCAATACACACGAGGCCTTTTCGGTCCATCGGTTAACCGTTGGAGTATCAAACAAAGTCCAAATGGCACGAAACTTGACAGGCGGTCTACTGTTAGTAATTGATGGCCACATGACAAGTCTTGGTCCAATCCGAAAACGTATAACCCCCACACACGAAAAGAGGTAGAAAGGGATACCAGAGGACATAGGAGCACCAGAATGCAAAACGGACAACAGGGAAAATGCTCAGATGCATGAGACGAACACGTATGCAAATGCAATGCACATGATGGCATGATATGAGATGCATGACAAAGACAAAAGCACACGAAGACAAAAACCCGACAACGAGGAAATAAAATAACTTATTGCCGGAAATGGCAAGAGTTGGAATACAAATATGGCAAGTTACATATGGGGTGTTACAATATTAGTTTGCCCCCCAATGATTTTTGGATCGTTCGGCAATAAAGTGTTAGTGTTGCCAAATTATGAAATTGTGTAGGGGGTGTATAATATGTTGCGGTACCAGGTGGAGGTGTATGCACTGCTGTATAACCATATGGTCTCTCACCAATACTATCAATTGATGAAGTTTCATCTTCTTGCAAAATTCTAGCCTTTATTGCAGCATAATCAGGAAACAACCCCTTTTCATATTGTTCAAGGCAAATAGCACTAATCATCTTGTTTTGTGCCAAGCTCTTTTTAAACGCACAACCGTTTCTGGAAGGGATTGCTCCACAATACTTTTAGATTCTTTCGGCAATGATTCATGAGTGTTTCCGAAATTCTCGAATTGCGTAGAGCATGCATTATATGCTACAATATTAGATGACGACACATGTATTCCTATAAACTTTTCACTTATTCGGCTATGACCATGATGGTATGGGGCCGAACTATAAACATCTACAGTTGCATATGGTGCTGAAAAATTATTAACATGATGTGTAGCATATGATGGTTGAGAGTAATTAGCCGAATAGCTAGTAGTAGGATGGCCAATTCCCCCATCCATTGGCAAGGTTGGATTCACATATTGCAAATTAGTTGCTGATGAATAAAAGGGTGAAACACTTTCTAGTATGCTATTGGAAATTTTAACATGAGGTGTTTCAAATTGATTGCCTAAACCCATCATGGTTTTCATCGGCATATGAATTTGTGGGGTTGCCGATGGATGAGAGTTAGGATACATATGTTGTATGTTTTTTTGACAGGGAAGACAGTAGGGGGAAAACCCCTACTGTAATATCATACATCTATATAAATGGGGGGTTTACATAGACATATCAGATTACAACACATCACCTTATGGAAGCAACCAAACCTAATGTGTGGCTACTCAACCAGTTTCAAAAAAGAAAAGTATGCTATACAATAGAAGTACACAAGGTGACCAGAGCAGCTCTATTATCTGCTTTAACTCTATGTTGTAGAAGAGACAAGTCTTCTTTGAACTGTGTGAGCCAAGTTCCAATACTAGGGGCCAGGCCTCTGAAGTGTTGGTTGTTTCTCTCCTTCCAACTCCACGCTGCGGTTAGGAATGTTCAGAAAGAATGAGATCAGCTAGCTTTCCTTTGTGTGTTGCAGAAGATCGAGGCGGCAGGAGAAAGTTGGCCAAGTTATGTTGAGTCTCACCCGACAGCTTTGGCTAAAAGGGCTTGAGAAGATCACGTGATCCACTGTCTCCTCGACATGGTGGTTGTAGAGGCCGCAATTAAAATTGTTGCCAATATTGTAATGCCTCCTCTTCAACATGTTGCGTGTGTTGAGTCTATCATGGAACATGAGCCAACCAAAAACATTGATTTTCATAGTGCATCTAGACTTCCAAAGTTGGTGGAATGCTTGATGGGATCTCCCCTCCCTGAAGTAATTATTATAGTAGTCCCTTGGTTTGTATAGCGTGCCCCCCCAAGAGTAGTGCCAAACATCATGCAGAGATGTCGACGGAGAGGTCCACATTGTTTTTCTTTGGATTTCTTGGATCTCATCAAGGTCCAGGGGCGAGACAGGAAGGTGAAAGGTTTCATGCATGCCCATAGTGTTCATCATGTTGGCAATGGAAAGATCCTCATGCATGGCAAAAGAGAAAGCACGAGGATGAGAGAGTTGCAGCACCTCTTCATGCCATAGATCTTTCCAAAAAGGGTCGACACTCCATCAACTATTTGGACTCAAGAAATGCCACGGTAGATGTGGGTCAGTTTGAGAATATCCTTCCACCAGAACAACCCAACGGAGTCAACAGCGTGTGGAATTTTGCCATCATAATGATTGTCCCAGATTAGGCTGACCGAGGGCACATCAAGTTTGTTGTAGAACTTGTGTAGAAATTTTAGAAGCAAGGCCTCATTATGAACTTTCAGATTGATAACTCCTAAACCCCCAATCTTCTTTGGTCAACAAACCAAATCTGAAGCAGCGAGTGAGTTACACTTATCACCTTGTTCAGTTTTCTTAGTCCACAGGCATCCGCGTCTGATTTTATCAAGGATCTCAATGAGCTTCGAAGGAAATTTGAGAGTACACATGGCAAACACCAGGAGAGACGTTACCGAGGCATTCAACCAAGATAGCTTGCCACCGTACGACATCATCGCAATAGTAGGTGTCAGTTGTCTCTCTAACCTGCAGACCAAAGGCATAAACTCTTGGATCGTAGGTCGTGTGGTGCCCAGTAGGAGGCCTAGATATGTAAATGGCATCGACCCAACTGCACATCCAAAGATACTAGCAAGATTGGCCGTAGCAGTTGCATCCAAATTAATCAGGATCAAAGTGGATTTGTGGACATTGATTTTGAGGCCAATCGAGGAGGCATAATCAATCAAATTCTGCTTAAGAAGAGTGGCTTGACGCGTACATGCAGGGAGGACAATAAGCGTATCATCGGCATATTGAAGGACTGGATATTCAGTTTTCCCAATGCATGGAAATGGTGGATCAAGCCTGCCATGATGGAAAGCGTCGTTAATAGCTGCCTAGAGTAACTCAGCTGCGAGGACAAAGATTAACGACGAAAGTGGGTCTCCCTGTCTAACCCCACATCTGCATGGGAATTGTCGGCCGGGTACACCATTCAGAAGGACCAATGATTGGCCAGAGGAGAAGAGGCAATTAATCCAGGATATCCAACGCTCATTAAAGCCCATATGTCGCATTATGTTAATTCTGGCTGCATGTGGTACTGTATTGAATGCTTTGGCAAAATCGAGTTTGAGAAGGATGATCTCCCGACCAGACGCATGGCATTGATAAATGTACTGGTACGCCCATGCAAGGCAATCTTGGATGGTTCTCCCCTTGAGGAAGCCTTATTGGTTTCGGTGTACTAGCTAAAGAATTATACGTTGTAGTCGATTGGCTAGTAGTTTCGTCAGTAATTTCAGATAGTAGTTAAGCGAAGTGATCGGTCTGTAATCGTTAACAGACATGGGCGCGTTTACCTTGGGGATGAGAGTGATGTGGCCATCATTGATGCTGGTGATGTCAAGGTTTCCATCATAGAATTGTGAGCAGAGCAAGTAGAAGTCATGTTTGATGATCGGCCAGCAGGCCTTGAGAAAAGCACCACTAAACCCATCAGGCCCCGGTGCACAATCAGGTGGCATGTCCTTTACAACTGCATCAATTTCTTCTAGAGTGAACGGCTTGGTTAGAAGGTCCAGGTTGTTGGCTCATTGGATTATTGGAGGGAATTTAAATTTCATATCACATTGAGCTATGGTTCCAAGTCTTGATTTGTATGTGGAGTGCAAGAGCGCTTCCTTACCAGGGTGATCGTCAATCACACGGTCATCATCAGTACAAAATGAGCCGATGTTGTTCTTACGATATCTTTCTGTCAATATCGCTTGAAAAAACTTAGTGTTTTCGTCTCCAAACTTGATCCAACATATGGTGCACCGCTTTTTCCAATGGAGCTTCTGGTGTTGAGCCATCTGAGAAGATGATCTTTAAGGATTTTGCTGAAGTTTGTTTCTGGAATTGTGAGACTATGTTTGTTTTCCAGTTCGTCAAGTTCAGCGAGGACCTCATTACAATTAGTGATTGCAATAGTAAGCCGAGAAATGTGCTTACTCCAAGCCTTAAGAGCATGACGGAGAGCTTTGAACTTGTGAGAAAGAGTAGCCACTGCATTTTTATTGGACACTGGTTTGTCCCAAACTTGCTGCACAACATCCATAAACCCCGGGTGCAAAATCCAATATGATTCAAAGACAAAAAAGCTTACTTCGAGGGATGTTGGTTTCGATGGTAACCACACAGGGTATATGATCCGAAACTGGCTTGTCGAGGGGTTTCATGAGGGTTTTGCAATACGAGTGGGTCTAGTGTAGAGAGGTGAAGAACCAATCTATTTGCTCAAGTAGTGGATCAGGTTGCATGTTACTCCATGTGAAAGATCTACCTTGAATCGGGAGCTCAATAAGTTGTTGCTTGCAGATAATATCGTTAAAAGTAAGCATGTCATTCAGGTTCCCTCCAGGTTTATTGCGGTTATCAGGCACTCTCATATAATTAAAATCACCTAAGAACAACCAATCGTGACCATTAGGAATCTGTACATCATATAACCAAGATGTATACGCCAAACGATCATCACCCGCACACATGTCGTATATATTAGCAAGCGACCAGGTCTGTGAGGATTGAGTGCTGACGAAACTGACGACTAACGCAAAGACATCGGAAAACATGACTGTGCCCGCAAATAAAGCACTTCTCTAAATAGTTAAGAGACCACCAGAGGATCTGCGAGAGGGAACAAAATAAAAATGATCAAATTTTTTAGAAACAAGTTTTGAGGAACGCAAAAGATACTTCAAGCATTTTAGTCTCTTACAAGCAGACTACCGCACAACCACTTGATATGACGGCATTAGAGAGAGCCAACTGCTTCTTTTCTGAATTGAGACCCCTGACGTTCCAAGATAGGACATTCCAACATCGCAGAGGTGACATGACAGAGGCAGTTACTCCAGAGTGGAAGAAACCAGCTGCCCCTGATCATCAGAGGGGCCAGCAGTCGACGGGGTGGCAAGCAGAGCTTCAGATGTTAGTTCAGCTTCAGGAATGGCACACCTATTGACACCAATCTCAACCAGCATGGAAATTGGGGTTGGAGGAGGAACTGCATCATCGATCCTAGGCGCACTACTGGAAGAGCCAATCGAGGGCATGGTACATGGCCTAACTTTGGAGGAGGCCACACGCTTATCCTTTGGAGCATGAGTCTTGAAGCCGTTAAATTTGTTGGACCGCTGACTGTAGCTGATCTCTACAGTAGAGATAGGAGCAGCAGCCCTAGCACACCTGGTCTGATGCGCATTAGGAGCTAGTGGAACAACTAGGTCAGACGTTATGGGTGCAGAGAGTGGATCAAACATAGTAGTACCAGCCCCAATAGTGGATCCAGCAATCACTTCCTCTACAACATTGTTCTGCCCTTCATAATCTTTAGAAATCTCCTCAATGACCATAGAAGAGGTGTTGAGCATGGCACGACTGTCAGAATGCAGCTGAGAGAATTGAACCCCTGCATCATCCAAAGAAACTCTGACCTCTATAGCAACAGAACTATTCCTCAGACCATAACCTTCTCTCCAAGGGCCAATATTTGCAATAATCGGGTGCATGGCATTGAAAATGAAGTTGTTAAGCTGCTGCCTGGGAATGGGCTCATTCAGAAGAATGGCCAAGAGCTCATCTCCCTGCGCTGATAGTCCAAACCGAATGCCATGAGAACAAATGTACACGGTCACTGTCAGAGAATCAGGCACCACAGCAGCAGCAGAGAAAGCAACCTCCATGGAGGGCAGAATCCCTAGTTCAGACTGAGAAGAGATGGAATTGTCAGAGGCAGTAATAGAATCGTTCCAGGCCTGTAATGGATTGCCAGTGATATTGTCATCTGGTACCAATCCATGCTGGACAGTCAGTCCTTGTGCAAATAACCACGCCTGATAATTCATCAAGTGAGGGGGCATGGGAGGCAACTTCACAGGTTGAGGAGTCGGCCATTGACCCCAACCTCCATTGTCTTGCACATTGTGCACTTGGTCATGGTCAGCATTGTTTGTAGCTTGAGGCGCTCTGTTCTGATCCAGCCAATTATGGACTTGTTGCTGATATAGCTGCTCTGCCGTGAGCTCCGGGCCGAACTAAGGGTGAGGATGACCGTCTGGTGGAGGAGGTTCTTCTCCTGCCGGCAACACTTCGGGCGGCAGGCCATTCCAATCATTGCTGCACAAAATGGTGACCTGCACCGTCCAACAATCTCGGGCATCTCCAAGTTGCCACACCATGAAACTTTTGGGGATGAGGCGGAGACGAATGACACGCGCCTTGATCAGCATGAACCTACGATCTTGCCTTGGATTATACCATGAAACCAAGGACCCATACCCTCCTAGTGCTTTGGTAATGTAGTAATCTGTTTGATAATCATATGGGAACCCAAAAAACATCAGCCAGACCTCCGGACCAAATGAGGTAGTGCGATGATTGAGCGCCTCGTTGTGAGGCACAAACGAAATCAGCAGATCTTCAGACTCTAACTCAATAGGTGTGGCTACAGTAGTATCTCTCAGAAAAGATTCCGTGAATCCAAATATCCCAATCCCGAGAGGATGGTCACTGACCTTAGTGGTGAAAAGTTGCAGTTCATGGAGCGCCGCCACGATCTAGTTGCGGATGATGGCCTGGCGATGGAGAGGCACATATTGGCTGGATTCTGCAATCGCCAAGTAGCCATGGTTGAGAGGGGAAATGGGGCCAACCACCATGCTGCTGCGAACAAGACGATCCACTGGGCCGGGCTCGACGGCGAACCCCAGCGAGAGGAACGGAACCGGATTCAGTGGGTAGTTGGCCATGGCCGATGATGCAGAGAGGTGGAGTGACTACAGTGGTGATGGGACGGAGCAGAGCAAGGGCTTTTGGGTTTTTGAGGTGGAAGGCGTAGCGTCAGGGGGGGACGGGGCGGCTGTGTATCTTTCACTACCCACCTCCACCTCTTTTGGAATTTGAGCCTCCTGCTGGCCCTGTCCACATGGCCGTAGAAGCCACAAGCAGCACATTGGATGGACGGCATGGATGGACGAGCAGGTTTGTCAGCAGAAATGGGCGCTCCAGAAGATCCGGCGTGAATAATCAAGTTGTTGCTAATTGATGGAACTTGCCTATTAAAGTGAGAGGCCGTGACATGCTTGGGGCAATTAAATGTTTTGTGATTAGGCCCGGAGCATTTAATGCAAATAATCCTTGCTTCGCAATTGATCCGGGTGTGTCACCATTGCAGAGATTTGGAGCATAATGCCACCCAATTAGTGGCAAGATTTTCAATATCCTGTTGAGAATAATGAGCTTGCGCTAAATCCGCTTTGTGTTGCGCCTTGAGCCTGGGTGGCCAAACCTCATGCATGGGGGCATATTTGAAGGCTGAATTCAAAAGGCAGAGAGGGAGCGGTGCATAGGGAAAATTCAGAGGGAAATTAAACTCACCAAGGGCAAGGAATTCAATGACCCGATTTTCCTCATGTTGCGCCTATGCCAAGTAATGGTGCATTAACGCATTGCGATTAGTGTCCGTAGCCAAAATTATGCCCGAATTTGAACCGGAGCAAAAGAGCAAAACTGAATGTGTTGCTTCTGATCCGATGACGATGAGGCTTCATGGGCATTTTTGTTTGAAAAACTCCAGTTATCCAGCTTAATAAGCCCAAATTTGCTAAGAACTTTCACGGAGGAATGATCCATGTCTCCTATGGGTGTAAGAAACTTAAGAGAGGATTTGAGAGCTATGGATTTCCAGTCCACAATTTCAGCTAGCTCAGTATCAGCATGCCAATGACGATCAAAAGAATAAGCTTTGACAAAACGTCCATTGAACAGATGGAAATGGCAAACAAAGGCAGGCCAAATACGGTCTTTGAGTCCATAAACAAAATGTCCCACTTTGTTACTAGCCACTGAAAAGCGAAAAGACCGGACATTTATCTGAGACACCCTGAAGCCAGAGGAAATCCCTCGAAGACCCCACTGTTTCAACATCAAGAGGGAAGGAAGCCGAGGAGAAAGAAACGACCAAAAAGAACTCTTTGGCATCTTGAGAAGGAGAAAAATGAACAGTGGACCCAATGTAGCAAGCTTTCCATGGATCACGGATAGCTAAGTTGCCTGGTACCTCACTGCTTGTCATATAGTAGGATAAAATAATCGTATTTCCACATATGTTGTATGTTGCCAAAATCATAAGAATTTGAAGCATGAAGATTGTTTTGCATCGGCCCTTGCGCATAGTTAGATGCATGATCGATAAAACTTGGGCTAGCCGATACATTATGCTCATTAGGTGATCCAGCAACAACATATGGATTATTTGCATCTACAAAGGGGAATTGAGTATTCATATTACCTTTGTAGATTGCAGCAACTTGATGACGATCTACTCAAAGAACAGACTGGAGACCGTTCAAAGCTTCGTCACCAGCGGAGTCACCAAAAAGTGTGTTCGCACACGAACACATCACCGTGTAGCTCCAACACCGAGGGTGATGCACCGCAGCTCACGTCGTAGGAGACCCATCCGGAAGCGCAGTACGCAAGCAATCCGGCGGGTGCTTTTGTAGACCCGAAAGCCCACGCGCCCGGGAGGGACCCCGTCTAGACGCGCGGCAGCCATGGGCTGCCCTAGGTCGACTAGATCGCCCCTAGGGCCTCGAGGTTCACTGCCCTGCAATGAAGAAGAACGAACGAAGAACGAGGAAGAAGGAGAACAAGGGAGAAGGAAAAGTAAAGGTAAAAGATGTAGATAGATTTGTTCGATTGTGTGTTGTTCAATCGGCTGTCACCTCTTGTCTATATAAGATGAGGATGAAATTCCCGTACAATAAAAGGACTTGACTTGCCATCCAAATCATCAAAATCTAACCCAATTCGGACTTCTCACGACCTCCGGCCCGGATGTCCGACAATAGGCCCGGATGATCCGGCCAAGCCCATATTTCTGACAGCAGTCCACTAATCGGGCCGTAACTTTTTCATACAAACTCGTATTAAAATGATTTTTATATAAAAATAAACCATCTCAATGATACGCACAACTTTGATGCTGAACACTTTTTTATCTGAGGCCATCTTGAGAGTGTTTAGGGCCATTTTCTAATGTCTACAACAGAGAAAGTTGTCCGGATGTCCGGACTCGTGTTGGGATCGTCCGGGCTTCACCCGGATGATCTCGGTGCCATCCGGATGATCCGGCTTCAAGGGGACCGAAAATTATGGTTCTATTACATTGCCCGGATGATATCCCGAACGTTTGGTTCATTCATCCGGCCTCCGGCCGGATGATTCGGATCCTGGCCCAGATGATCCGGCCAAATACTGCTGCAGCCACTGTTTTGCCTGTAACTTTTGCATACGACCTCAGATGGGGACGATGTTTATATAAAAATCATCCGTTTCGACGAGACAAAGAACTTTGCATGTCAAAGTTTTTTCATCCAAGGCCATGTTAATTAGGTTTCATGCCATTTTATAATCTGATGTCAACACGAGTATCTTCGAAATTGTCATATGTTTTGCACTTGAGCTCCGTTTGGTCCATCTTCTTATTTATTTCGATCATCTTGAAGAGGGCCATCAAATGGTGAAATGCAATCATAATTTTAACCTCTTCCAATTATAGACTCAAGTCACTCTTTGCGATCATGCCATTTTTGAGCGTCAGCACACTGACAGGTGGGTCCCATGCTCTGTAGGACCATGTGTCAATGACTCAAAGGTAGGCTAGGCTATGGAAAGTGATCCTCGTCCCCTCACCTTCCCCGTCCACGTCATTTATACTACCACTCCTTGCGTTTTATGCGGAGTATACTACGGATGAGGATCCCCTGACATGGCCGAACCCATTGAGTAACTGACATGCGGGGCCTAGCAAGCATGGGGTGTGCCAGTAAGTGACCAAAAGGGAGGGTAAGGCAGGGATACCTACGTCAGATGATCCACTTACACTACTACTCCCTCCTTCCATCTACTATACAAGGCCTAATGCGTTTTTCGATCCTAACTTTGATCAAATGTTAGAGTAATAATATATGACATGCAACTTACACAAAGCATACGGTCAAATTCGTATGTGAAAGGAGCTTCCAATGAAATATTTTCGCATTATACATCTCATGTACTATTAATCTTGTCAATAGTCAAAGGCTATTTAGAAAAACACATTAGAGCATGGTTAATAATATAGCTAGCCGATGGCTATGATCATCGGTTCAAAATTTTGGATCCGCCTTAGGTATCACACATGCACCCACTCGTTTTCTCTCGATTTCATCTCGGGGTCCGGAGATCGATTGAAAGAGGACTAGGGTGGGTACAATAAGTTCGTTTCACTTACGCACGTACAATATACACCCTTTGATCCCCACACGCCCCCCATGGGTCATCTCTATCATAGAAACAGACCAAACCTTTATCTCCTTGCACGACACGCTATTGATCTGTAAACATCAATCGATCTCGTCAAGATGTGTCGGGGCATGAACCGAATGGGATGTCAAACAAAGACGGGAAGCGACACGTAGAGGAGGCAATGTGAAACTTTAAACGAATCGTTTGTTTGTATGCATGTCAGACAAATTACAACATTGGAAATACAAGCATGGTCTAGGCCCATATGCGAATGATACTCGGAGGAATGTTCAAATGAGGCATGCGAGAGGATGGACTCGACCGGAGGGCGGCATGGTTGATGTAGAAGAGGGTTGGGGAGGAATAAGAAATCAGAAACGCCGCATGATTTTACTTGAACGGCTCAAATAAACAATAAGTTGTCTCGTTTTCCCTTCCGTCTTGGTCACGGAGTAAGATACTCCCTCTGTCTTTATTTACTCTGCATATTAGGTTTGACTGAAGTCAAACATCATAAAATTTGAACAAGTTTATAGAAAACTAGCAAGATGCCCGTGCCTTCACGGAACATCAAGATCTTGTGGGAGAAAAGGATGAACTAGGGAAGGCCTTATCTGCAAATGTGGAGAGGAGTGCGGGTAAATTGTCATAGTTTCCTTCCTATCCATTAGATTTAGATCGTACGACCTATATTGTAGGATGGCAGGCACACAATCATCACCAACACTACTTTTTATGTACACTAGCAAAATGCCCGTCCATTGCACGGAACATCAAGATGCATTTGTATGAGCACTTTATCTTGTGGGAGAAAAGGATGAACGAGGGAAGGCCTTATTGCAATTGTGGAGAGGTGTGTGGGCACCTTTTTGCAAAATTGCCATAGTTTCCTTCCTATCCGTCAGATATAAATCAGACGGACTCTTATAAAAACAGAGTTGGTGATGATGGTGTGCCTGCCATCCTGCAATATAGGCCATCCAATTTATATTTGACGGATAGGAAGGAAAATATGGCAATTTTGCAAAAAGGTACCCACACACCTCTCCACATTGCAATTAAGGCCTTCCCTCGTTCATCATTTTCTCCCACAAGATAAACTAGTCATACAAATGCATCTTGATGTTACGTGCAACACACTGGCATCTTGCTAGTAAGAGTAGAAATATGAACATTTACAATAGCAAATATTATGATGTGAAAGTATATTCAATAATGAAACTAATGGTATTGATTTGTTATTGTATATGTTATGATTTCTGTCTATGAACTTTGTCAAAGTTTACAAAGTTTGACTTTGAGCAAAGCTAAAATGTGGAGTAAATAAAAACAGAGGGAGTACGCAGGGACTAGTATAGTTACTACTACCGGAACATGGTTAGTTGGACCCCTAAATGCGGGTACGGATCAGGCACACTTCAATTATTCTTTCAAGCAGTCGGACACCTACATTTAGCACACCATCCGTCTACTTAATCAAGTGTTACGCTTCACTACTTGAAAATGAAAAGGGTGGTACCATACCCAAAACCACCACACTTGGGGCTAGGGTAACAACTAGGTACTGTACCACATTTGAACCATGGCACAGAAACCACGTGTTCTGCGCCTAATGCATAACGCGGAGCACTGACGCTCGAATATGGCCGGGAAAACAGGGAAACTGACATGTAGGGCACACCTGTCTGGACGAAGTGGCGCAGACTAGTCTAATGGAGGTGCTGGCCCACGACCTCCTCGCCACCGGCAACCGTTCATGTGGGTCATGGGGGCCAGCAACATGGCGCAGCTCTAGCACCGCCTCTGGACAGGGCGACCGCGGTGAGCGACATGCTCATCGTCGCTGGACATGGTCGGTTTTCAGTGTGCCGAGGATGGCGTTAGCGCTGTGGCATGACGAGCAGATCAACACCCGGCTCGTCGAGGATGCACGGGGCGCCGAAGTGTGCGCGCGCCGTGACGCGTCTGCGGAGTGGTGTACTGCAGCGAACTGCATCCCCAAGACCTGAGACCATGCAGGGTCGTCCTGCTTTTTCAATGACATGTGGGGTCGCATGTGAGCAAAGGGCATCTCCAACATTGCCATGACCACAGCTGACTACCCTAGCACACCAAAAACCCTTATCCCTTCCACAGCTGACCATGCAGGGTTGTGGAGGTTAGCTGCCCGCATTCATGCCGTCCATCCGCATGCCGTCGTTAAGAGGCTCGGTGCCCGAGGAATAAACTCCGGTGACTTAATGACGCGCCCGGGTGCTTTGGCCTCACCGGAATGCGCTACTTAAAGCGGCAATGCCCAGCTAACCTCCACACCATAGCGCATCGTCCTGCTACCTGGCACCACATCCGCCATGACCACAAGCGTGAACGCTCTACGGGAGAGCTTTGCCTTCAGGGATGAAGCTCGAGGTTGCTGCCCTCGCTGAAATCACCGCGCGTGACACAATAGCGGCGTAGCCGGACGCGGACGTGACCGCACAAGCGGTGGCCACGATGGCGGCCGACGACGGGAGCACCGTCAGCCACGCGTCCTACTAGCCACCGTCCAACGCCCGACACTGCTGAGGTCGGGGAGTCCTCCGAGGATGAGTAGGGCATGGCAGGCGGCATGGCATGGTGTGCCAACTAGCCGGTCCGTCTCCCGCCCTAGAGACCGCACCTTCATCTTGAAACCCGCCCCCCTACATGGATATCGTAGATGGAGGACGTCAGTCACCGCCGTTGAATAGGTTTAGGGTAGGGTTTCTTTTATTTTTCTATCCTATAAAAGTTCGAAATGTAATGAAAATCTGCCGTGTTTTCATTAATCTCCGCCGGTGTATATGAACTTTCACAATAATATAGTATATTGTAGGAGTACTAGCAAGATGCCTGTGTGTTGCATGGAACACCAAGATCTTGTGGGAGAAAAGGATGAACAAGGGAATGCCTTATCTGCAAATGTGGAGAGGAGTGCGGGTAAATTTGTCATAGTTTCCTTCCTATCTGTAAGATATAGATCGGACGGCCTATATTGCAGGATGGCAGGCACACCATCATCACCAAATCTGCTTTTTATTGAACCGAGACAAAGCGAACATGTGAACTAAATAAAAACATAGGGTCTACATACACAATTTATCTTAGGCACTCCAATAGTACGTCCACTACACATTCATGCATTTCACATCTTTCTACATCTACGGGAACCTATGAAAGGGTTAACGTAAATTGCCTCTCTCTCTCTCCTCCCTAATTTTCATGGTGGTGGGCCCCTCCCTCCCCCCAATCTACAATCAACATCTCACACGTTTCACATTACATTAATTATATAACTGGGATTACGTAGGTCTAGCATTACTAGTCAAAAAAACCCGAGTAAGCCAACCTCCCAGCATATCGCGCGAGAAAAGACCCGGTCGTGCCGTTCTAGTCGGGATTACCGTATTACTAGTAGTAGTATCGATGGATCACATGAAGCACCAGGTTTTTTTATGGGGAGAATCACCTAGTTGAAAAGGAAAAAAGGTGGTACACTCACAACACCCCTGTCACGGTCGCATTGCACCACACACACGTTCGGTCCTGCACACGGCTCACATAAATGGAACGCACTTCAGCTTGCCTCTTCACTGACATGTGAGACTGCACTTGGAGAAACCTACCATGCGCCAAACTCCCCCCGCCCACCGCGCGAAAATCCCCCCCAAATCCCAAATTCAACTGCCCTTTGGCCAACTAGCCAATAATATGCCCCAAACCCCCCTCCCCCATCCCACTCCACTCCATTTGCTCCAACAAAGCCGCCATCCCCACCACGCCGATACGTTGGCGCCGTGGTTCATCGAGGGGAAGCATGGCGATCCCCTCGCTCCCACAGTACGCTCTTGTAGACTACCGTCCTCGAGCCGTGCCGCCACCGCTGGCGACATTCTTGTGGGGGCGCACGGCGGTCAGCGCCGCCACCGCTGGCGACGTTAGTGTGGAGATGCACGGCGTCAGCTTCTCCCACCGTACACGCATTCTAGACTAAGGCCCCGTGCATGTTGGTGTAGCGCTGAATGTTAGCTGATAGACGCTGTTAATCTCACTGTTTGCTGAAGTAGTTTACAGTCAATATGCTCTGCATAAGAAGCTTCCATGCCCTGTTCTGCACTAAATCTTCTTAGCTGAGATGGCATGCCAAGCCCAATTTGTTGCTAAAATATCCTGCCATGTATTTATTGTGACGTAGATTGCCATGGTCTAGTAGCCAATCTGTTAGGTGAAATAGTTGTACACCGTTTTATACTCGATCTTTGTTGCTGTGATGGCCTTTGATAGTTTGATGGTTGTGTGCTCGGCCTCATTGACTGTTGCAACAGCCTGCCATAATTTAGCACTCAAATCTATTTGCTGAATTAGCTTTAAATATATTTCGTTACTTAGATCTGCTTGTCCAAATATCTTGCCATAGCTTTAGACATTGACCTAGGTATTTTTCTGGACTTCATAAAAAAGCATATATGTTTTTCCTATAATATCTAGTAGAAGAACTAATTTGTATGTCTAACAGATGGACATGACTTGGATAGCTTCTGCTTGAAGATTCTATGGTGCATATGTCGAGGGGGTTGAAAACTTCATGAACTTTATAGAGCTGAGTACGGTGGTCCAAAATCAGATGTGCTCTTCCCGTGTAGCAGTTGTATGAATTCAGTTACAAGCCCCCAGTCAACTGTGCAAAATCATGTACAATTGTATGGGATGTCGGTCACATATACTAGGTGGGTTCATCATGGTGAAGCTGTGAATGTCAATGTTACTGACTATGTGGAAGTAGCAGATCACCATCTTGATCTACCTGATGCTCAGGTGGATGAGGAGGAGGAGGAGGTGGTGGTGGCGGAGCCACTGAGTTTGACCAATATTGAAACAATGCTACGAAATGCTCGTGCATTTAGTGAACTTTCACATGCAGAAGAAAAATGGTGGGCACGCATGTTGGAACAATGCAACGTGGCTGTCTCCCCAGGAAATAAGTTGTCAGTATTCTCAGCTATGGTCACATTTCTTTAGGTGAAGACATCTGAGCGGATGACCAACAAATCATTCGATGCGATGTTGGCTGCTTTCCACAAAGCTTTCCCAGATGCGTCTGAGCTGCCACACACCTACAGTAAAATGAAGAATTTCCTTCGTGGAGTTGGAATTGGATATGGTATGATCCATGTTTTTAAGAATATTTGTGTTCTGTTCTGAAAGGATTATGCCAGCTTAAGTGAATGCCCGAAATGCAAATCATCAAGATGGAAAGATGGCGATGCTGTGAAGAGGATTCCTCATAATGTTCTGAGACATTTTCCAATTACACTAAGATTGCAGAGGTTGTTTCATGATGCTGAAACAAGAGAGGATGTAATGTGGCATTCTAGGAACCAAGAGTATAGAGATCAGAATGTAACGAGCCATCCATCTCATGGTAGTGAGTGGAAAAGCTTCAATCAGAAACACAAAAAGTTTGCTGCTGACCCGAGAAACATTAGACTTGGCTTAGCTTCAAATGGATTTAACTCATTTGGCCACCAGAGCGCCACATATAGCATGTGGCCAGTGCTTGTTGTCCCTTACAACATGCCTCCAAATGTCCGCACCAAAGAATCAAACTACATGATGGCCTTGCTCATCCCAGGTCCAAAAATTCCTGGAAAGGATTTTGATTTATTCATGGACCCTCTTGTGGGGGAACTTCAACAACTATGGAGGGGTGTTCTCACTCAAGACCTATATAGCAGCCCACCAGCTAATTTCTTTCTGCGTGCTATTATAATTTGGTGCATCCATGATTATCCAAGTTTGGGCACTATGTCAGGGTGAACGACACATGGTTACAATGCATGTGTTCGCTGTGATAGGAATCCGATGTCATACGCAATACTTAGCAAGATCTGTTACATTGGACACCGTCGTTACCTTGCGAAGGACAAGCCGCGTCCTACAAAATACCGAAGACATGTGTTCAATGCAAAGCATGAAAACCATGATGTGCCAAAGAGGCTCACCGCAAATGAGTTGCAAGTGGAATTGGAGAAAGGTCAGGCATATTACACCAGGAAACCATCCTGGTAATGGTAGCGGGAAAAGGAAGCATGGCAGGGCAGAAGAAAGATTATTGTTTACCCGCAGGTCCACTTTGTGGGACTTGGAGTATTGGAAAGATTTTGATCTGCGGCATAATCTTGATGTGATGTACATCGTGAAAAATATATGTGATAGCATAATCGGCATACTTGTTAATATTGAAGGCAAGATGAAGGATACCTTAAAATCTAGGATTGGTTTGACACACCTGGGTATCAGACAGGATTTGCAGCTGCAAGATGAAGGTAAACCACGGGATATGGCACCAGCTGTGTACGTCTTGGACAAGGTAAAAAGAAAAGAATTCTGCGAGGTCCTGTCACGTGTGAGTTTTCTCACATGGATTTGCTTCCAAACCTGAAAGGAGAGTCAGTGCAGATGGAAACAAGGTACAAGGGTTGAAAACTCATGACTGCCACGTCCTACTTCAAAGGGTTTTACATGTTATCCTTAGAGGACTGGGCCGCCCTAACTTATATAGAGCAATTGCAGAGTTGGGACAATTCTTCAGGGAACTCTGCAGTAGAAATATCAGGGTAGATGCTTTGGAGCGTCTTAGAGACAAGATACCAACTATCCTATGTGACCTTGAGAAGATATATCCTCCAGCCTTCTTTGATGTGATGGTGCATTTGGCTGTTCATCTACATGATGAGGCACTACTTAGAGGTCCAGTACAGTATGGCTGGATGTACCCTATTGAAAGGTGGCTATGCACTTTCAAGGGTTATGTGTGAAACAGAGCTAGACCCGAGGGTTCCATTGCAGAGGCCTACATTGCTACAGAAGCGGTGACATTCTGCTCAAAATACATTGAAACAACTAATCAACTTAGCAAAGAGGTGGGTGAAGACAATCCCGGGCTCAATGTTTTCTGTTATTCTGTTCGAGTTACAGGGAAGAGTGACAAGAGGACAAACCTAAAGATTTGGACAAGATGGTTTGGTATGTGTTGAATAACCGTCCTGAGATACTACCTTATATCAAGTCAGTGCTAAGTACTGAAGCTTATACATCATAATCTACTAAACTTGCAGCACATTCTTATGTATTTTCATGTTTGACGCGATCACTATGTTGTGCAGCATCTACAAAAAGGATTTACTACCGAAAAATCCAAGAAACACTGACAAACTGGTTATGGTAGGATTTGCAAAATGGTTCAAGAGCCATGTAAGCTTTTGAATTGCACTGTCAGTTTTTTTAATATATTGAGTACATAAGATGATCAGCTTGTCTATTTTCTAACCATAGGTTAAGAAGATGCGGGATGATGGGCAGGCAGTTGATGATGCCCTTTACTCACTAGCAATGGGTCCTAATACTCGGGTAAGACATTATGAATCTTGTGTTGTTGGAGATGTGCGCTACAAAACCCTTGCACGCGATGAAGGCAAGAAGATACAAAATAGTGCCATCATGAGCATGGATACGTACGACAGAGAGACAACTGAAATGTATGCTAACATAACAGACATTGTTCAGTTGCAGTATATCTCCAGTTTCAAGGATGAGCGGTGTGTGGTTCTCTTGTGATGTCATTGGTATAACCTATTTTCCAGGATCGCAAAACCCAGAGCTGATGATTATTTCAAATCCATCAATGTCAAGGTGGCGTACCAGACCAACTTGCCTTTTATGTTGGCAAATCAAGCAACACAGATATTTTTCTTGGAAGACAAATTTGCACGTAGCGATCACTGGAGAGTATTGCAAAGGTTTGAGTAGAGGAATTCGTTTAATGAAGTTGCACAACAAGACGATGCTTACACTGCTCCTGATGCACAAGATTCCACAGATGTTCCTAATATCTTTGAGAACCATCACATCAATGACGCTGGAGAAAACATTGCCTATCGCGTTGTGGGCATACAAGTGTTGATCAACAAGAAGCCAACATTCGAGGAAATTGACGATGAAGAAGAAGATGACACTCTGGGGAATTACGATTCAGACTGATACACATGGCAAAGATGTTGATGTTGCAGCTGTAGATGATTAGATTGCTTTTGTCGTATTTTCCTGTCAGAAGACGTTTTTTATCTATTATGTGAAATTGTGTTTGCTATGACAACTGAAACCTGATGAACGTGTTGTTTAGTATTTTGCTGTGAGAACATCACTTGTTATGTATGTTCATTCGTGTTTGGTGATTGTATGATGACTAAAACATGATGACATTGTTGTTTAGTCGTACTCATATTTGGCTGTGAAACCTGAATTTGATGACATAGTTTGTTGTTGGACTGCAATTTTCTCCATGTCTTTGAATGGGAACAAAGCTGACCTGACAGGGCCTCTGCTAATTTATTTATTTGTTACAAAAAGGGCCTCTACTATTTATTTATTTATGAGCAAAAGGGGATACCCACCGATTTCCGTTAATAGAAATCATTACATGTTCACAACACTATGCCCAGCCTGCTACACAGGTTTCATTCATTACTAGTTTCAGCAAAGTGCTCATGTCATAGCCAATGAATACATCACGAGTCCTACATACACTAAAAATAAAGAGACAATAATCCTACAGAGCACATCGATTTTGCCGGTTATCTTCATAAGCTCTTTCATCCCCTCATTGTTGTCAAGGCCGTTCAACAGTTGTTGCTTGGCCATGATCAGAGGAACTACATCATTAACCTTCTGCTCTGCATCTTCCTCTTTTGTTGTTCCTTTAGTTGCTTGTCCAACACCCCAACCTACTGGTATTGGGATTCCTCGGCTAACAAAATAATCAGCGTAGTTGCGTTCCCCCACATCAGCAACTTTTGAGAAATACAAATCACACGAATCTTTCCTTTTCTACACGAATCAAATTGGAAGATCATTAATGAAGCTATTAAAAAATCAGCAACTGAAAGTAGTAGAACAACAATTAAACATATTATTACCCCATGATTCGGGCATTTGTAGAAGACTCGGCCAGGGTTGAGGATTGTGGTTGAGATGCGACGGACGACTCAGCGTGATTTGCAGCAGTGGCACCACACCAATGGCAGCGGGTTGCGATGGGCAACCGGCTGCGGTGAATGTGTAGACGGGAGTGTGATGAGACCCACAAGAGATGGTACGGGTGGCGACTTGGCACATAACTGGTTGTTGCCTGCTAAAGAGCAGGTGGAAGAGCAACCAGCAGACATGGTTGTTGCGGCTAGAGCTTCTGATGCTAGGCAAAGTAAGTAGAGGAGAGGGTAATGCTGGATATGTCAGTTTCATTACTTGCAGAGTAGCATAGCACCATATATAGTCATAGTCCAGGTTTGGATTCGAACCAGCTACAGGAGCACGTCTCTCTTTTTTCTAAAACTTTGCAACGTATCTTTACTGGTACACTAGCTTGTTCTGTACGCCTTCTCAAGTCTTTGATTTTCTTTCTTTTTTGTGAGTAAGGAAGGAGGAGAAAATTGAGAGTTCCTGGGACTCGAACCCAAGACCTCTCGGTTGAAAACCAAGGGTTCAAGTCACTTATGTGGTGAACGTTCCCAGGGAGGAGGACGGCAGAGGAACGCATTTTCCTCGCAGTATTAGTTGTGACGCAAGATCGAACGGTCGCAGTTTTGGGAATATTATCAGGCAAACAAGCCCAGTTTTTCTTTTCTTCCTACTAGTCAATGAGTACGTGCAATGCATGTTAATTTGGAAGTATATTAAGTGCATGCGGATATTAAGTAGAATATTATTTGCGTGTTATTATGTGATTTGCACTATTTTTGGCATGAAATTAACTGCACACTAAACGTGTTGAGCGCTCGACATTGAAGCAGTCTAGGTCGTTGGATTGACATGATTTGATGGCCGAGATTAATTGGATCTGCCCCTTTGGGTCTTTTTATATTGGTATAGATATATAAGAAAGTATGCTACTTGGTGCCAGCTTAGTCAACAAACGATTGTGCCAACCTTGACCGTTGGATTGACATTCAACAGCTGTCATGTTTCTTTAGTCTCTTCTTCCTCCAGCCGCCATAGCCAAACCAGTGCCGGCGGGACCACCTGCTCCCGCCTCCCACGGCTGGCTGTGTTGCCGCACACGCATCATGGCCCCATCGCACCCTAAAACTCTGTTCATCTTCCCTGGCTCCTGTTCGTTCCCGTCCGAGGCCTCACTATCGTCCTCCCCCTTGCTTTGCTCGCTGCAGCGCTGCCCTCCGGTGTTGTCAACATGGTCAACAACCGAGAGGAATAAGGAGATGGCTGTACATGGTGAAGATGACAGTAGCGACCCAGCAGCGCCTGCCGTAATTTTGTTTTTTTGGGACGGAGAAGGGTATCAACTGGGATGTTCGGGAGTTGTGGCCCGTCCAGCACATGACCAGCCCAGTTTTTTTTCCTTTCTAAAAATGGATAGCCTAGCTATTTTTTTTTTTGCAGAATAACGAACGTAGGCCTACTTGCTTTTCTACGCCCTGCTAAGCTGAAAATCTTTCAAGACGAGGAGGGATGCATTTTTCCCAGAAAATGGGCTATAAGTAATAAGAAATGGGCTATAAGTAATATTAAATGGGCTATAAAATGAAAAAATACAGCAAACATGCAATTAGTTCCAAAATACTTTTTCATTTTCGGATTTTGATATTTTCAATTTCATTGTTTTTGTGCGGGTAAAATTTCATTGGATTTAAATTAAGGTATGTTTAGTTTTCAAATTAATTTGAATCTGGATATAAATTTCGGGTTGTATGCTGCTTGGGACAGATTCGGAGGCTGACTTGTGGGTCTACTAGGTTGACGTGTACGAAAGGCTTTGTCAACTTAGTCCACAAATGATTCTAGCAGCAGTGACCATTGGATGTTAATCTAGTGGTCGTGTTGCTTCTCCAATATATTATCTTCTTGCTCCAGCCACCCAAACCAGCGCCGGTGGGACTGCCCACTCCTGCCTCCCATGGCGGGCTGTGCTACCGCATAGGTCGCACCGCCCCACCCTACTCCATTGCTGGCCAGGCCATTCCTATACTCACCCACACATCATGTTATTTCCCAGCGAAGGTAGCCGAACCAGTAAACCCTCATACTCCCCACCGCGTGGGCAACCACTGTCGAGTCTTCCCCAGCTCCGTGTCATTCCCTTAGTAGGCCTCGCCATCGTCCACCGCCCTAGTGCTCTCAGCGCGCCATGGTCAACAAACGACATCCATCGGACGTGGACTGTACGTGGAGAGGCTGACAGCTGGGTCCATGGCCGCACACAAGGAAATGCCTCCTTATTATGCGCAAAATAATGATTCCTCCACCTGACATCTAGGACCCACCGAAAGGACCTCTGTATT
>NC_041384.1:313616911-313626650 GCF_002162155.2 Triticum dicoccoides
TCGGACCCACTAGCTATAAAATGAATACTCCCCCTGCTAGCTGGGACCCAGCATTGTGGGAGGCTGACATGTGGGCCTACTAAGTTGATGGGGACGGAGGGCTTTGTCAACTTAGTCAATATGAACGATTTTAGCTCTGGTGACTGTACGATGTCCATCCAACAGACGTAGTGCTTCATCAACCTCTGGTCTTCTTGCTCCAGTGAGCAAAAGCAGTGTCGGTCGTGCCGCCTGCTCCTGCCTCCCGTGGTCGGCTGTGCTGCCGCGGGGGCCACACCACCCCTACTACTCCCACCGCTGGCCAGGCCCTGCAGCGACGGTAGCCTCACACCACAGCTGAACCAGTGAACCCTCGTACTCCTCTCCGCGTGGGTATCCACTGCCGCATCTTCCCTCGCTCCGCGTTGTCCCCTTCCTAGGCCTCGCCATCGTCCACCACCCTGGTGCTCTCGGCGCGGCATGGTCAACGTGGTCAAGGAGCAACTTCCATCAGAAGAGTAATGTACATGGAGAGGCTGACAGCTGGGTCTACGGCCGCAACAAGGAAGTGCCTCCTTATTACGCGGAAAATAATGATTACTCCACCTGACAGCAGGGACCCACTGGACGGGCCACCATATTTCGCGAAAAAATGTTTACCCCCTGACTGCTGGGACCCACCAGTTATATCTTTGCACGCAAGGAAGTGCGTCCATATAACGGTAAAAAAATGATTCGCCCCCTGACTGCTGGGACCCACCAGCTACATCTTCGCACGCAAGGAAGTGCCTAATAGTCGGGATCCACCTGGTCGAAGCGTATGTAGCGTTGTCATTCTGGTCGCGAACGTGTACGTACATACTGGTCGATCAGTCTCTCTGCAAGTATGAACCGTGGCCGAGTAAGTAGCGGCACGTGTGTCGTTCTAGAGCACCCGACATAGCAGTTCACAGTCCCGTCTAAGTCCTATACACGTACGTAAAACCAGAATACAAAAATACGGCCACGTACGTACATACGGGCGGGGTCTCGAGCGTGTGCTCGCGGACGGCTAGGGCTTGTGTACATGGAGAGGCAACGAACGGGAGCAACGCGTCCTGTTCATCGGGCAGCGATCTGGCTGGGTCGGAATTGAGAAACAACATCGTGTTCATCGGGAGGCAACGGAATACATTGTGTTCATCAGGAGCCAACCGGCTTGGATGGAACAGCCGATGGAAACAAGGCCTGGCGTACCACAGAATGGAGGAAACAACCTTGTGTTTGACCGACCACAATCGAAACAAGATCCTGTTCATTGGGAGGTGTCTAGCATACTGCAAAACGGAGGAAATAGACTTCTCTTGGACCTCCTATGGGTGAAACGGGCTCCTGTTGATCGGGAGGGGTGTGGCATACCGCAAAACGGAGGAAATAGACCTGTGTTGGAGCGCTATGGTCGAAACAGGGGTCCTGTTCATCGGGAGGGGTGTGGCGTACCGCAAAATGGGACTCCATGGGATACTTTAAATCTCCACCGTCGACTGCCTCCACAGGCTATTATTCATACACCATCAACCTCCTCTAGCCTCCACCTCCGACTGTTCATCCAGCCTCCACCGCGCGCTCCTCCACCGGCTAGTGTTCAACCAGTCCTCTCCATGGGGTCCTGTTTAACCACCCCTCCATGGGCTATTGTTCATCCAGCCCTCCACGAGGTCTCGTTCATCCACCCCCCCAACCGGCTCGATCGATCAGGGTCCTGTTCATCCAGGGACAACGACCTCTACTACCACGGGGTCCTGTTCATCCAACCCCCGCCGGGAACTGTTCATCCAAATCCCCCCAACAACACTCACTATTCATCCGGAGGCATCCTCGATCGGCTTCAGTTAGCAGAAGTAGCGAAGGAATCACTCGGGTTTAGTTAACAGCAAGGGATCGATCGCTCGGGTTCAGTAACATAGCTAGTCAGTCGCTTGGGTTCAGTTAGAGCCCAACACCTCGCTCAGTTTCAGTTAGAGCCCAACGCCTCGCCCACATGCGCGTACATACGAGAGAAACACGCATCGCTCAGCCCCCGACCACCCATCGTAACCGGGAACTCCCCCGATATTTTCATACAGTTTGCTGCAGTTGGGGTCTACTGAGTTGGGGCATCAGAGATAACCAGTGTAGTAGGGCTATAGTCTGCTAGAGTTGGGGCCGTGTTTTGTGGGTCAGGTGATATTGCAACTACACATAATGGGCTATTTGATTTATCAGGTGTCACTACCTTTTCCAAATACTTTGCTCGTGCTCCTCCGTGATCAGCAATCGCCCTCTTCCGTTTGAACATGTGATACACAAGAACAACATTTGAATGGATAAATATGGTATGATGACATATGTAATATGTACTGGAAATGGATAGGCAGGGCGTATTCACATACATGATGTGTAAACTAAGATAATGGCAGTGCAACAAAGTAGAAGCAATTCAAAGCATCAGTTGCAAGATATGTGCGACCAATATAACATGGAAATTTAGAGCAAGCACCTTGATGGGTGAATAAGATGGGGCATCTACCTCTGACTCCTCCACTAGTGTAACGCCCTCGATGCGGCTATATCTCCCACGTGTCGAAGCACGACTTAGAGGCATAACCGCATTGAAAGCAATGTCTCAAGTGAGGTAATCTTCACACAACCCATGTATAATACATAAGGGAAAGAGATACATAGATGGCTTAGAATCGCTACTTCACACAATTACATAAATAAAGCACTACAATAACCAGATACAATCAAGGTCCGACTACGGAACCCAAAATAAAAGAAGACTACCCCAAATGCTACACAGGTCCCCGATTGTCCCGACTGGGCTCCACTACTGATCAACTAGAAACGGAACAACACAAAGAACGAGATCTTCAATGAGCTCCTCCTTGAGCTTGGTTGCATCATCTGCACGGTTCAATGGCACCTGCAAACTGGTTTTGGAAGTATCTGTGAGCCACGGGGACTCAGCAATCTCACACCCTCGCGATCAAGACTATTTAAGCTTATGGCTAACGTAAAGGTATGAGGAGGAGCTGCAACAAGCGACTAGCATATATGGTGGCTAACAACGCAAATGAGAGCGAGAAGAGAAAGCAAAAGCACGGTCGAGAATCTATGATCAAGAAGTGATCCTAGAGCAACCTACATCAAGCATAACTCCAACACCGTGTTCACTTCCTGGACCCCGCCGAGAAGAGACCATCACGGTTACACACGCGGTTGATGTGTTTTAGTTAAGTTCAACTTCAGGTTTTCTACAACCGGACATTAACAAATTCCCATCTGCCCATAACCGCGGGCACGACTTTCGAAAGTTCAAATCCCTGCAGGGGAGTCCCAACTTAGCCCATCACAAGCTCTCACGGTCAACGAAGGATATTCCTTCTAGCGGGAAGTCCCGATCAGACTCGCAATCCTGGTTACAAGACATCTCGACAATGGTAAAATAAGTACAGCAAGACCGCCCGATGCGCCGACATCCTGATGGGAGCTGCACATATCTCGTTCTCAGGGAAACACCGGATAAGCAATCTGTACAACTAAAACTAGCCCTCGAGTTTCATCGAGGTGGCACTACAAGGGGCTCTAGTTTAGACCAACACTTAGACAAGCATTGGCCCGGGGGTTTAAAATAAAGATGACCCTTGGGCTGGCCTAACCCAAGGGAAAAAGGCTAGGTGGCAAATGGTAAAACCAATGTTGGGTCTTGCTGGTGGAGTTTTATTCAAAGCGAACTGTCAAGGGGTTCCCATTATAACCCAACCGCGTAAGGAACGCAAAATCCGGGAACATAACACCGATATGATGGAAACTAGGGCGGCAAGAGTGGAACAAAACACCAGGCATAAGGCCGAGCCTTCCACCCTTTACCAAGTATATAGATGCATTAATTAAATAAGAGATATTGTGATATGCCAATAAAATATCCATGTTCCAAACATGGAACAAGCACCAATCTTCACCTGCAACTAACAACGCTATAAGAGTGGCTGAGCAAAGCGGTAACATAGGCAAACAACGGTTTGCTAGGACACGGTGGGTTAGAGGCTTGGTTCAACAATATGGGTGGCATGATAAGCAAGTCGTAGGTATCGCAGCACAGGCATAGCAAAAGAGCGAGCAACTAGCAAGCAAAGATAGAAGTGATTTCGAGGGTATGGTCATCTTGCCTGACATCCCACAAGGAAGAAGAACGAGTCCATGAAGAAGACAAACAGACGTAGTCGGACGAATCCTCACAAACGCGGCGTTATCGGAACCAATCCGAAGAAGCAACACCGGAAAGAAGCACACAACATAGTAAACAACCACCACATAAGCATGGGATGATGCACAACCATGTATGATGCATGTCCGGTTTAAATATGCATGGCATGGCAAGGGGCACAAACAAAACTACAAGTTAAGTGGAGCTCAATATGCAACGAGTTGCATATTGACGGAACACCACATCAATAATATAGTTCTCTCTCGGTTAGGTACTCAACAATATTAAATGTTGGTTAACATGGCAAGAGGTGTAGCATAACAAACTATACGTGATGCAACATTCGTCCACGATGGTCGTCTCGACGTTATACCTTTGAAGCGTGCGTTATCGGAAGGGTTCACTTGTCGAAGGGGAAGTAGTTGTTCACGGGGTCGTCGTGGGAAGTAGCGGTTCACATGACGGTAGTTGAACTTGTCGTTTGCGTTACACGGGTCTTCGGCGACGGTCGTTGTACATAGTTCAGAGTGGTACTTGACGATTTCGGAGACGGCGGAAGACGAACTTGGCGGTTCTCGTTGACCTAGTACTTGGTGTTATCTCCGGTTCAGTGATTGTTTTAGGCATCGAACGTCGAGGTCTCCGGCTGTAGTGGTACTTGGTGAATCCCGAAACGGTCTTGGCATCTTCGCGCGTAGGGGTACTTGTTCGTTTACTCCATGGTCTTGGCAGATCCTCGCGATGGTAGTGGTACTCGCGAAGAGGTACTCGGCGGTCATCGTGTAGATGTTCTGTGAAGAGGAACTTGCCGGTCGAATTCAAATCGAAGCAAAACCATGGAGGCCTCGTGTGGGCAGCAGCAAGGCAGGCTACAACACATGTCTGTGGTCCATGGAGAGGTCGAGCAGGACGCCGAGGAGGCCAGCAGAGGCAATGGACGGAGCAGAGGGGCCAAGACCATCGCGCAAGGAGGAGAAGCAGGGCCAAGTGCGTGTCGGGGCGAGGAGCTCCCAGTCGCAGCGGTGCGGCGCCAGAGCATGGGCTCACCGGCCGGAGCGGCATGCGGCCACGGAGGATAGGGAGGACGCGACGGGATGGCAGACAAGCAACGAGGTGGAGGCCAAAGGGCCTCGTTGGAGGTAGAGGTCGCCGGCGGGGTTGCGCTGTGGTGCTCGGCGTCCCTGGCGATGCAGTGCGGGAGACGAACCCGAGAAGGAGAAGGGATGGACGGAGCTCGACGGGGCGACGTGCGGGCGCCAGACCACAGGCTTCAGGCGCGAGGAGGCGCCATGGAGGAAGGAGGCCAGGGCGACAGGAGGAGAAGGACGAGGGAATCGGGCTCGAGGTCATGGCGAAGAGGAGGCGACCTCCTGGCGCTAGCTGCGGGGTGTTGTGCGGGCGTGCGGCGGCATTGGGAGGAAATGAGGGAGACTGAGGCGATGGGATCGGGAGAGAGCGAGGAGATCGAGCGCAGGGTCTCTCCCTGGCGGCGTGAGGAATGAGCAGGGAATCGGGAGAGGACAGAGTATCGAGCGGGAGGAGGAAAGGGATCGGGCACGCTCTCCCTATGGTGGCGCGAGGGGAGAAGCTCCCTGACGCTAGGGTTAGCTGTAGGTGGGGGCTGGGCCTTAGAGGCCAGTGCTGGGGTGGGCCTAGGGAGGCCCAAGTGGGCTGCGGCTGGCCTGAGGTGCAGCTTGGCCTAAATGGCCTGTTGGGCACCCTCTCTCCCACTCAAAAGAGAAAAAAATAGAGATAAGGAAGAAAAGAAAGAGAGGATAGGGGACGAAGTTGGACGTGCGGATAATTTTCCCGGACTCACAAAAATGTGCTTGTTCCGGGAAAATAGGAAAGGCCATGATTGAGAGATCTAAATTCAAATACATTTGAATTTGATTCAAATGGTTTGAATAAGTTCAAGGTAATGAAGAGTCCAAAAGTATTCGGATTTTTAGTGGAGCTCCGGAAAAAGATGAAAGAATTTATGGGCGAAGTTTGAGGAGCAAACTGGAAGAAGAAAAGACATGTGATTATTTGCAAGTGTGTTCATGGGTGATTCCGAAAATGGAATATTTAATATAGCTCCCTACTATCGGGAGGATATGTTATAAAGAGAAGTCATCCTTCCCTCGATTTAAATGGATCGAAGATCCATTCGATTTATTTAAAAGAGTTTTGAAATGGTTGCAAAAATAATGGCATGATCACATGATGCAATGCACATGATGCAAATATGAAATGCAACGGACCAAACAAAACACACAACGAAAACCCGGAAACCCTGGAAGGCATCTGAAGCTCCGGTCTTGGGGCGTTACAACTAGGGAGCTACATTAACTTAGGTCTCCCCCTAGCTCAGAATCAGTTTTAGGATTATATTCCGAGCATGAATCTATAGGTCGAGAGCGTTTGCATTGCATTGCATCCAGACTTGATTTCAGTCCCTTAATGCCAAGTTTGACAATCATGGCATTCTTCTGCTTTATTCTATTCATGAGCGCAAGGTCATTACCATTATGATGTTGTTCAGTATTTTAGATTCATGAAAACACAAAAAGTAGTCAGATTATCTATGGAATGCATTGCGGATTCAACTCGAAGAGTGTCTCCCCATAAACTCCTGCGTATGCAAAGTTCACCCCCAACCATGCTGACCAGACCATACACAGAAATAGAAACCTCTTAGGTCTCTATAACAGACAGACACACATTTCAAAACTGAAATAGGAACATTAGAATCATATCAAATTCGTATTTGAACAAATAAACTAAGGAATTATGAGTGGCATAATGTTTAGCTTCAAGGGTGGAGTGCTGGTAGTGCGACACAAAGCAAGTAGGCAAACTGTATTCCATGTAAAAGATCATAGTCTATGTAAAAGGTGGAAATGACACTTTCTTTCTATACAATGCAGTGTTTGTTGCCCACACATGATGGAAGAGATCAGCAGAGAAATACTATTCACTCATGTCTACGGTTCCAGTATTTTGAAACAGGGTGGTCCACCCTAAAAGAATATTAACAACAAATATGACAAGGCAAGCATAGATGTAGTGAATCAATCATTACTTGTGAGCTTACTAGGACAAGTATGCAGAATTGTAACTGTAGTAAGAGACCGTCCAAAATTTGAATTAAGAAGTTGGTCTAGCACTTATTGTTTGCAACTTATCGACGTGAATAATTGGATATCATATCTTATGAGTATGAAAAAAAAGTAAAATTGTCAACAAACCTGGCCTGAAGTAGTAATCTGGGTCAATGTCACTATGACAAACAATCCAAAATGGCTAGTTTCTATTCCTAGGGCCAGAATTTTGAAACGTTGTGAACTTTACAGGTACTAAAGATTACTAAAATACATCTGAACCACTAAGTGTAGGTAGCACTCAGTACACAACAAACCCTAATGACAGTCCTACCTAATGAGTAATGAATCAATTAGAAAATGGGTGACGAGGAGTGGTTGCTGAATGTTGAGGACGTATCTCAGGATAAATCAGGTTGGCTTAGTGGTTGTTGCACGCCTAAGTCCTGAACGGACTGGGAAGGTAGGCACGACAGCGCGCCCGGGCAGCGGTGACGCTGTTGGGCGAGCGACTCCTGACCTCCTATTAGTCCGACGTCTCCTCCTAGAGTCATGCCTTCCGAGGATGGCAAGTCACCAGCGAGGCAGGTGGCTGGGGGCGAGTAGAGATTAGAAGCGCAATAGAACAGAGGGGAATCGGGGCCTTGGCCGACCCAAAATCCCAGGGTGGGCCGCGGCCCACCGTGGGCACCCTGTAGATACACACCCGAGTAGTGTACACACATTTTTGAAAATAAATTAGGAACATTTAGCTAACCAATTAAACGACTCTATTTTAATAATATTAGATTCATATTTGAACAACAAAGCTTCTTTAGCTTGATGGGTGGAGCAACACTATTATGACACGATGCACGTATGCTAATCGTATAGTGATCATAAAAGGGGGAAACCCTACGCTTTTTTTGAGAAAAAGAGGGTTTCCCCTCCGATTTCTATTAAAGAAACCACCACGGAACCAACATGATCAATTAAACCCTAAGCATGATCAATTAAACCCTATTATGACTGTGCCATGGCAGATTTAAAGCTACAAATCGCAGAAATGCTATTTAGCATCCATTCTTTGCTTCGAACTAAGAACTAAATTCTAAGAGCTGAAAAGAAAGTACAGTAACCAAGTTACGATATATTTTCTAGTTGAGATCAAAAAGTTGAGTAGATATGAAGTACCACCTCTCTTGCGGTGCCATGTAGGTATCGGGGGTGCGATGGTTGTCGGTGTCGTTGAAGTAGATCCGCGACGGTAGACGGGTGCATCGGGGGATAAGTCCCATTGCGGTGGACGAGAAGGTCGTGTCAGCCACCCCAACAAAGATTTTGACGGCGCTGATGAAGCGGGAGGACGTGATGCAAGACTCGTGGTCTGTAGCCATGGATGAGAAACGTTCATCTCTAGTAGTGGACCACGCGGTGTTGGTGAAGGAAATATGCCCTAGAGCAAATAATGTAGTTGTTATTTATATTTCCTTATATCATGATAAATGTTTATTATTCATGCTAGAATTGTATTAACCGGAAACTTAGTACATGTGTGAATACATAGACAAATAGAATGTCACTAGTATGCCTCTACTAGACTAGCTCGTTGAATCAATGATGGTTATGTTTCCTAACCATAGACATGAGTTGTCATTTGATTAACGGGATCACATCATTAGAGAATGATGTGATTGACTGGACCCATCCGTTAGCTTAGCACGATGATCGTTTAGATTGTTGCTATTGCTTTCTCCCTAACTTATACAAGTTCCTATGATTACGAGATCATGCAACTCCCAAATACCAGAGGAACACTTAGTGTGCTATCAAACGTCATAACATAAATGGGTGACTATAAAGATGCTCTACAGGTGTTTTCGATGGTCTTTGTTGAGTTGGCATAGATCAAGATTAGGATTTGTCACTCCGAGTATCGAAGATGTATCTCTGGTTCCTCTCGGTAGTTCACATCACTATAAGCCTTGCAAGAAATGTGACTAATGAGTTAGTTACGGGATGATGCATTAAGAAACGAGTAAAGATACTTGCCGGTAACGAGATTAAACTAGGTATTGAGATACCGACGATCGAATCTCGGGCAAGTAACATACCGATGACAAAGGGAACAACGTATGTCGTTATGCGGTTTGATCGATAAAGATCTTCGTAGAATACGTGGGAGCCAATATGAACATCCAGGTTCCGCCATTGGTTATTGACCGGAGTCGTGTCTCGGTGTTGTCTACATAGTTCTCGAACCCGTAGGGTCAGCACGCTTAACATTTGGTGATGAGCGGTATTATGAGTTTATGTGTTTTGATGTACCGAAGATAGTTTGGAGTCCCGGATGTGATCACGGACATGACGAGGAGTCTCGAAATGGACGATACATAAAGATTGATATATTGGATAGCTATATTCGAACACCGGAAGTGTTCCGGGTGATTTTGGAGAAAACCGCAGT
>NC_041384.1:313626907-313648189 GCF_002162155.2 Triticum dicoccoides
CCCGCTCCGGGGGAACTAATGGGACACATGGGCCTTAGTGGAGAGACAGAGGACCGGCCAAGGCAGGGCCGCGCGCCCCTCCCCCTCTAGTCCGAATTGGACTAGGGAAGAGGGGGCGCCCCCCTTTCTTTCTCCCTTCTCCTCTCCTTCCTTCCCCCTTCCTCTTCCTAGTTGGACTAGGAAAGTGGGAGTCCTACTCCTACTAGGAGGAGGACTCATCCCCTCCTGGGCACACCCCAAGAGTCGGCCAGCCTCCCCCTTGCTCCTTTATATACGGGGGCAGGGGCACCCTAGAACACACAAGTTGATCATTGATCCCTTAGCCGTGTGCGGTGCCCCCTCCACCATAATCCACCTTGGTCATATCGTCGTAGTGCTTAGGTAAAGCCCTGCGCCGGTAGCTTCTTCATCATCATCATAACGCCGTCGTGCTGAGGAAGCTCTCCCTCGACACTCAGCTGGATCGAGAGTTCATGCGATGTCACCGAGCCAAACGTGTGCACATCACGGAGGTGCCGTACTTTCAGTACTAGGACCGGTCGGATCGTGAAGACGTACGACTACATCAACCGCGTTGTCATAACGCTTCCGCTTATGGTCTACGAGGGTACATGGACAATAGTCTTCCCCTCTCTTTTCTATGCATCACCATGATAGATCTGGCATGTGCGTAGGAATTTTTTTGAAATTACTGCGTTCCCCAAGAGTGGCATCCGAGCCAGGTCTATGCGTAGATGTTATATGCACGAGTAGAGCACAAAGGAGTTGTGGGCGTGGGTATATACATATTGCTTGCCATCACTAGTTGATTCTTGATTCAGCTGTATTGTTGGATGAAGCGGCCCAGACCGACATTACGCGTACGCTTATGCGAGACTGGTTCTACTGACGTGCTTCGCACATAGGTGGCTGGTTGGTGTCAGTTTCTCCAACTTTAGTTGAATCGGATTCAATGAATAGGGCTCTTTCTGAAGATCAAAAAGCAATCACTATACCACATTGTGGTTTTGATGCGTAGGTAAGAACGGTTCTTGCTTAGCCCGTAGCAGCCACGTAAAACTTGCAACAACAAAGTAGAGGATGTCTAACTTGTTTTTGCAGGGCATGTTGTGATGTGATATGTTCAAGACATGATGCTAAATTTTATTGTATGAGATGATCATGTTTTATAACACAGTTATCGGGAACTGGCAGGAGCCATATGGTTGTCGCTTTATTGTATGAAATGCAATCACCATGTAATTGCTTTACTTTTTAACTAAGCGATAGCGATAGTCGTAGAAGCAATAGTTGGCGAGATGACAATGATGCTTCATTGGAGATCAAGGTTTCAAGCCAGTGACAACGGTGATCATGACAGTGCTTTGGAGATGGAGATCAAAGGCACAAGATGATGATGACCATATCATATCACTTATATTGATTGCATGTGATGTTTATCCTTTATGCATCTTATTTTTCTTAGTTCGGCGGTAGCATTATAAGATGATCTCTCACTAAATTTCAAGGTACAAGTGTTCGCCCCGAGTATGCACCATTGCTATAGTTCGTTGTGCCGAGACACCACGTGATGATCGGGTGTGATAAGCTCTACATTCACATACAACGGGTGCAAGCCAGTTTTGCACATGCAAAATACTCGGGTTAAACGTGACGAGCCTAGCATATGCAGATATGGCATCAGAACACTGAGACCGAAAGGTCGAGCATGAATCATATAGTAGATATGATCAACATAGTGATGTTCACCATTGAAAACTACTCCATCTCACGTGATGATCAGACATGGTTTAGTTGATATGGATCACGTGATCACTTAGATGATTAGAGAGATGTCTATCTAAGTGGGAGTTCTTAATTAATTTGATTAATTGAACTTCAATTTATCATGAACTTAGTACCTTAGAGTATTTTGCATGTCTATGTTGTCGTATATAGATGGCCCATGCTGTTGTTCCTTTGAATTTTAATGCGTTCCTAGAGAAAGCTAAGTTGAAAGATGATGGTAGCAACTAAACGGACTGGGTCCGTAACTTGAGGATTATCCTCATTGCTGCACAGAAGAATTACGTCCTGGAAGCACCGCTAGGTGACAAACCCGCTGCAGGAGCAACGCCAGATGTTGTGAACACCTGGCAGAGCAAAGCTGATGACTACTCGATAGTTCGGTGTGCCATGCTTTACGGCTTAGAACAGGGATTTCAATGATGTTTTGAACATCATGGAGCATATGAGATGTTTCAGGAGCTGAAGTTAATATTTCAAGCAAATGCCCGGATTGAGAGATATGAACTCCCCAATAAGTTATACGGCTGAAAAATGGAGGAGAATAGTTCTGTCAGTGAACATATACTCAAAATGTCTGGGTACCACAACCACTTGACTCAGATGGGAGTTAGTCTTCCTGATGATAGTGTCATTGACATAGTTCTTCAATCAGTACCACCAAGCTACAAGAGCTTCATGATGAACTATAATATGCAAGAGATGGATAAGACGATTCCTGAGATCTTCCCAATTCTAAAGGCTGCAGAGGTAGAAATCAAGAAGGAGCATCAAGTGTTGATGGTCAACAAGACCAGCAGTTTCAAAAAAAGGGTAAATGGAAGAAGGGGAACTTCAAGAAGAATAGCAAGCCAGTTGTTGCTCAAGTGAAGAAACCCAAGTCTGGACCTAAGCCTGAGACTGAGTGCTTCTACTTCAAAGGGACTGGTCACTGGAAGCGGAACTGCCCCAAGTATTTGGCGGAGAAGAAGGATGGCAAAGTGAAAGGTATATTTGATATACATGTTATTGATGTGTACCTTACTAATGCTCGCAGTAGCGCTTGGGTATTTTATACTGGTTTTGTTGCTAATATTTGCAACTCGAAACATGGGCTACAGATTAAGCAAAGATTAGCTAAGGACGAGGTGACGATGCACGTGGGAAATGGTTCCAAAGTCGATGTGATCGCCGTCGGCACGCTACCTCTACATCTACCTTCGGGAATAGTTTTAGACCTAAATAATTGTTATTTGGTGCCAGCGTTGAGCATGAACATTATATCTGGATCTTGTTTGATGCGAGACAGTTATTCATTTAAATCAGAGAATAATGGTTGTTCTATTTATATGAGTAATATCTTTTATGGTCATGCACCCTTGATGAGTGGTCTATTTTTACTAAATCTTGATAGTAGTGATACACATGTTCATAGTATTGAAGCCAAAAGATGCAGAGTTGATAATGATAGTGCAACTTATTTCTGGCACTGCCGTTTGGGTCATATTGGTGTAAAGCGCATGAAGAAACTCCATACTGATGGACTTCTGGAATCACTTGATTATGAATCACTTGGTAATTGCGAACCATGCCTCATGGGCAAGATGACTAAAACTCCATTGTCTGGAACAATGGAGCGAGAAACAGAGTTACTGGAAATCATACATACTGATGTATATGGTCCAATGAACATTGAGGCTCGCGGCGGATATCGTTATTTTCTCACCTTCACAGATGATTTGAGCTGATATGGGTATATCTACTTAATGAAACATTAGTCTAAAACATTTGAAAACTTCAAAGAATTTTAGAGTGAAGTGGAAAATCATCGTATCAAGAAAATAAAGTTTCTAGGATATGATCGTGGAGGAGAATATTTGAGTTACGAGTTTGGTCTTCATTTGAAACAATGCGGAATAGTTTCGCAACTCACGCCTCCCGAAACACCACAGCGTATTGGTGTATCCGAATGTCGTAATTGTACTTTACTAGATATGGTGTGATCAATGATGTCTCTTACTTATGTACTGCTATCGTTTTGGGGTTATGCTTTAGAGACGGCTGCATTCACGTTAAAGAGGGCACCGTCTAAATCCATTAAGACGACACCTGATGAACTGTGGTTTGGCAAGAAACCCAAGTTGTCTTTTCTTAAAGTTTTGGGATGCTATCCTTATGTGAAAAAAGCTTCAACCTGATAAGCTCGAACCCAAATCGGAGAAATGTGTCTTCATAGCATCCAAAGGAGACTGTTGGGCACACCTTCTATCACATATCCGAAGGCAATACATTCGTTGCGAAGAATGTATCCTTTCTAGAGAAGGAGTTTCTCTCGAAAGAAGTGAGTGGGAGGAAAGTAGAACTTGATGAGGTAATTGTACCTCCTCCCTTATTGGAAAGTAGTTCATCACTGAAATCAGTTCCAGTGATTCCTACACCAGTAAGTGAGGAAGCTAATGATGATCATGAAACTTCTGATCAAGTTACTACCGAACCTCGTAGGTCAACCAGAGTAACATCCTCACTAGAGTGGTATGGTAATCCTGTTCTGGAGGTCATGTTACTTGACGTTGATGAGCCTACGAATTATGAGGAAGAGACGATGAGCCCAATTCCGCAAAATGGCTTGAGGCCATGAAATCTGAGATGGGATCCATGTATGAGAACAAAGTATGGACTTTGGTTGACTTTCCCGATGAGAGGCAGGCCATATAGAACAAATGGATCTTCAAGAAGAAGACTGACGCCGACGGTAATGTTACTGTCTACAAGGTTCGACTTTTGGCAAAAGGTTTTCGACAAGTTCAAGGAGATGACTAAGATGAGACCTTCTCACCCGTAACGATGCTTAAGTCTATTCGAATAATGTTAGCAATTGCCGCATTTCATGATTATGAAATTTGGCAAATGGATGTCAAAACTGCATTCCTTAATTGATATCTTAAAGAAGACTTGTATATGACGCAACCAGAAGGTTTTGTCGATCCAAAAGGTGCTAAAAAAGTGTGCAAGCTCCAGCGATCCATTTATGGACTGTTGCAAGCCTCTCAGAGTTGGAATATATGTTTTGATTGTGTGATCAAAGCATATGGTTTTATACAGACTTTTGGAGAAGCATGTATTTACAAGAAAGTGAGTGGGAGCTATGTAGCATTTCTGATATTATATGTAGATGCCATATTGTTAATCGGAAATGATACTGAATTTCTGAATAGCATAAAAGGATACTTGAATATGAATTTTTCAATGAAAGACCTCGGTGAAGCTGCTTATATATTGGGCATCAAGATCTATAGAGATAGATCAAGACGCTTAATTGGACTTTCACAAAGCACATAGCTTGATAAAGTTTTGAAGAAGTTCAAAATGGATCAGGCAAAGAAAGGGTTCTTGCCTGTGTTACAAGGTGTGAAGTTGAGTCAGACTCAATGCCCGACCACTACAGAAGAGAGAGAAAATGAAAGTCATTCCCTATGCTTCAGCCATAGGTTCTATCATGTATGCAATGCTGTGTACCAGACCTGATGTGTGCCTTGCTATTAGTTTAGCAGGCAGGTACCAAAGTAATCCAGGAGTGGATCACTGGACAACGGTCAAGAACATCCTGAAATACCTGAAAAGGACTAAGGATATGTTTCTCGTATATGAAGGTGACAAAGAGCTCATCATAAACGGTTACATTGATGCAAGCCTTGACACTGATCGGATGACTCTAAGTAACAAACCGGATATGTGTTTTTACTAAATGGTGGAGCTGTCAGGTGGTGCAGTTCAAAGCAGAGCGTCGTGGCAGGATCTACATGTGAAGCAGATTACATAGCTGCTTCGGAAGCAGCAAATGAAGGAGTCTGGGTGAAGGAGTTCATATTCGATCTAGCTGTCATACCTAGTGCATCGGGTCCAATGAAAATCTTTTGTGACAACACTGGTGCAATTGCCTTGGCAAAGAAATCCAGAATTCACAAGATAACCAAGCACATCAAGAGACGCTTCAATTCCATCCGCGATCAAGTCAATGAGGGAGACATAGAGATTTGCAAGATACGTACGGATCTGAATATTGCAGACACGAGCAAAACATGATCAGCACCAAGACTCCATGGGTGTTAGAATCATTACAATGTAATCTAGATTATTGACTCTAGTGCAAGTGGGAGACTGAAGGAAATATGCCCTAGAGGCAATAATACAGTTGTTATTTATATTTCCTTATATCATGATAAATTTTTATTATTCATGCTAGAATTGTATTAACCGAAAACTTAGTACACGTGTGAATACATAGAATGTCACTAGTATGCCTCTACTAGACTAGCTCGTTGAATCAATGATGGTTATGTTTCCTAACCATAGACATGAGTTGTCATTTGATTAACGGGATCACATCATAAGATAATGATGTGATTGACTGGACCCATCCGTTAACTTCTCACGATGATCGTTTAGTTTGTTGCTATTGCTTTCTCCATAACTTATGCATGTTCCTATGACTATGAGATCGTGCAACTCCCGAATACCGGAGGAACACTTAGTGTGCTATCAAATGTCACAACGTAACTGGGTGACTATAGAGATGCTCTACATGTGTCTCTGATGGTGTTTGTTGAGTTGGCATAGATCGTGATTAGGATTTGTCACTCCGACTATCGGAGAGGTATCTCTGGGCCCTCTCGGTAATGCACATCACTATAAGCCTTGAAAGCAATGTGAATAATGAGTTAGTTACGGGATGATGCATTACGGAATGAGTAAAGTGACTTGCCAGTAACGAGATTAAACTAGGTATTGAGATACCGATGATTGAATCTCGGGCAAGTAACATACCGATGACAAAGGGAACAACGTATATCGTTATGCGGTTTGACCAACAAAGATCTTCATAGAATATGTGGGATCCAATATGAACATCTAGGTTACATTATTGGTTATTGACCGGAGACGTGTCTCGGTCATGTCTACGTAGTTCTCGAACCCGTAGGGTCCGCACGCTTAACGTTCGCTGATGATCGGTATTATGAGTTTATGTGTTTTGGTGTACCGAAGATAGTTCGGAGTCCCGGATGTGATAACGGACATGACAAGGAGTCTCAAAATGGTCGAGACATAAAGATTGATATATTGGACGGCTATATTCAGACACTGGAAGTGTTCCGGGTGATTTCGGAGAATATCTGAGTGCCCGAGGTTTACTAGAACCCCCCGGGGAACTAATGGGCCACATGGGCCTTAGTTGAGAGAGAGGGCCGGCCAAGGTAGGGACGCACGCCACTCCCCCTCTAGTCAGAATTGGACTAGGGAATGGGGCGGTAGCCCCCTTTCCTTCTCCCTTCTCGTATCCTTCCTCCCCCCTTCCTCTTCCTAGTTGGACTAGGAAAGGGGGAGCCCTACTACTACCAGGAGGAGGACTCCTCCCCTCCTTGGCATGCCCCAAGGGCCGTCCGGCCTCCCCCTTACTCCTTTATATACGGGGGCAGGGGGGCACCCTAGAACACACAAGTTGATCATTGATCCCTTAGCCGTGTGCGGTGCCCCCTCCACCATAATCCACCTCGGTCATATCGTCATAGTTCTTAGGCAAAGACCTGCGCCGGTAGCTTCATCATCATCGTCATCATGTCGTCGTGCTGACGAAGCTCTCCCTCGACACTCAACTGGATCGAGAGTTCGTGGGACGTCATCGAGCCGAACGTGTGCAGATCCTGGAGGTGCCGTACTTTCGGTAGTAGGATCAGTCGGATCGTGAAGACGTACGACTACATCAACCGCGTTGTCATAACACTTCCGCTTACGGTCTACGAGGGTACGTGGACAACACTCTTCCCCTCTCGTTGCTATGCATCACCATAATAGATCTTGCGTGTGCGTAGGATTTTTTTTGAAATTACTGCATTCCCCAACACTTGGTAGGTGCTCCGGCATGGTGGAGTACGATGGCAATGGATAGGGTGGAGGACGGCGGCAATGGATGGGGTGGCAGACGGAGGAGGCTGGTGTTGTGATAGTGTTCCAGCGCGAACGGTGTATGAATGGGAAAATGGAGGGAAAGGTACAGGGAACCATGTTTTTGGGACGCGCTTGTCTGAAATATGGGAATGTTACGAACATAGGCCCCATTTAAAATTTGGACGTCTCATCTGTTGGGGATAGGACTGTAATCTCGCATCTTGCCAATATTCGCCCAGAGCGATTTCGGGCGAGGAGAGGGTGTTTTGGCGCCCACGGTTGGCGCCCATGGTGTATGAACGGGGTTGACAGGTAGGGCGGTTGTGTCACGTCTGAGTGACATTACAAACCTGCTCCTATTGAAAATATTTCCCTACATCAATTTTGGCCGAGTCGGGTTTGTTTTGCCGTGCACCGTGTATGAATGGGGAAATGGAGGGAGAGACAGAGGTCTTTCGGATGAGCCTGAATCAAATGTGTTTTCCACCCATGTTTGGCACCCACTATGTTGGAATGGGCTCAGAGGTGGTCGTGTCACTTCTAATTGAAGTTACGAACCTACCCTTATTGAGAGCAGTGGAAATTGGGCCGATGGATTGTCCGTGTAAGGGGTAGACAGTAATTTCCATCTCCCAAACACTAGCGTCGGGCAGGAGACATGGGAGTGAACATTTTGCCGCTTCTTTCGAATTTTGGAACAATAAGCATTCACGTTTACCCTGACAGCTAAATTCGAATCCATTTTGTATTATTATACGAATCTTTATAAATCATTTTATGTGTTTTTATATATCGTCAAAAGCACGACAAAGATGTATTCCACAGTCATATATGAATACGATTTACAAATACCGATACTCGAATTCAGAAGCTAGAATCTAGTTTATGGTAAATTCGAATATTTGAAACCACTTTATGTCCAACTCAAGTGTCAAACGCTGCATAATGTGTACTCCCATTTAGATATGTACACAAGTGATGTATCAAGATTCAAATACCGAGTCAATCATCCAACAATGTACAAAACTAACAGATATATAAACACTTATAGAGTATATGGATCAATAATATCAACTAACATACATAAGCCGGGCTACTGTACTTTTTTGCTAGAAGAGCATCCTTTTTTAGCAAAGCTAGTACAACATCTTGGCTCTTTTAGATGCGTGCCACTTAAGGACCATCTATACTACTATTATTGTTGAATGCACATTCAGCCCAATTAGCATATTGGTAGGTCTCGGACAACAATAAAAATGAAATGTCTCAGTGTCTTATTAATTAATATAGACTTGTGCTAAAACAATTACAAACCAAAAAACGAAAAACAATTGTTACATGATCTCTAAAACAAATGCTTTGATCGATTACATGAACAAACAATACAAAGGTTATTCAATGATGGAAAGAACATTTTACCTATGATTTACCAATTGGGAATTTAATTTCTTTTTTTCCTTCAGGACCTTCACAAGGCGGTCAGTCTCAGCTTGCTTCGTTTTGAAATCCACCAAATACTAATGATTATCTTGAGTACTGCTTGTGATTGTGTGATACGTCTCCAACATATCTACTTTTCCTAACGCATTTCCTCTTGTTTTGGTCTCTAATTTAAATGATTTGAATGAAACCAACCCCGGACTGATGCTGTTTTTAGCAGAACTACCATGGTGTTGTTTTTGTGCACAAATAAAAGTTCTCGGAAAGGAACAAAACTTTGTGAGGAATTTTTATATAATATATAAGAATTTCTGGAGCCAAGACCTACCGTAGAGGGGCCCCAGGGTGGGCACAACCCACCAGGGCGTGCCCCCCTCTCCTGGCGCACCCAGGTGGGTTGTCCCCTCTTGGTGGCCCCGCAGACCCTGATTCCGACCCTATAAAATTCTATTTTTAGAGAAAAAAATCAGGGAGAAAGAATTATCGCGATCCACGAGATGAAGCCGTCGCCAAGCCCTGTTCTTCCTCGGGAGGGCAGATCTGGAGTCCGTTTGGGGCTCTAGAGAAGGGGATCTTTGTTCTTCGTCATCAGCGTCCCTTATCCATCGCCAATTCCATGATGCTCACCACTGGGAGTGAGTAATTCCTTCGTAGGCTCGCTGGTCGGTGTGGAGTTGGTTGAGATTCATTATGTAATTGAGTTAGTTTGTTAGGGCTTGATCCCTAGTATCCACTATGTTCTTAGATTGATGTTGCTATGACTTTGCTATGCTTAATGCATGTCAATTTGGGCTCGGCTGCCATGACTTCAGATCTGAAAAGTTTACGTTATCACCATTATATTCATGTTCTATGTCCGATCATGCAAGTTATAGTCACCTACTACGTGTTATGATCCCGTAACCCCGGAGTAACAATAAGAGGGACTTCTTTCGGTGATTACTATAGTTTGAGGGGTTCATGTATTCACTATATGTTAATGCTTTGTTACGGTTCTCTATGAAAAGGAGGCCTTAATATCCCTTAGTTTCCAATATGGACCCCGTTGCCACGGGAGTATAGGACAAAAGATGTCATGCAAGTTCATAAGCACATATGACTATTTACGGAATACATGCATATATTATATTGATCAATTGGAGCTAGTGTCGTATTGCCCTAGGTTATAACTGTCTCGTGATGAATATCATCCAACAAGTCACTGGTCGAATGCCTATGAATTTTACCATATTGTTTCTGCTAAGTTACTACTGCTATCATCACTGTTACACTTGCTACCAAATTACTGCTATCACTTTTACTGTTACTACTGCTGCTGCTACGACTATCAAAACTATCAAACTACTTTGCTATATATCACTTTGCTGTAGATAATTAATCTCCTGGTGTGTTTGAATTGACAACTCAGCTGCTAATACCTTCAAATATTATTTGGCTCCCTTTGTGTTGAATCTATAAATTTGGGTTGAATATGTTACCCTCGGAAACTGTTGCGATCCCCTATACTTGTGGGTTATCAAGACCTTTTTCTGGCACTGTTGCCGAGGAGCATAGCTATATTTGTTGATTCACTTGGGATTATTATCACATCATCACTATGAAGAAACTGAAGGATGCTAAGACTAAGATATTTCCCTCAAAGGCGAGGGGAGGTAAGGAACTGACATCCAGTTCTGCTTTAGTTTCACCTTCTGTTATAAGTACACTTGCAACACCACCACATGCTATTACTTCTGATATGTCGCAAGTTATTGATGATGCTACTTCTGCTTTAGATAAAGCTTATGATGGTGCTAATCCCTTGCTTAATGATGATGTCCCAATTGGTGAATTTCTTGATAAACAAATTGCTTGAGCTATACAACATGATGTTGTTGAGTCTGATGATGAGCTTGAAACTGAATCTCCTGAAACACCTACTAGAACTAGCCTTCCTAGATATGAATTTCCTAAGGTATCTAAAGGTTATGTTATGAGTGAAGAAACAACTAGAAATATTCTTGCTTGCAATGATAGAGATGATCTAGAAAAATTACTATGCAAGTATAAAGAAAAATCTATGAATGCTAGAATGAAATGTAATCCTAAGTTTGATACTTCAAATATATTTATTGATGATAAGGATTATGAATTCTCTGTCGACCCAGAGTAAATTACTTTGGTCGAATCTGGTCCTTTCCTGGTTATGAAACATAAACTGTTGTGGCACATCTTACTAAGTTGAATGACATAGCTACCCTTTTTACTCATGGTGAGAAAACTTGCTATTACTTTATTCTCAAATTATTTCTTCGTGGGTTTGTCACGGCAGATGTCCTCGTGAAAGGACTTAGTCATGGAGCCATCGCTACGTGTTAGCTTAAAGGGGTTAAACCGGACAAGGGGACATGAGGGGTTTTATACTAGTTCGGCACCTTCGATGAAGGTAAAAGCCTACGTCTAGTTGTGATTGGTATTGCTAGGGTTTCGATGACCAGGGAGCGAATCCGCTTTGTCTGGCTCTCGAGTTGTTGTCTGTTGTCCTCAAACCGCGGTCGGGTCATCCCTTCATGTACATAGGTTGACGCCCGCCGGTTTACAGAGTCCCGAGGCCGGATCATAGATGTGTCCGGCTCGGTCTCTATTCCTCTAACTTACAATACAAGTTACATGACAAAGTCGGTTTACATCTACAGGCTTTAACCCACCCGCCTTTGGGCCTTGGGCCTTCATAAAGCGCCACCATCTTCACATCTTCATGGGCTTCTATCTTCATGGAGCTAACCCGGCCACTCCTAGCTGGTTTACCTCTAGTAATCATCTCCCCAACATTAGGCCCCAGATTGATTTGAACTTGTTCATGTCAATCTTCAATACTTAGAAAAATTCTTGCCCTCTCACCTTTATATAAATCTGGTAAACCGCCGTGATGTCATCCTTTAAATCCGTAGTAAACCGCCCTGACGTCATCTATTCGTTGAAGCGGAAGATTCCCTTCATTAATGAATATCCAACTACGAGGCGACATCCTTATTAACTATCCATTTTGAGCTCCTCGATTCCCGCACTTGTCGCTTATCGCTTCACCCTATAAATAGGACCACGGGCCCTTCCCCTTTTCCCCTTCGTCTCCTTCACTTCTTCTTCCTCCTTGCGACATCTCTGCCCCTGAGCGCCGCCACCGTCACCGAGCTTCACCTCCGTCTCTCCGCCGACTGTTGCATCAACCTGGTTGCACCAGAGAACCGCGGCATACCTCCGCTGCTTCAACAGCCACTGTAAGTCCCTTCCTTTCTCCGTTGTAGATCTATCTAGCGTTTCCTCGTTCGTCGAAGTTCATCGAGACTTCGGCGCTGTTCTTCCCTTGTTTCTTCTTAGTCCATGGATAAAAATTTCAAACCTGATGTATTCCACGTAATGACTTATGTTCTGTTACCAAAACAAACCTTTATGCGCATAAGACACTGATCCGGTCCCTTGTTAACTACTTCGAGATCAACCTTTTAGGTCTAAATCCTTTTATTTTCCTGTCTTACGGTAGATCCAAAATTTCACTGCAACCTTATGAAATATGATTTTACCTTACTTAGTCATTCTTGCCTTAGATCTGTATCCTCTTTACCATATAGGCGATTTACCTTTGTAAAAGCAATCTGTCATATACCATTAGCCCTCTGGTGAACCGGAGGATCCCCATCCTGAAGCCACCTTTGATGAGCCACCCCCTCAAGAGCACAATATTGACGAACAACCAGAAACTGATTCTGCTATGCCTAATACTGAACCAGCAGATCCAATCCAGGCTAGTCCGGTGAGAGCTACTGACACTCCACCATCACCCGTAAAAACTACTGGAGGCCAAGGAGACGATGTTATCATTACCGGCATGGGCCACAACTCTCTTGGCCATCCTGTAATCTTGGCCAAACATAGTGCTAAGGAAGAGCGTGCTGACATGGAGAAGGGTAAATGGAGCACTGATTTGTCAAGCTACGCCCATCTCAGTGCTGAAGAACTCCACTCCGGTTTTTTAAACCGTCTACACTCAAAGTGTGACTATGAAGCCGGTTTGGTGAACCTGATGAAGGAACGCTATGAGGTATTTTCATCACCTTTCATTTATTGATTCCAAAGTCTAAACATCAGCCCAAGTAGCCCCCAAGGGCCGGTTTATAATGTTAATCATAAACCTCGACTTTGTAATATCTTAATCCTTGCATGCTGATCCTCAATACGTCAAGTCCTCAGTAAAAACGAAACCAATATTTTATCATTTTATTCATGTAGTTTTCATCGGTGTAGCCCCCAAGGGCCGGTTTAGCTTTGCGAGGGAAACCGGGTCTTGAATCAATGCACCAGTTTTGAACATATGTACATTAGCCCCCAAGTGTTAAGGATGATGCTTGCATTATACTTGAGACTTGTGAAAGATTTGTTGATAATAGAGCAAATAGGCATTAGCCCCCAAGTACGAAGTGCATAACTTGTTATACGCTTGGTACTTAGAAAATACATATCCCATTGTTGATATATCTTCGCCGTTGCAGGCCGAGCTGAGTAAGAGGGATGATCAAACCGCTGATCTTCAAGAGAACATAAAGTCTCAACAAGCAGAAGCTTCCAAATCCAAATAGGAGCTGACCAATGCCCTGGCAACTATGGAGAAGTTGAAAAAACCTTCAAAAAGGAGCGTGCTGATTGGGAAACAGAAAAGGCCGGTTTAACCTGGAAAGCCGAGGATGCAGAAGCAGCCCTGAGGCCAGTGGTAGACGAACTGACCAGCTTGAAGTGGTAGATTGATGCCATGACGTCCGCTGTGTTTGGTAAGTACCTCCTTATTCCGTTTGTCTAATTCATAAGATCTTATGATTGACCGGTTTATGGATACTAAACCGTGATAGGCACCTGCATTGCTCATCTGGGCTCTGACATGCGGATGAAGCTTAAAGCGGCGTACACCTTAATGGAACAGCTATATTCTAGATCCTAGCGTGCTATTTGCACTACAACATATAACAAGACGGCGCCATCGTTGATAAAGGAAACACTTGAGAAGCTGGCCATGCTACCTGCCCGGATCACCGAACTGAAGAGAGCAGCTGCAAGATCAGGAGCGCTGACCACGCTAATCTGGGCCAAGGCATGGATTCTGGATCTTGAACCGGCAGACATCATCAAAGGATATCCTGGCATGAAGGAAGACGGCTCAGACTTCAATAATGACAATCTATGAAGGCTGACAAAGGAGATGCGGCCAATAGCAAGCAAACTGGTGGAGGACACAGATTTATCTCACTTCCAACCGGTTTAAAATGCTGAGGGAAAGAGACAGCCCGCTGTGATCCATGAAGTTGAAGAGCTTGTGCCTCCAATCCATAAGCATACTTACACTCCTGACATTGACCCCTCCAGCCTTATCCATGAAGAGGCCGTGTTTCAAGCTTTAACCGGAATCGATTGGTCAACGGTTGATTTCCAGCGTCTGGGGAGGGATGAAGAGGAGGTGAATGCACAAGATGACCCTCAATCGTCAAGCCGTCCTAATGAAGCATCCTAAATCGGCGACCGGTTTATCAGCTACAGTCTGCCACTGCTTGAAACAATTGTTCAATTTGGGTCGTTTTGAAGCTCCTTGTAATAGGATAGTAAAAACACCTTTATCTGCCCTGCCATCGAGCATGCTTGTGTTGCTTGATATTTTGAAAACTTTTTCCACTTTTGGGGATCTATTTATGCATAGTCCATTATACTTTTGTGTTCCTGCATATAAGAACTTGAAAGCATCCTAGTGGTTTACCACTAGACGGGTCATGATGCCCAAAAGACATACATAACTTGGATGGATAACCAAGATTTATATTAACCAGATAAAATAAATAATATATGTGACATACCTCGTTGTCTGACCAACTGCTTGTATGGTAAAGGTGAAAAAACACCAATCCGGAGTGTTGTCAACTCCTTGCCCTCTTGCGGTTCATATAGAAACCATATTGGGCTATAATAGCCGCATAATGTTGGTGACATCTAGTCAAAAACCAGACCGGAAGAATATACTACCAATTTAAAACTGATCATGTACTAACAACTAAGTGTTGAAAGTCATGCCGGGTTGTAAAGAACATCGGTTTATCAGAAAATATTCATAAATCCCTTATCATAAAAAACAGCAAAGACAAGAAATATGCAAGGCTTTTTACGGGTTGCCAGGCCCTAAATCGAGGCTTTTCATGGGCTGCCAGGCCGCTGAGTTAAACCATTTTGCAAAGCCTATTAAGATGGACCTCAATCTTTAACCAATCATCGTTTTAACTTTGACAAGTTTAGGGTCCATGGGATTCACTTATCAAATGTTCGATGGGTCATACCAGGTTTACCTGGATGGAGTGGCTTACTTAAAGAGGCAGGATAACCCGAGGTTTTAGGTGAATACACCTAGCTTCCAAGCCTGGCTTTATAGCCTATTACAAGGGTTCAAGCTCATTGTTCTTTGAGAAGCAAGGAGCCCCTAGGTAATATGTGAGCTATGCTTAGTGGTTACCTATGTTTGAACTGTGCTTAATGCAACAGATTCTCTTTGGCTCCACATAATTTCCTTTTGGCTTAAAGCCTATCAAGAGGTGTAGCTATGGTGTGAAGACAACCAAGCCCCCTAGTGATATCCCTTTTTGGTTTTAAACCGATCAAGAGGTGTAGCTATGGTTCGGATACGACCAAGCCCCCTAGTGATTTTCTTTATATCTGTGTGGCCGTAGAGTCCAGTTTATCAAAACTCCGCTTTGTCAGTAGAAGCTCTTGTAGCCTCACACATGATGTAAAAAGAACACAGACCCCGCTTTATTCGGTGCTCTGGTTTATTATATAATATATACATTGTCATAAATATGTACATAAGAAGAGCCTGTGGCTCAAGTATAGTAAGGCCGAAGAAGAGCTATATTCCATGGCCACTTGGTCTCGTCCTCCGATTTACGTGAGTCTTTGTGCTCTCGAACATCAATGAGGTAGTGACCCGTTGTGCAGATTCTTGCTGACCACAAAAGGTCCTTCCCAAGGTGGGGATAACTTGTGCATATCAGTCTGATCCTGTATGAGCCTGAGCACCAGATCGCCCTCTTGAAAAGTTCTGGTCTTAACCCGGCGACTGTGATAACGTCGGAGATCTTGTTGATAAATCACCGAACGTGCTGCTGCGAGATCACGCTCCTCATCTAACAGGTCCAGTGAGTCCTCACGTGCCTTCTCATTATCAGCTTCAACATAAGCAGCCACACGGGGCGAGTTGTGACGGATGTCACTAGGAAGAACCGCCTCTGCTCCATAAACCATGAAGAAAGGTGTGTAACCCGTAGATCTGTTAGGTGTGGTGTTGATGCTCCATAACACAGATGGCAACTCCTCCACCCAGCAACCCGGTGTCCGCTTTAAAGGAACCATAAGCCGGGGTTTAATACCTCGCAAGATTTCTTGATTTGCCCTCTCCGCTTGACCATTAGATTGGGGGTGAGCCACTGATGCTACATCAAGCCGGATGTGCTCACGTTCGCAAAATTCCTCCATCTCACCCTTTTACAGATTAGTACCATTGTCGGTTATAATACTGTGTGGAAAGCCAAACCATAATATCACCTTTTTGATGAACTGAACTGCCGTGGCTGCATCACAATTACTGACTGGCTCTGCTTCTACCCATTTGGTAAACTTGTCAAATGCCACTAATAGGTGAGTCTTTTTGTCCTTGGATCTCTTAAAGGGTCCAACCATATCAAGACCCCAAGTTGCAAACGGCCAAGTGATTGGAATCATTCTCAACTCCTATGCCGGAACATGAGCGCGTCGTGCAAATTTTTGACAGCCGTCACACCTTTTGACTAAATCCTCAGCATCAGCTAATAGAAACCATGACGAAAAGAAACCATCGAGCTTTCAACCAATAGAAACCATGACGAAAAGCCTTAGCTACCAAGGATTTTGAACCGGTGTGGTGACCACAATCTCCTTCCTGGATTTCTTGAAAAATATCACAACCCTCTTGAGGAGATACACAATGTTGAATTTCCCCTGTGACGATGTAACGATGTAACTCCCCATTGATTATGGTCATTGACTTGGAATGCCGGATTATCTGCCGGGCCGAGGTTTCATCCTCCGGTAACTCGCCCCGGTTCATGTAAGCGAGGTACGGGATTGTCCAACACGGTATAACATGCAAAGCTGCCACCAATTAAGCCTCCGGGTCAGGAATAGCCAACTGCTCCTCTGTTGGTATCTTGACCGACGAATTATGCAGTACGTTGAGGAAGACATTTGGCGGGACCGGTTTATGATGAGAGCCAAGGTGTCTTAAAGCGTCCGCCGCTTCATTCTTTCGCCGGTCTATATGGTCAACTTGATAACCCTTGAAATGACCAACCACTATGTCCACCTCTCGTCGATATGCAACCATGAGTGGGTCCTTAGAATCCCAAGTGCCAGATACCTGTTGAGCTACCAGGTTCGAGTCACCGAAGCACTTAATTCATCTCGTTAGCCATCCAAAGACCATGAAGTAGGGCCTCGTACTCAGCTGCATTGTTAGTACAAGGGAACATTAAGCGGAGAACATAACAAAACTTGTCACCTCGCAGGGAAGTTAATATAACTCCAGCCCCGAGCCTTCCAATTGCCTGGATCCATCAAAGTGAATAGTCCAATATGTGTTATCTGGCTTTTTCTCTGGTACCTGCAACTCTGTCCAATCATTGATGAAGTACACAAGTTCTTTCGATTTGATTGTTGTGTGAGGTGTATACTTGAGCCCGTGAGGTCCAAGGTCAACAACCCACTTGGCAATCCAACCAGTTGCTTCTCTGTTTTGAATGATATCTCCCAGAGGGGCTGAACTTACCACTGTGATAGGATGACCCTGAAAATATTGTTTGAGCTTCCGGCTTGCCATAAATACCCCCATACACCAGCTTCTGCCAATGTGGATACCTCTGCTTTGATTCTAGAAGTACCTCACTTATATAATAAGCCGGCCGTTGAACCGGATATTCCTTTCCAGCCTCCTTGCGCTCCACAACAATAGCCACACTAACTGCCCTGGCATTAGCAGCCACATATAGCAGTAAAGGCTCTTTATCGATCGGAGCTGTAAGCACAGGCGGTTCAGCTAACTGCCTCTTCAGATCCTCAAACGCTTTATCAGCCGCCTCGCTCCACACAAAGTCATCCATTTTCTTTAACATCTTGTATAAAGGGATAGCTTTCTCCCCGAGATGACTAATAAACCAGCTCAAAGCCGCAATCTTGCCGGCTAAACGTTGAACGTCATTGATACAAACCGGTTTAGCCAAAGACGTGATTGCTGAAATTTTTTCTGGATTAGCCTCAATGCCCCTGTTTAATACCAGAAAACCCAATAGTTTGCTTCCCGGGACACCAAAGACACATTTGTCTGGATTGAGCATCATCTTGTAAACCCGGAGGTTATCAAAGGTTTCTCTCAGGTCATCTACCATTGTTTCCTCTTTCCTGGACTTTATCACAATATCATCCACATATGCATGAACATTGCGCCCAATCTGCTTATGAAGACAATTCTGAACACAGTGTTGATAAGTCACCTAGGCACTCTTGAGCCCAAAGGGCATGTAGACATAGCAGAATGCTCCAAAGGGAGTTATAAAAGCTGTATTCTCCTGGTCCTTAACTGCCATTTTGATCTGATGATAACCAGAATAAGCATCCAAAAAACACAAGCGGTCACAACCCGCCGTAGCATCAATAATCTGGTCAATACGAGGGAGGGCGAAGGGATCTGCTGGGCAAGCCTTGTTCAACTCTGTGTAGTCCACACACATACGGCAAGTGTTGTTTTTCTTGAGAACCAGCACCGGATTAGCCAACCACTCCGGGTGAAAGACCTCCATTATAAACCCTGTGGTCAACAACCGAGCTACCTCTTCACCAATAGCCTTGCGCCTTTCTTCGTTGAAGCGACGGAGAAACTGTCTGACCGGTTTAAACTTAGGATCAATATTAAGTGTGTGCTTAGCGAGTTCCCTCGGTACACCTGGCATGTCAGAAGACTTCCATGAAAAGATGTCCCGGTTCTCACAGATGAACTCGATGAGCGTGCTTTCCTATTTGGGATCCAGGTTAGCGTTGATGCTGAACTGCTTGGATGAATCGCCAGGAACAAAATCAACCATCTTAGTGTCTGTGGCCGATTTAAACTTCAACGCCGGATCATGCTCCGTAGTTGGCTTTTTCAAAGAAGTCATGTCTGCCAGATCAACTTTATCCTTATAAAACTTCAGCTCTACCGTGGCACAAACCGACTCAGCATAAGCTGCATCACCTTCCTCACATTTCAAAGTGATCTTCCTGCTCCCATGTACTGTGATGGTCCCCTTATGACCTGGCATCTTAAGCTGCAGGTAAACATAACACGACCATGCCATGAACTTGGCATAAGTCGGTCGCCCAAACAGGGCGTGATACGGACTCTTGATTTTCACCACCTCAAAAGTCAATGTTTCTGACCTTGAATCATGATCATCTCCAAAGGCCACCTCTCAATGGTTTAAGATTCTTATCTGTCAACCCCATACGGCGGAAGGTATCATAGTGAAGAATATTGATACTGCTTCCCCCATCCATGAGCACCTTGGTGAACTTGTACCCCCAAACTTGAGGTGCCACCACTAAGGACAAATGGCCCGGATTGTCAACCCAGGGTGGGTGATCCTCTCTACTCCATAAAATGGGTTGCTCAGACCAACACAAATACTGAGGCACAACCGGTTCAACAGAGTTCGCGGCCCTCTTGTGAAGCTTTTGATCACACTTACATAAGCTAGTGGTGAAGACATGATACTGCCCACTATTTAACTATTTCGGATTGCTATGATAACCTGACTGCTGCTGCTGCTGATTCCCCTGATGGTTATAACCTCCCTGGTTGCCCTGGTTCCCTTGATTGCTATGTCCAGCTTGATTGCCCTAAAATCCTAAACCGGAGCTGCCACCTCCATAACCCGGCCCATGAAAACCACCTCCTGTACCACCGGGTGGGCCATTGTCGTATGAAACATATTGGAGTTCTTGAATTGTCGCATGATATAACAATCCTTCCAAAGATGTGACACTAGCTTCTCCTTTGATCCATGCTTTGGACACGGTTGATTTAACATGCGCTCCAGATTGGGGCCTGAACCTCCGCCCCTCTGGGGTTGATTGCCCTTACAATGCTGACCGTTATCCTGAGCATTGGTGTTAGCCACAAAGTCCAAACTATTGTCGGCCTTGCGCTTACCATTATTCCCATGACCTTCCGGTTTATGCTGCTGTCCCTTGGTGTTGCCGTTTTTCTTTCCTTTCCCCAGTTTGTCCTCCTCTGAGTTAGGGTCTTTGGTATTATCTGAATCAACATATTTAACCAAAGAGGCCATAAGCATTGACATATCATTGCAGTGGCGTTTGAGCCTTCCTAACTTCTGTTTGAGCGGCAGAAAATGACAATTGCCTTCCAACGTTAACACTGCGGTATCTGCATTGATGTGATCCGGCGAATGCAGAATATCTGAGACCCGCTTCACCCAATGGGTTGTAGACTCCCCATCCTCTTGAACACAAGTGGCCAGGTCCACAATTGACATAGGCTGTTTACAAGGATCCTTAAAATTCTGGATAAACCGGTGCTTTAATTCGGCCCATGATCCACAGAGTTAGCTGGCAAGCTCTTTAACCAAGTACGAGCTGTCCCCTCCAACATCATGGTGAAGTATTTAGCACACATCGCTTCATCCACATCTAACATCTCCATTGCCATCTCATAACTTTCAACCCAAGACTCTGGTTGCAAATCGACGGTGTAACTGGGAACTTTACGAGGGCCTTTAAAGTCCTTGGGCAGTCGCACGTTACGTTAAGCGGGGGTGAGACACGGCACCCCTAAGGAACTGAAGACCACACCTGGCTCCATTGAAGTGGTAGGGTAAACCGGAGTAGGTTGATGAGCTCCATGCAGAGCTGCTAACTCGGCCTCTTGATGTGCACGACCATGATCCACCACATCCTGCGCATTAGCAACTCCATCTGTCGGGTTGTGCCCTCGCGGTGAGTTACGGCGACGTGCACTGCTTGACACAGCCGATTCATCCTCAACGA
>NC_041384.1:313648353-313664651 GCF_002162155.2 Triticum dicoccoides
GGGAATGAATCCTCTCACGACTATGCGAATAAGCCTGCTGCTGGTTTAAAGCTATTTGAAGGAGCTCTCTGGCCCGTCATGCCTCAATCGCAACATGTGACTCGCCGTCGGTTGGGAGGGCTGCCAATCCCGAAGCGGCGGACACAATGTTGTCCAACGGGTTGGAGTAATGCCCCTTGGGCGTCGGAACATACTCCAGCACAATGTTGCTTTGATGAGGCGGGTCCATCATGCACGGCTGAACCGGCACTCCTGTTCCCGGCGCCTCCGTTCGGTTTAACACTGGCTAGTTACTAGTTCCTGCTCCTGGCGTATTGAAGAGATTTCTTGGCTCATAACCCGGCGGGAGATGCGACCGATATCTTCTTCTCATGACTTCGTCTGAGGCATTCTGATCCAGCCTAAGCCGGTAGGCCTGAGCTTCCAACTCGCCCGTTCCGTAGCCATCCTAGCATTCTCTGCTGCTAGGTCTGCTTTAGCCTGACTTATCTGATCTTTCACCTTTGCAATCTCCGCATTGTGCTAGTCCCGGGCTGCTGCGTCCACCTCCGCGGCCATCAATGTTTCCAAAGTGTCGAACAAATTAGGTAGAACTTGAGCCGGAGGCGGCGCAGAGCCCCTTGCTCCCGCTGGCGTTGCTGTTGCTGAACCAGACAGCATTGCCGCGGCGGTTGATGAGTGGGGTGCCGATTGTGTACCGGCCATGAAGATAGCGACCCGGTTTGGCAGATCGAGTGAGTCCGGAATACTGTTTCCATCGGAACCTCCGCTAATCCGGCCGTCCAGCAACTGATATAGCGATTCGGTCTCTCCAGTTGAAGACTCGTCGTTAGAGCAGACAACGGTTTCTCCATCAGATGCCGGTCCATCCTCATATTCCGCTCCATGGATGACACCTACAAACACGTGCCTTGTTGCAGGCTGAACCTGGGAAGGGCTTGCACGCTGAGCCGTCCCGATGATGTAGGCGCAGGTGTCTAGCTCAGTGCCCGGTTCACCGATCTCGCTGATGAAGACGTGAATCCCACCAAAGGGGACCCGGTACCCGTATTCGATTGAACCGGCCTCGGGACCCCATCCTGTATCGTCGATGTAGAGCTTGCCGCGACGACTCTTTGTCATCCGGCCCACAGCGTATCCCTTGAGTCCATCAAAGCTTCCCTTCAAGAAGTCGAAACCATCGTGCGATAGCCCCACGTCGGGCACCAACCGTCATGGGTTTGTCACAGCAGATGTCCTCGTGAAAGGACTTAGTCGTGGAGCCATCGCTACGGGTTAGCTTAAAGGGGTTAAACCAGACAAGGGGACATGAGGGGTTTTATACTAGTTCGGCCCCTTCGATGAAGGCAAAAGCCTACATCTAGTTGTGATTCATATTTCTAGGGTTTCGATGACCAGGGAGCGAATCCGCTTTGCCTGGCTCTCGAGTTGTTGTCTGTTGTCCTCAAACCGCGGTCGGGTCGTCCCTTTATATACATAGGTTGACACCTGCCGGTTTACAGAGTCCCGAGGCGGGATCATAGATGTGTCCGTCTAGGTCTCTATTCCTCTAACTTACAATACATTTTACATGACAAAGTCGGTTTACATCTACAGGCTTTAACCCGCCTTTGGGCCTTGGGCCTTCGTAAAGCGCCATCATCTTCACATCTTCATGGGCTTCTATCTTCATGGAGCTAACCCAGCCACTCCTAGCCGGTTTACCTCCAGTAATCATATCCCCAACAATTTCCTTTCTCATTAAAGGGTGATGCTAAAGCTTGGTACAATACTCTTGCTCCTGGTTGTGTGCGTAGTCCCCACGATATGATTTATTACTTCTCTGAAAAATATTTTCCTACTCATAAGAAACAAGCTGCCTTATAGGAAATATTTAACTTTGTGCAAATTAAAGAAGAGAGTCTCCCACAAGATTGGGGGAGGCTTTGTCAATTACTCAATGCTTTGCCTAATCATCCACTTAAGAAAAATGAAATACTTGATATCTTCTAAAATGGACTAACCGATGCTTCTAGGGACTTCCTAGATAGTTGTGCTGGTTGTGTTTCCAGGGAACAAACTATTGGACAAGCTGAAGAATTATTGAAAAACATATTGAAAAATTATGATGATTGGACTATTCTTGAACCACCACCTAAACCCACTCCAAAGAACAGGGGTATATTATATCTCAGTCCTGAAGATATGCAATAGGCAAAGAAATCTATGAAGGAAAAAGGTATTAAAGCTGAGGATGTTAAAAATTTAACTCCTATTGAAGAAATACATGGGCTTAATACACCACCACTGCCTAAGGTGGTAGAGGTAAATTCTATTATGAAGTTCAATGATAATGTTAATCCTCACAATATGCATCCTAGCCAATGCCTCTATGAGTTTGAAAATTATATTAGAAAACAAGATCACTTCAATGCAAATGTTATGAAACAATTGAAATACAATTCTTATATGATCGCTCGCTTGAGTGACATGTTATTTATAGAATATCAAATGATGTTAGAGGTGTTGGAAAGCATGCTTCTATGGTTCAAAATCAGTTAGAACAAGTTGGTAAATCTCAAAGAGAGTTTCTTAATGAAATGAATATTGACACTACAAAAAAACACACTTCCGTGATGATACGTGTTTGTCACAGTAGGTCGCGTTTTCTGTCATGCATGTACATCCATGACAAATTTATGACAGAATCAAGATAGTCATACATGTGCTGTCCTAGAAGTGTTCCATGACATTACCAAAATTATCATCATGGAAGTGTCCACTTCCATGACGATAAATCACGTGTCACAGAAGTGCTTCCGTCAAGGGTGACCGACACGTGGAATCCACCGTAACGGAACGCCGTTAAGCTATCGGGTCCGGTTTTGGATCCGATAACCCGTTAACAGCCCCTACCAATGGGGATTTTCCACGTGTAAAATCATCATTGGCTATAGGAAACACGTGCTGGCTCATCGTTGGGACAGATGTCAACCACTCATTGGACGGAAGGCGCCTATGATACATCGATACGTGGCACGGCCCAACAGAGGCCCATTCCTATGAAAAGGTCGGCCCGTTTGACTTGGTCAAAAGCTGGGGGGCCGGCCCATGGAAAGCCTGTTAACGGCCTGTTCGACTATAGTCCATTTACAGCCCGCTAACCCAAGGCCCGTTACGCCCTATCCGAATTAGGCCCAGTAGCGTCATCTGGGCCATCCAATATGATTCCGTCCTATTTTCACTTCTGGCCCATGTATGGCCCATGACATCTTTCGGCCCATATGAGGCCTATGTAACTCTTGGCCTACTAACGGCCCGTGGTGAAACTGGCCTGTAATGAACAGTGTATCACTTTACACCCATTAACGGCCCGTAATGAACAGTGTATCACTTTACACCCATTAATGGCCCGTGGTGAAACTGGCCCGTAATGAACAGTGTATAACTTTATACCCATTAACGGCCCATTATTCCGTTGGGCCGTTTCCAGCCCATGTTATCTTTCGGCCTTCTCAGAACCCATTTATTCTTGGGCTCATTTCCAGCATTCGTTTACTTACAGCCCGTTACTGTCATTTTCTGCTTGTGGGCCAAATTCAGCCCGTGGTTATAGTCGGCCCGTTTTGTGGTCTGTTAATACATTGGGCCGATTCCATAGCGGCATCAAATATGGCCTATTAACGATGGCCCGTTATGGTCGGCCTATGAACAGACGATTCCAACTCTAGCCCGTTTACGACCGTAATGCGGTCTGTGTGGCCCATGTTTGGCCAATCGATTATACGGCCCGTATAAGGCCCATTGATAATACGGCCTGCAGAAGGCCCATTGTTTCTACGGCCCGTAGAAGGCCCATTGTTTGTACGGCCCGTAGAAGGCCCACTATTTCTACGACCAGTAGGAGGCCCAGTTCACTACAGTAAATATTAGCCCATGGTTATTGTGGCCTAGTTTTAAAAATAGGTTATTGCAGCCACTAGCTAAACGCGGAAAAAGAACTGCAATGACTACAAGCAAACAAATAAACAAGACAACAAGGAAATAAATAAGCAAGCAACTAATGCTAGGCTATCACGGCTATTACACATATTACATCCACTGGGCATCAAAGTTTGCCACTAGTGCAAATATAGGGAACAAAGCAGCATATCATATACACTGGTTGTCAAAGTTGGCGACTAGCGCAAATAAACGCCGCAGCAAAACAAATCCAGAACTGAAACCACTTCAGAAGATCTCAAGAAACAATATCGTGGGTACCCATAATGCTGGCAAGATGCTTACATGGCTTATTAACTTTCTTTTGTTTGGCGCTTAAATCCTCCAGCGCTTGCTGTTGCACCAGAAAATATGCATCTAAATTTTGCAGGGACTTCCTCAGTCCTTCAGCTTCCTGTCGCAGCACATCTAATCGATGTCTTTCAACTTGAAGTTGAGACTCAAGAAGACGAACTGATTCAGGCAGCGAGTTCGAAAAGCTTGTGCCAGCAGTAGTGGCCGATAACTCGAACACTACATCAAGACAGGACTTTTGGGTTCCCTCACTATCGTCAATATAGTTTTTATCAGCTTTCTTGGAGACCAACAGGGACGTCTCACTATCTTGAACCTTATCTGCATTACTTCCTTTACCACTGGATAACGCGGTACTGTTCTCCAATATTTTGTCCGCATTCTAAAAGAGAAACAAGCAGACACATCACATGTTTATCATGTTGTATATGAAACTCATTTTGGTAAATGAGTTAAGTATTAAAGTGGATAGGATAACAACATGAAACAAACATATATCTATGTACCATGGTCACTTTATGGTCTATATCATTCTAGTTTTTGTTGCCAAATAAAGATAGAGACACAGTTCAAAAATATTTGTTCAAGACAAAGCAGAATAGATAGAATATAAGTGTGGGTAACTATAGAGAAATAACAACACTTGTAATGTGCATGACATGAGAACATAACTTTTTATTCAATTGAAACTGAAATCAACATAGAGCAGGTTACAACAGCAAACCAGTTAAAGAAACAGGTTTAAAACATACCTGTTGCGCCATTGGAGTTTCAATTCCATCCTTCAAATTTGAAAATAGTTGGTATGAGTAAATACAGTCATGCAAGAGCAAAGGAATATGAACCATAGCTACAGAACCTGACCTGAGAACAAATCTTCTTCTCCTTTAAGCGTTGAGTTGGGATTCAGAGTGGTGGTCCTCGTGCTTTGGGCACTGCAGTTCCCTTCCTAACTGCTCGTGTTTGGGTGCTATGTGGTGGAGACGGTGCCGTGTTAACTGGAACTGGGTTACTATCTGTCGGGGTTGGGGTTAGAAGGGGTGTAGCTGGTTCTCTGTCCAACTGGGTAGGGGTACAATCTGCGAAAGTCTGGGTTATGTGTGGTGGATCTGGTCCTTGGGCAATGTCGGTGGGAACGACACCTATGGATCACAAGAATCCCTATGATGGTCGCGGGGCGCGGGGTCGTGAGAAGAGCGGACCAAACAGATAGCACACGGTTCGTTTATCCAGGTTCGGGCCGCGAGGATGCGTAAAACCCTACTCTTGCTTTGGTGGACTGTATATCTGTGTTCTTGAGCTAGCTATGGGGCGTGAGGAGCTCCAAAAAGCCGAATCCTCCTCCTGGTCTCGTCGGGCCTCCTTTTATAGGAAAAGGGGTGGCCGCAGTGGCACACAGGAGGTGGAAAGGGAACAGTGATGCAAGGTTATTCCTCACATTACATGACAAGGTGCATTTAATGCGTCCTGCTTAGGTGTCCTTGCTTTATCGGGGACGGGGGAGAGACCTGTCTCGTCCGTCGCCGCTCCCTCTCGTGTCGACACGCGCCCTGCCAGTGGCGCCCGCGGTGCCATGTAGGCAGGCAGGCAGCTGAGGTGGCGCAGTGGTGGGTCTCCAGGAAGATCCGCATGCCACCACGCAGGTGCCTGCCCAGCTGGTTGGGTCGGCAGCTGCATGCGAACGACGGTGGAGGTTTGACTGTCGTGGGCCTGATGGTGGCCCTACGGGTGTTCTTGGCAAGGGCCTTGCTGGGGCCCCGGCAAGGGTCTTGTCGTGGCACCTGCTGTCATCCCCGGCAAGGCTCTTGCCGGGGGCCTTGTGGTCCTCCTTGGCTGGGATCCCGCCAAGGATCATCATCTTCTAAAGGGTGTATCTGATCTTGAATGCCTTCACTAAGATCTGCATGCCACCACGGGGATGTCTCCCGACTCCTTGCCCCCTGGGGGCAGTGGACTCAAGGGTGACTGACTCCGTAGGTGTGCGGCGAGCTGCCATGGCAAGGGTCTTGCCGGGTTTGCTAAAACTGCCTACCGGCAAGGATCTTGCCAGGGGGGATCCGCTTTGTCCCCTTTGCTCTTCGTGGTCTTGGTCTTGGCGTCGTTCTGCTTCTCCTGAGCTTTGGCCTTACCTTGGCTCACCTCCCTTGCCTTGCTTAGTGTGGTGGTGCCCGTGGCTCCGACTGCCCGTGCACAGTTATAGGGGTACAAAAAGTGTACCCCTCTTTTTGTACACCGACAGGAGCCCCCGGGCCTGGGCCACACGTAAGCGCAATCTCGTCGTTGGGCTAGGCCCAAAAATAGTGCGCGGGCAGGCGGGGCGGTTTTTACCGCGGTAAGTTTCTTCGCGCGCTGTACTTCCCATGCTTCCCGCGCGTGGCGCGGCGTGGGGAGGCATGTGTGACATGGGCGGCATGCGTGGGGCTGAGCTCTACATGCATGCGTCACGTCGTAGTAAAGGGGGCGGTTCGCGCCCTTCCCATAAACGGAGGGAGGCGTGGAGGCACGGCCCATTTACTGAACGGGGCCGAGGCGTGGTCTTCAAGACATTCACTCCCTACAATCACGGGGTGGGGACAGGTCGCCTCACCCGTCGCCTCGGTCCTGCACGCCTGCCACGTGGCTCTCATGCGCTTTGGGTGGCGAACGGTGGAGGTGGGAAACCGGGCCGCCGCGGGCTGGGTCGGCGGGTCGGTCCCAGTTCCCTGCGCCTTCTGCTTCTTGATTGGTTGAGCGGGGCGGCCGAGCCCCCACCCCGTTCCTTTATAAAGAGCGGGAGGGGGGGTGTCCCGCATTCCTTCATCTCCTCCTTCCTTCAGCTTCTGCTCCCCTCTTCCATCCGCCATGGAGAGAGGGAATCCTGGTCCTTCAACGGTGGTGGCGAGGGTCGCCGCTCGACAACGCGTCCCTCCTTCTCCTGCACCAGCGGTGGCAGAGCCAGCCGCGAGGGGAAGGGGGAGGGGGCGAGGCCGCGGGCGAGGCCGAGGCGCTCGGGGAAGAGGAGGACGGGGCGACGCGCCGGCCTCGCCTCTGTCAGCAGTTCCTCCCCCCATGGAGGTCCACGCGTTGGGGATGACCATTTGCGAGTTCTTCGTCAGGCTGCGCCGGCCGCCTCGCCGTTGCCTTCGTCTCCTGACTCCATTCGCGCGGGAGATGGAGCTGGATCCGCCGGAGTCGTTGTGGCTGCACATGTGCGGCTGCGGGATCAGTGGCATGCGGGCCCGCGTCGACTTCCCCGCCCCTCACATGATGTATCTCCGTCGGGGATGGAAGACGTTTGCCCATATCCACCGCTTGACGGAGGGGCTCACTCTCCTTTTTAAGCTGATGGAGGGTGGCCTTCTCTCCGTCAAGGTCTTTGGGTGCTTTGGGACCCATGCAAGGTGCTGCGTGGAGAGCTCTTCTGATAGTGAAGACTCCTCCTCGGGCGGGAGTGAAGAGGAGGATAGCGGCAGCGACAACGAGGGTAGTTGGCGGCAGGATGACGGGTCCGATTAGGTGTCGGGTGCCGCTCCGTGCGGCACTGGCGACCCCATCATCTGCGTCGCCGGCTCCCTGAACTTCTCGGGGTCGTCTCCTTGGGCGGCTGGCGTTGGGAGGCTGCGGAAGAGGAAGAGGGCGGGCGGCAAGGCCGTCAAGTCGGAGTACGCGGGCACCGACGCCTTCGACGCGTGCTGACGTCCTGCCGCCTCATCTTCGACCTCTCCTTCCGGTGCCGCCACCACCATCCAGCCTTTGGACGGCTACCAAGATGTTCTCTTGGTGTCTTCTGCCACCTGTAGCTCGCTTAGGCGCTCCTTTTGTCCCTTTCGCCTCCTTGACCTGCCTCCTGAGGAGAGGGATAAGAAAGGGATTACAGGCACCTTATCTCATTTTAGTTTGTAAGCCTTCGGGCCTTTGTTGAATTTAAAACTTGTGATCCCATCATTCATTTTCTTCATTCCCTATGGACTGTACCTGAGTGGAATGTTTTTAATGAAAAAGGGATGCTTGCCGGGTCATTTGTTTGCGGGTGGAACCCATGGCAAGGAGTAAATCCTTGATATCTTCAAGATAAACATTTCCTTGCCCGGCAACAGGCCTTGCCATCTCCCCACTTCGCTCGACCTTCCTCACGCCTTTGGCGGAGGCAGGGATGAGGCGGGTTCTGGCTCCTTGTTTCATCCTTTCGTTGCCGCGACTACGACCAAACTTGGCCCCAGGAACGAGCCCTAGGGCCTAGAGTTATGGGAGCATGGTAGCTTAGGGGAAAACAAGGTTTCACATACCTCAGTCGATAATGGAATGCATGATAAGGGATGAAGAACTTATCTGAAGATGCAGCCCTCGGCAACCCTGGTTCGCCGTGGGTGAATCTTTGCTCTTGCAGCCCCCGGCAATGCTGGCTTGCCGGGGGCTAGATGCTGGTCTGTTCATCTTCTTTTCCTCCCCAAGTGGTTTGGCACGGATATCCGTGTGTCCTGTGAACCAAAGAAGACAAAAGAAAGACAAAGAGACGCACACTCGACCTCTAAGCTAGGGGTTAGGCGCCGCTAAGCACTATCAACCCTAACCAAGGACGAGACTTGACCTAGCATGCATGCTATAACTTAGGGCGCCAGTGCTTCATTTATTTATGCTCAGGGTCTGCGCCTGGCTTTGTACAAAGGGTTACATGCATCATCGGCAATGCTTGTACAAAAGGTGGCTTGCTGGGGGGCCCGGCAAGCCGCGCCTCATGGGTAAAACTTGCGAAGATGCTCAATGTTCCAGGAGTTACTCACCGGAACGGCATCTTCGGTCTCCAGGCAGACTGCACCGGGCCTGGTGACTCGTGTTACCCGATAAGGGCCTTCCCACTTTGGCGTTAACTTGTTGGAATTCTTGGCCGATTGAACGCACCGAAGGACAAGGTCACCTTCCTCAAGACTTCGGGCATGAACCTTGCGGCTATGGTAGCGGCGCAAGGTTTGCTGGTAGCGTGCTGCTCTCACAGCCGCCCGAAGACGATCTTCCTCAAGGAGCATTGCGTCATCTTGCCGCAGTTGCTCTTGCTCAAGCTCATCATAAGCGAGCATTCGAGGTGACCCATATATGAGTTCAGTGGGGAGAACTGCTTCCCCCCCGTATATTAGGGCAAAGGGTGTCTGGCCGGTGGCTCGATTTGGCATTGTCCTGATAGTCCAAAGAACCGTCGACAACTCATCAATCCAGCGCCTTCCACTCTTGTGCAACCTATCAAAGGTCTTGGTCCTTAAGCCTCGCAGTACTTTAGCGTTTGCCCTCTCAGCTTGACCATTGCTTTGTGGGTGAGCAACGGAAGCGAAACAGACTTTGCTCCCGAGGTCTTGGATATATTGCATGAAGGTGCGGCTTGTGAACTGTGTGCCGTTGTCGGTGATGACCCTGTTGGGTACACCAAAACGGCAAACTAGTCCCTTGAAGAACTTGACGGCTGACTGAGCTGTGACCTTCCTCACTGCCTCCACCTCCGGCCACTTTGTGAACTTGTCCATTGCAACGTACAAGTACTCAAAGCCCCCGACAGCGCGGGGGAAAGGCCCCAGTATGTCGAGCCCCTAGACCGAGAAGGGCCAGGAGAGTGGAATGGTTTGAAGGGCTTGAGCTGGCTGATGAAGCTTATTTGAATGGAACTGACACGGTTCACACCTGGTGACTAGTGTCATCGCATCCTGGAGGGCGATGGGCCAGAAGAAGCCTTGCCGAAATGCCTTGCCGGCAAGGGCCCTTGACCAGATGTGGGATCCACATATGCCTCCTTGTATCTCCACCAACAGCTCCAGTCCTTCCTCCCGAGGGATACACTTCAATTTCACAACGTTCGGCCTCTTTCTGTATAGGATGTCATCGACGAACTGGTACATGGTAGAGCGACGGGATACTTTTTCCGCTTCTTCCTGCTCTTCAGGTAGTTCCCCTGTTTGGAGGAATCGGACGGTATGCTGTGCCCATGCTGGAGCCTGGGCTCGATGGCGAGGACTAAAGGCATTTCCTCCGCTATGGGAGTGGCTGTCTCAACAGCAAGAACTTGACGCTCCGCTGGAGCTAGCCGTCCCGTGGAGAGTTCAGTGTCCTCGGCAACATCCTTGCCGGCAGTTCCGGGGAGCTCGGCGGGAAAGTACTTGCTGGGTCCTGATTTCCTCCTCTTGTTCTGCTCTATTGATGGATCAACGGATGGTTGAGTTAGCTGGAGCACAAAGGTACCTGGTTCCACAGGTAGCTTGAGGGCAGCGCATTTTGACAGGTAATCGGCGATATCGTTCTCCGCTCAGGGAACGTATTCAGCCTGTATACCATTGAAACACTCTTCCAGCTTTCTCACTTCATCGACGTAGGCCTTCATCAACGGGCTCTGGTAGTCCTTGTTGACTTCCTTGACGACGAGCTGCGAGTCGCCCCTGACGATGAGCTTCTTGATTCTGAGGTCCGCCGCGATCCTAAGACTGGCAGGCAGCCCTTCGTACTCTGTCATATTGTTTGTTGACACCTCCCTGGGGAAGTGCATCTGGATCACGTACTTGAGGTGATCTCCGGTGGGCGCGACAAGCAGTACGCCAGCCCCGACGCCGTGTAAGGAGAAAGCTCCATCAAAGTACATGATCCAACTGCAACTTGCCTCCTTGCCGGGGAGAGCAGTCTCTTGGGCTTCTTCGTCAAGCGTTGCGGTCCATTCTGCAATGAACTCCGCCAGGACTCAGCTCTGAATCGTCGAAGTACTTTCAAACTTGAGGCCAAAGCTGGACAGCTCCAGTGCCCATTCCACAATTCTTCCCGTTGTATCTGGATTGTGCAATATCCGTTGCAGAGGGAGGCGAGTGACGACAGTGATCTCGTGTGCCTGGAAGTAGTGACGCAGCTTCCTCGAGGCCATAAGAAGGCCGAAGAGCAGTTTCTGCATGCCGGAGTACCTTGATCTAGCTCCCTGCAGGAGGGAACTAACAAAGTAGACTGGGTGCTGCATCATTTTGTTCTTCGGTGGCACTTCAACTAGCTGTGTCGTCTCTGCATTGGTGGTGTCGGGCTTGGTCCCTGCCCTTACCTCGTCGTCAACTTCTCTCTGTGCCACTAGTGCAGCGCTGACCACCTGGTTCCTTGCCGCCAGGTATAGCAGCAACGGCTCCTATGGCTTAGGCGCAACTAGTATTGTCGCGGAGGAGAGGTACTCCTTCAAATCTTGCAATGCTGCTTCGGCTTCTGGCGTCCACTCCATCGGGCCCGCCTTTTTCAGGATCTTGAAAAAGGGAAGGGCGCACTCGGCAGACTTGGAAATGAATCTGCTCATGGCGTCGACGCAACCAGCAAGACGACGCACATCCTTGATTCGCTTGGGTGCTTCAATCTGCTCTATAGCTTTGATCTTGTCCGGATTGGCCTCTATCCCACGCTGTGATACAAAGAACCCGAGAAGCTTGCCGGACGGGGCGCCAAAGACGCACTTCTCAGGGTTCGGCTTGAGATTGATCTTGCGCAGGTTTGCAAATGTTTCTTGCAAATCCGGTATGAGGGTTGCCCTGTCCTTTTTTTTGACCACCATGTCATCCATATAAGCTTCCATATTTCTACGGAGCTGGGGTTCAAAACCAATCTGGACCGCCCTTGCAAACGTTGAACAAGCACTCTTTAGCCCGAAAGGCATCCGCATGAAACAATACGTACCACATGGGGTGATGAATGCTGTTTTCTCTTCGTCTTCTCTTGTCATGAAGATCTGGTGGTAGCCGGAGTAGGCATCGAGGAATGACAACAGATCACACCTAGCTGTGGAGTCAACAATCTGGTCGATGCGCGGCAACGGGAAGGGGTCCTTAGGACAAGCCTTATTGATATCTGTGTAATCAATACACAGCCTCCACTTCCCATTAGCCTTGCGCACTACGACCGGATTGGCCAACCATGTTGGATGGAGCACTCCTCTTACCAAACCCGCTGCTTCCAGTTTCCGGATCTCCTCTGTGATGAACTCTTGTCGTTCCAAAGCTTTCTTTCTGACCTTCTTCTTGACGGGCCGCGCATGAGGACAGACAGCAAGGTGGTGCTCAATCACCTCCCAGGGAACGCCGGGGATGTCGGAAGCTTGCCATGCAAACACATCGACATTCGCCCGCAGGAAGGTGACGAGCGCGTCTTCCTATTTGTTGTCAAGGGTGGAGCTTATGGTGAAAGCCCCTCCTGTGCCGTCCTCATTGACAGAAACCTTGTTGGTCCCCGGCGGTATGGCCCTGGGCTTCTTGTTTCCGTCGGTGGAGCTCTCTGGCACGTCCTCGATGGGAGCGCTACACTCCGAAGAGGTGCGCTTGCCGGAGTGGGTGTCCAGGTCTCACCGGTCTTCTTCTCCTTCCCTCCCGGGGTCTCAGCGGCAAGAGCAAGTGCCCTAGTGGCAGCAGCTGCTGCAACTGCTTGCTGGTATAGTTGGTCAGCGCAAATCAGCGCATCTTTTTTATCGGAGGGGATGGTGATGATTGTCACAGGTCCTGGCATCTTCAGGGTGTTGTAGGCATAGTGTGACGCCACCATGAACTTGGCCAGCACTGGGCGGACAAGGATCCCGTTGTAAGGAAAGGGGATCTCGGCAACATCAAACACGATGCTCTCCATCCTGTAGTTCAGATTGCTTCCAAAAGTCACGGGCAGCGTGACCTTTCCCTTAGGTTGGCTTCTTCCTGGGTTGACCCCCTGAAACGTGCTCGTCTCTTCGAGGTCTCCATCAGGAATCTGCAGTTTCTCGATCACGGCAGGCGAGATCAAGTTCAGACCGGCCCCGCCATCGACTAGCATCTTTGTCACCTTGAGGTTGTGTATTGTTGGTGAAACCAACAATGGCAAGCACCCGACCGCAGTAGTGCGATCAGGGTGATCCTCAGTGTCAAAAATGATAGGTGTGCTGGACCACTTCAGCGGCCTTTGGGCATCAAACGACGGCTCTGCCGCTGTAATCTCTCGCGCCTATTGTTTAAGCTGGTGGTGAGAAGTATGCAGTGAGGCGCTGCCGTTGACGCACATGGCCTCTGTAGCTTTCTGAAACTCTTGGTGGCCGGATTCGTCGTCCTCTTCGTGATCGTCGTCTTCTGCCTTTTTGTCACGACCCCGGGCGGGCCTCTCCTGTGGTTTATCCTTGCCACGACGGCCCGCCTGGCCGTCACACTTCTTGCCGGACCCCTTAGCACCGTCTTGGCACTTCTCCTTGTCCCGCCTCTCATATTCAGCCCTCTGCTTCTCAGCGAGGAGCTCAACCTGTCGGCAGTCTTCGAGAGCATGGCCTTTGGTGCGATGGATCTTGCAGTATCGCTTGTCAGAGTTTCCTGGCTTCTCGGCAACCGCCAAGGCCCGGCAGGCGACACATCCGGCAATTTCCTTATCGGGGTCATCGGCCTTGGTTTTCTTTGTGGATCCGGTGTCATCAGATCCCTCGACGGCAAGCACGGCTTTACCTTTGCGCTTCCTATTGTGGCGCCGGCCCTTCTTCGCCGGGGCGGTAGTATCTTCATCTGAGGAGTCGGTTTCCATGCCAGCGTCTTCGCCGGGGTACTTCCTTCCCTCTTCAGCCCGGGCACATCTGTCAGCAAGAACATACAGTTCTGCTACATCTTTCACCTTGTTCATTGCCAGCTCTTTGCGCATCTTGCGATTACGCACGTTCTGATGGAACGCGCTGATGATGGCGGCAGGGTGAACATCAAGGATATTGTACTGTATCTAGCTGAACCTCTGTATATACTTGCGGAGACTCTCGCGTCCCTTCTAGGGAATGACATGCAGGTCGCTCGCTTGGCCATGGGCTTGGTGGCCTCCAATAAAGGCGCCCACAAACTCATGGCACAAATCCGACCAGGAGGAAATAGAGTCTACCGGCAAGTGCATCAACCATGACATGGCATTGGGTTTAAGAGCCAACAGAAAGTAATTCGCAAGCACCTTATCGTCGTGGGCTCCGGCAGCTTGCATCGCAATGGTGTAGATGCTGAGGAACTCGAACGGGTGGGTCTTGCCGCTGTACTTTTCGCCCACGTCAGGTTTGAAGGTGCTGTGAGTGGGCCAGTGGAACTGCCGCAGCTCACGGGTAAAAGCTGGGCAGCCTACCTCGTAAGGTAGGCCTCCAGGGCTCTCCGGTGCTGGGTGGTTCACAGCAGGCCCTGCTCGCATGTCTGACTGGTGGCGCGCTCCGCGCCTGCGCTCGATAGTGGTTCGAGCGTTTTCATGTTCTTGTTCCCGAAGGACTTGGCGCAGTGGGTCCGTGAGTCAGACGACGCTATGGAGATTTCATCGCCCGTAACGTCACGACGGGCTGGCGTCCGCGGTATCGGGCGAGGAGGAGGCGAGTGCACCGTGGTCGCGGCGCCGCCGGCTTTCCTGCCACTGGTGCGTGGGACTCCGTCGGAGCGTCGACCCGGGGGCTCCACCGGACTCGGTTCATCTTTGTTGGCCACCGCAACAAGGCTTCGGATAGTGGCTCTCCATTTGTCGAGTTTCCCCGTAGTGGGAGGAAAATCGAGGAGCAACTGCGCGCGCCAGGGCTTCTGCTGGCGTTGGTGGCAGCGAAACCTGCACGGATCGCGACGCACTTCGACTTCTGACCATGTCAGAAGGAGCTCTATCACGACCCCGCGGTCGCATGCCATCTTCACCAGTGCCTCGGCGAGCGGGCAGGTCTTCTACCTCCCGGGAGTGGCGCTCGGGGCACTTCCCGTGGCGACGCTCGGGGTCTTCGGTGTGATTACGCTGTTCGTCGTGCGCCGCTTGAGAGGAGCGCGCCGTCGGTGCCGGCGTGGGAGTCTTGGAGGCCCTCGCATTGCCTTCGGGTGGGGTGGCAGCGATCTTGGAAGGCCCCGCGCCACCCGCGGAGGGCCTGGCTCCGTCTTTGGATTTGGCGGCGTGCGTCCCGTTACCAGGTGCACGAACATCACCGCCTCCCAAACTCCGGCTGCTGGGACGGTGTTGGTATTTGTGAACGGCGCCTCGGGTCCTTTCTGTGACCGGTCCGCTGCTCGCCCGCGTCGGGACGGGATGTCCGGCTTCCGACGGGCCAACCGCCACCGTCATCTTCTTCTTGGGCGCCATGACGATGAAGAAGCATCGAACTAACTGCTAAAGCCGATTCTCACAACTGCGCCCCCTACCTGGCGCGCCAAAGATGTCGGTGGGAATGGCACCTATGGGATCACAAGAATCCCTACTACGGTTGCGGGGCGCGGGGTCGTGAGAAGAGCGGACCAAACAGATAGCACACGATTCGTTTATCCAGGTTCGGGCCGCGAGGATGCGTAAAACCCTACTCCTGCTTTGCTGGACTGTATATCTGTGTTCTTGAGCTAGCTATGGGGCGTGAGGAGCTCCAAAAAGCTGAATCCTCCTCCTGGTCGCCTCGGACCTCCTTTTATAGGAAAAGGGGTGGCCACAGTGGCACACAGGAGGTGGAAAGGGAACAGTGATGCGAGGTTATCCCTCGCATTACATGACAAGGCACATTTAATGCGTCCTGCTTAGGTGTCCTTGCTTTATCGGGGACGGGGGAGAGACCTGTCTCGTCCGTCGCCACTCCCTCTCGTGTCGACACGCGCCCTGGCCAGCGGCGCCCGCGGTGCCATGTAGGCAGGCAGGCAGCTGAGGTGGCGCAGTGGTGGGTCTCCATGAAGATCGCATGCCGCCACGCAGGTGCCTGCCCAGCTGGTTGGGTCGGCAGCTGCATGCGAACGGCGGTGGAGGTTTGACTGTCGTGGGCCTGATGGTGGCCCTACGGGTGTTCTTGGCAAGGGCCATGCTGTGGCCCCGGCAAGGGTCTTGCCGTGGCGCCTGCTGTCATCCCCGGCAAGGCTCATGCCGGGGGCCTTGTGGTCCTCCTTGGCTAGGATCCCGCCAAGGATCATCATCTTCTAAAGGGTGTATCTGATCTTGAATGCCTTCACAAAGATCTGCATGCCACCACGGGGATGTCTCCCGAATCCTTGCCCCATGGGGGCAGTGGACTCAAGGGTGACTCACTCCGTAGGTGTGGGCAAGCTGCCATGGCAAGGGTCTTGCCGGGTTTGCTA
>NC_041384.1:313664884-313678029 GCF_002162155.2 Triticum dicoccoides
CCGCTTCGTCCCCTTTTCTCTTCGTGGTCTTGATCTTGGTGTCGTTCTGCTTCTCCTGAGCTTCGGCCTTACCTTGGCTCACCTCCCTTTCCTTGCTCAGTGTGGTGGTGCACGTGGCTCCGACTGCCCGTGCACAGTTATAGGGGTACAAAAAGTGTACCCCTCTTTTTGTACACCGACAGGCAAGTACAACTGTGGTTCTATCTGCATCAATTGGTAGCACTATCTTTTCTGAAGACCGTGTTGTTACTCCCTTAGATACTGCTATCATGCTCTCCAATTCAAATGGCTGATAAACAAGAAAAGTAATTGAAAGTATAGACATTGTATGATAGATAGGTGCAATGGACAGTGGGGAATAAAAGAGGGCATGAAATAATTCATATTTATGTTGTCTAACCAAACAGGATAGCATGACAGAATTTCACATATATGATGGCTAACTAAACAGGATAGCATGACACAATTTCACATTATGATGGCTAACTAAAAAAGATGAAAAGACAGTTCAAAATATGAAACTATGTAAACTGGATGACATGACATAACTATATAATGTGTTTATTAAATAGGTTGGCATGGCATAATTCACATACATTCACGGATACAATGCCATAATTCAAAATATGATGACTGTAAACACTAAACAGGATGAGATGATATAACTATATGATGTCTTTATTAAATGGGTTGCCATGCCATAATTCAGATAGATGATGTGTATGTACTATGTAAACATGATGGCATGATATAATTCAAATATATGATTTATATAGTAAGCAAGTAAGAAGATGCCAATCCATGTATGATGTAAAAACTAAGCAATGCAAGACAACATGCATGACATGGGTAATATGTCGGCGTTCTGGGAACGGGGGTCCCCAGACTTGCCTGCTTGCGGCCTGCGGCGTGGCTCAATGGGGGGCCTAGCGCGGCCCATCTTCACCAACACAAACCCAAGACCCTTGCGAGGGGCCAAGCCTCACGGGGCAGACGACGTGGAGCTTCCTCAGGCATGGCCTCGTCAGGCTGGCTCACGAGGAGGCGGAGAGATCAAGGCAGGGTACCTCACGAGATGCCCGTGACGCAAGCCATGACGACCAAGGGCGCCAGGCGGGTGCCAGCCCGCGCAGTGTCCTCCTTTACTCTTTGGTGCAAAGGGGGCAAGCGCAGCCATGGAGTACCGAGGCATCAGGCAAAGGTTGCCATTTCGGTGCAACGAGACCAAGACCATGAGGACTACAAGATGGAGGTCACCGTGGAGCCCAAGACGGCGTCATCACCAGAGCTTTGCGTAGGCGAAGACTACTTTTGTTAGGATAGCTGATACTAGCTGTCCCCCTTCAAATTAGCCCACCATTGTTGGCTCCCTTCCCGCTCGATATTTGGGAAGAGGACCAGGGCCTCTATAAATAGGACCAGCCACCCACAGAGCGAGGGGGGATGGAAGGATAAAAGAAAGGACCAGAGAGAGAGAAAGGTGACTGAACTCCTCCCAGCAGTTCATCGCCCCAGCCAAGAACAGACCCTCGCGAGGCTGTTCTTCCTTGTATTGTTCATCATCATCAGCCCAAGAGGCAATCCACCACACCACACACTGGAGTAGGGTATTACACCACAACGGTGGCCCGAACCAGTATAAACCCTGTGTCTCTTGTGTTGTTCTTTCCTTAGTTTAGATCCTAGCAAGGCAGAGGAGTGCAGGTAGGTAGGAGGCAGAATCTCCGCGCGCACCCCAGTGTTCAAACCTCATGGGTCTGCCGGAACCCGAAATCCGACATTTGGAGCGCCAGGTAGGGGTGCACTGGGATTCGTCTTCCACCACCCCATTCTCCTCCGACCATCACGCCCATGTCTGTCGCTCGTCGGGCCCGCGTCGAGCGCCGGGCCGCACTTGCTTCCCGCGTCGTCCAGACGGCCCCTGTCGGCGGGCGTCCTCGTCGTTCCCCATCACCTGCCGTCAACGCCGCCACCGGCCCAGCAGGGGACGAGCAGCAAGCATCGTCCCAGCATCCGTCCGTGCGGTAGGACGGCCGCACCGCAACTCCCTCGCTCACCCCAGTTGGTTCTTCGTCCCTCCGCGCGCCCATGGAGGCTCGGGCTACACTCATCACGGCAAACGAGATCCTGCGCTACCGTCCCGTCGACGACGTCTACGAAGAATGGCTCGACCGCATCGCCGAGCTTGTCCGCGCCGCAGGGGCTCTCCTGCGCCGTCCGTTCCGCTGCATCGCACCTCGCCCCGCGCGGGCGATGAAGCTCCGGCGGCGCCCCGGCCGCCTCCTCCTCAGGACGGCACCATGGCTCCAAGGCGCGTGGCCCCTGGGCAGAACCCGCTCCGTCAGGCGCCAGCGCGGCAAGAGCAGAGCTGTCAAGAAGTCCCTCGTCCAGCACGTCGCGACCATGCTCCTGCTCCCGCGCGTCAAGACCCCGTGCTGCTCCCAGCTGCAACGCATGGGGACATGCAAGACCAAGCTCCCCGTCATCCAAGGCCTCCCGTGGCCACAGCAGGCTGCCGTGCCTTCACCGCCGAGCTACGCAGCGTTGCGTGGCCCGGCAAGTTAAAGCCAAACTTGCCTCCTCGCTACGACGGCACGGCTGACCCTGCGGAGTTCCTCCATCTCTACGAGTTGGGCATCAAAGCTGCCAACGGAGATGAGAAGGTCATGGCGAACTGGTTCCCCATGGCGCTCAAGGACGGGGCCCGCACCTGGCTCCTAAACCTGGCTCCAGGCACAATCTCCTCCTGGGACGAGATGCGCACCTGCTTCATCGCCAACTTCCAGGGCACTCGCGACCGGCCACCCGCGGTAAGCGACATGCGCCGGATCAAGCAACAGCCCGGGGAGACCCTGCAGAAGCACATCCAGCGCTTCAACAACGCGCGCCTCAAGATTCCCAAGGTGACTAAGGAGGCCATCATCTCGGCCTTCTCCGACGGCGTGCACGACGACAATATGAAGGAGGAGCTGGCGATGCGTGAAGACCTATGCACTTCCTTGGAGCTGTTCAACCTGGCAACCAAGTATGCCAGGGCCGAGGAAGGGCGTGTCTCCCTCCTCGAGCTGCCTGCCGCAGACCCAGAAGAGAAGAAGCCCAAGGCCAAGGATGTGAAGCGCAAGGGGGTTGTCGTGCTCGCGACAGAACTAGACACCAAGCGAGGCAGAGATCAGTCCGAACCTTCCAAGGGCAGCCGGTACTGTGTGTACCTTGACCTCCACACCCACAACACCAACGAATGTCAATAGCACCGAGCCGTGCGAGAAGGAAGGATCGGCCGTCGCCCTGACCGGGGCTACAGTCGAGGAGGAGGAAGGAACGCAGGACGCTGGGAACACCGTGGCCCGCGCCAAGGGTGGAGCGATCAACCTCGCGAGGATCGCTGGCAAGACCCGCCTTGCGAGGGAGGCTGGAGAGATGAGCCTCGCGAGGGAGACTGGAGAGATCAGCCTCGTGAGGATCTCCCGCAAGGCAACGCAGGCCTCCCGCCTTTGCCGGCACAGCCAAGGAGAAACGAGGACCGCCCCCAGGACGAGGGGGCTGGGGGCTTCCAGGAGCCGCGCGCGATCGCCTGCATCCTGGGCGGGGCACAAGCCCCAGCCTCTCAGTTCATCTTCAAGCAGTTCGCCCGCGAAGTGAACACAGTCCTCCTCAGGCTCGAAGCCACGCGCTCTCTCAGGTGGTCGGCATTCGCCATCACGTTCAGCTCAGCAGATTAGCTCAAGTGTGCGGCTACAGCCGGAGTTCTCCCGATGCTTTGCTCCCAGATCGTTAGCAACGTGGTGGTCACCAAGACCCTCATCGATGGTGGGGCAGGGCTCAACGTCCTGTCCGTGGAGACGTTCAACAACCTCCAAGTGCCCTACAGCCAGCTTCAGCCAACCAAGCCTTTCTCCGGTATCACCGACGGCTCCACGGTCCCGATTGGGCAGGTCTGCCTCCCTGTCACCTTCGGGGCATGCAACAACTACCACACCGAGCTCATCGACTTCGACGTCGCTCACATTCGCCTGCCGTACAACGCCATCCTTGGGTACCCAGCGCTGGCCAAGTTCATTGCCATAACTCACCACGGCTACAACGTCCTCAAGATGCCAGGAAGCGGCGGAGTCATCACGGTGCCCTGTGAAGAGAAGGACGCGGTGTGTTCCCTGGAACGAGCCTTTCAGGCCGCGTCACTGGAAGACCCGGATCGTGGAAGCAGGAGGCCTCCCGAGACCGCCCCTAAGAAGAAGAAGACATCGTCCGGCCCGACCACTCAGGAGGCAGGCCCCTCTGGGCCCGCGCCTGCCTAGGGGGAACCTCCTTCCATCGCATAGGAAAGCGCGCCCGGCGCCCTCCTCAGGCAGGGCTCGGGGGCTCTCCCCTGGAGGGCCACCAACCTAGCTAGGGTCACGAGGGAGGCGCTTGGGCACCACATGGAGGCGTGCTTCGAAGCATGTTTCCCTCAAGAAGGAGCAAGACAAGGAGATCCAGACCCTCAGGAGTTCGTCAGCAAGGCCATTCAGGAGCTACAGGAGTCAAGAGTCATGAAAGGCGGCCGCCGCCTACCAGTAGTGTGGTGTGCATGGTGGGCTGCGCGTCTGCATCGACATACCAGGGCTCAACCTAGTCGTCTTTCTGGAGCGCCTCTGGCCCTCGCGAGTGGGGCGCTGCGGAGGCCCACCCCACAGCTACGTCCGCAGGCCTTACGGCTTGCCGAACGCGGCTGACACGTACCAGTGCCTCATGAGGGGCATCATGGAGGCACGAGAGGCCAGGCATTCCGCAGCCCTGGCAGGGATGGAGATGGCCCGCGAGGAGCCGCCAGCGCCTCCGGAGCCTCCCGAGGCCCCTGGGCCTGGGGGCTCGTGAGGATCGGCTCCCGCTGCCCACCGAGCCTGCTACACCAACGCTCCTTCGTCCTCAACATCATCAGGTGACATCTTTCGAGTTTTATTTCCAGCTGGGAGCGCCCCCCCAGGCCTGCATTATTCCCAGGCCGCGTGGGTCCATCCCTGCGGCGTGTATCCCTTTTTTATTCCATGTTGTTAGCTTACCTTGTTGGGGGCGCCCCTCGGGCTGCATGATCCCCAAGCCGCTCCGGCCAGGCCCAGCGGCATGTATCCCATTTGCGTTTATTTCCGATTATGCGTTAGACCCGCCATGCTTGATTATTTGATGCAGGTCCACGACACCTCTTCTTCTCCATGCCGACCACTTGCACGTTAAAGGGGGGGGTACCTGAGCATCGCGACTCAGGGCTCTTACTGGCTCTCCAGCCCTCACCCTCTGGCCTTGTCCATGGCATCGCGACCTGGCATACCAGCGACGGCTGAGACCAGCTCGAGGGCCGGGACCCGAGGACGTAGAGTGCAGACATCTAACCAAATTTGCAGGGACACATCACAAGATAAGGCCCAGTGCCAGGCGCAACCCGCCTAGAGGTAGGGCCCCGTGAGTCCCGCGCTGGCTCATGGGTGCCAGATACACCTCGCCAGGCCCTACCATGCTAGCCACGTGTCAGGGCGGGGTTGTACACGCCCCGGGGGCTCCTCCCAGAGGGGGGCCCCCTCCCACATACTAGTGGAAGCACCATGCTCCGCGCTGGCTGACGACACTGCCGAGGAGCGGCTATGCCCGTACACATACGGTAGCGCTATGCTCCGCGCTAGTGATAAACAACTGAGGGTGGCCCCCGGGCCGCACCAACCTCAGGGAGCCCAGAGCTTAGTGTCTAGCCTCATCGTAATGCCTCCCCTCGGGAGTGCCGCGCGAGGGGGCTGGGCACGGGGGCTGCGCCTGGGTCACACCCAGACGCACGCCGCCCACCCAGGTCCCCCCGGGCCTGGTTCATCGTGCGTTTCTCCCCGAGCGGAGCCAAGGTACGAAGGCTGTTTGAGCGTCAAGGGGGACTCCTGAGCATCGTGACTCAGGAGCCTAACTGGTCACGTAGCCCCTCACTCCATGGCCCCGTCCTGGTTTCCGGTCGAGACCAACGCTGGGTGAGGCACGCGTGCGGCCGGGCTCTGCAGACGTAGAATGGTAGATCCACCCGCACCACACCTTCCTACTTGCTGTTCATGCGTCAAGAGGGACTCCTGAGCATCGCGACTCAGGAGCCTAACTGTTCACGTAGCCCCTCACTCCGTGGCCCCGTCTTGGTTTCCGATCGGGACCAACGCTGGGTGAGGCATGCGCGCGGCCGGTCTCTGCAGACGTAGAACAGTAGACCCACCCACATCACACCTCCCTACTTGTTGTTCGTGCGCCAAGGGGACTCCTGAGCATCGCGACTCAGGAGCCTAACTTGTCACGTGGCCCCTCACTCCTTGGCCCCGTCCTGGTTTCCGGTCGGGACCAACGCTGGGTGAGGCATGCGTGGGGCCGGGCTCTGCCGGCGTAGAACATAAGCAAGTAGGAAGGAAAGGCGCAAATTTCAAGGAATTCAAAAGCAAATATTACAGTCCACACTGTTATCTCAATGCCAAACGCAAGTTTAAACGCCTCCCCAAGGCATGATACATGTGCAGGAATTAAAGGTAGGACAGGAGCCGCGACGGAGTCACTTGTCGGCGGTGGAGCAGCGCGGATCGGGTACGCCTCATGGAGCGGTGGAGTCGGCAGCGCCTTGCTTCGGCTTGGTGCTGAAGGCCCGGAACCTCCCCAGCAGGGCCTCTGCGTGACCCTTCATGGCCTCGGCAGCGGCAGTGGCACGCTCGCCGCTCACTGGCTCCAGCAGGCTATCGAGGTTGACACCGGGATCGCGAAGGTAGATGTGGGTGAGGACCCGCGTCAGTGCTGCAGAAGACAGGACACGCGCCTTGGCCTCGGCCGTGGGGCCAAGGCCAAGGGCGACATCTTCAAGAGCGTGAACCAGGAAGTGAAGCAGCTTGGCGGGGCCTTCCTCGGCGCCAGCCAGTGGGCTCTCCAGGCCGCTGTCGTAAAGCATCCTCAGTGAGGAGCGAGCCCTCGCCTCCATCTCCGTGAAGGCCACGCGGTCCTCGGCGAGAACCAGGGCCTCGTCGTCCAGCTTGGCCTTCCTCTCCCCCAACTCCTGCTCCAGCGCGACTAGGTGGTCGCGGCATTTCTTGAGCTTGACCTCCCTCTCTTGGCGAAGGGTGAGGCTTGAGCCTTCACGCCTTCTTCCAGCTCTTGGCGAAGTCAGATCTCGCTCGCTAGCTGATCCCGCAAATCTTGCAGTTCGCCCTCCAGCACCTTGCAACGTCCACGGACGTCGACCACCTCCCCCAGGGCTGCGTCACGAGCAGCCTTCGCCTCAAGGATGGCCTGCTTCTCCTCGTCGCATGCCGTCGAGGCCTGGACCAGCGCCGCCCGAATCGAAGCATCGGAGCGAACCCATCCTGAAGCTAGCTCCAAGCGCCTGGACACCAAGCGGGGGTCGGCGCCAAGAAGATCCTGCCGCAGTCAGTTCAGCTCAGCAACAGCACGATCCCGAACGGCAGAAGGAGTCGGAGAGACAGCAGCCGGTGGAGTAGGAGGAGAAGGCGGTAGCTCGGCCGCAGCATCCTGAGGCGGAGTCTGCCGCGCCCCGACAGCTGTAGTGGCGGCGGCAGGCAAGAGCACCTCGGGAGCCACTTGGGCCGTGGGGGCTGAGCTCGCACCAGCCGGCTCAGCCAGGCCTCGCGAGGACGACCGGGCAGGAGAAGCCTGTGCGTCACGATCACCCTCCTTCGCAGGCAGAGGCGCTGCCACGGGTGGAACCTCGGGAGCCCCCTTCGGCTTCTTTGCTGCGGGCCAGCCTATCCAAGAAATGCGGACGTCAAGCCTCAGAAGTAGAGCAAGAAATAAAGACAAGAATCGAATGCTTACGGGTCGTCGCCAGTGAGCCCAAGCGGCCTCCGGCCAAATTTGAAGCCTAAAAGCCGGCTGGAAGGGTCAACCTCGGGAAGCTTGGAGGCAGAAGGTGCATCTGCGGTCCGCCCCGGGGCCGGGGCAGACCCGCAGGAGATCAGCCCGGTCCTGTCCTTCTTAGGGATCGGGGGTGAGCTCCCGCCGTCCTGCTCATCGTTGTCCTCGTCGTCGTCTTCGTCATCATCCTCATCGTCATCGCTCGGAGAGAGGCGGAGAACGCGAGACCTGCGCCGGGGGAGGGGAGCCCTCGACTCTCCGTTAGTCGCCTCGGAGCCAGGCCCTTTTCCCCGCTCCCCTCCTTCCTCCTCTTCACTGGAGTTGTCGGAGGGCATGTCCACCGGTTCCTCGGGGGTTTCCATGGGCACGGGCCCGTCCCCGTTGAAGACGGGCATGGACTCCACTACCTGCTCCCAGTCGTCGCGGAGGAACAAGGGCGTAGGAGCACCCGCCAACCTCGCCACATCGCCCCCGACCAGAGACTGGAGGACCGCAGCCAGATCTCCGTCGGCTAAGGCCGCGGGGCTCGGACGGGCCCTCCACATCGGCAGTGAGTACTGCCGAAGCGGAGCCAGCTGGTGCTCCAGGAATTCCCTCAGCAGCGACGCGCCGGTCAGCTTTGCCGCCGCCATATTGGCCGGCCTCAGATCCGCGTCCATCTTCTCCAACATCAGCTTCGCGCGGGGGTCCGTGAGCTCCGCTCGACCCCAATTGCTGGAGCTCGTGGGCTGCTCCATGGGCAAGATCAGCCGAGGGTGGATGCGCCCAGCATCCACCAAGACCCACTTGCTCCTGAAGCCCTCAATCCTTTTCCCCGGGTTCGAAATGGCAATGGCGCCACCGTACGCGACGAAGCTCGCGCACGCGGAAGCAGTACCATGAGAGGTCCGGAGGTAGAAGTAGTGGTGCAGCAAGGCCACTGAGGGCTGCACCCCTACGTGAGCCTCGTAGTAATAGGCAAAGATTGCCAGGAGAAGGACGGAGTTGGGGTGGAGATGCAGGTCTTGTAGCTTATAATGGCGGAGGACAGAGAAGAAGAACTCGGAGAAGGGAGGCACTAGGTCAGCAGCAATGGCACTTACGAAGAGCGGATAGAAGGTGCTCCCTTGACCCTCAGGGGTGGCGGAGCCGGCATTAAACACCTTTGCCCCATTGATGCCCCGCGCCGTCGCCATCCGGCGCAACCAGGCAAGGCTCGCCTCCGACACGTTCGGCGGGTCCAGGGCAGATGAGTACCAAGCTATAGCCGGGGGCTGACGAGGCGCCATGGCTTCCTAGGTCACACAGTCGGAATGGATCTAGAAATTTTGGAGGAAGGAAGGAGAGACGCAAGAAAGGGGATCTGAGCAGCAACCGGGGAAAGCAAGAGGCAAAACCTAGGTGGATGCCGCTCCTTTATCGACTCGCGCGGTTGCTAAGGCGCCCACGTCCAATCAACCGCCACGCGGCACCCAAGGCCGCAAGCTGTTAGGGCCCGCGGCGCTTCGCTCTTGCCCTTCCGCCTCCCTGCACGGCCAAGTCCGGGCGCGCCTTGGGCCCGGGGGCTACTGTCGGCCTTCTGGGAACGGGGGTCCCCAGACTTGCCTGCCTGCGGCCTGCGGCGTCGCTCAAAGGGGGGCCCAGCATGGCCCATCTTCACCAACAGACGACATGGAGCTTCCTCAGGCACGGCCTTGTCAGACTGGCTCACGAGGAGGCGGAGAGATCAAGGAGGGGTACCTCACAAGATGCCCGTGACACAAGCCATGACGACCAAGGGCGCCAGGCGGGTGCCAGCCCGCGCAATGTCCTCCTTTCCTCTTTGGTGCAAAGGGGGCAAGCGCAGCCGCGGAGTACCGAGGCATCAGGCAAAGGTTGCCATTTCGGTGATACGAGACCAAGACCATGAGGACTACAAGACAGAGGTCACCGTGGAGCCCAAGACGGCGTCATCACCAGAGCTTTGCGCAAGCGAAGACTTCTTTTGTCAGGATAGCTGATACTAGCTGTCCCCCTTCAAATTATCCCGCCATTGTTGGCTCCCTTCCCGCTCGATATTTGGAAGAGGACCAGGGCCTCTATAAATAGGACCAGCCACCCATAGAGTGAGGGGGGATGGAAGGATAAAAGAAAGGACCAGAGAGAGAGAGAGAGAAAGGTGACTGAACTCCTCCCAGCAGTTCATCGCCCCAGCCAAGAACAGACCCTCGCGAGGCTGTTCTTGCTTGTATTGTTCATCATCATCAGCCCAAGAGGCAATCCACCACACCACACACATGAGTAGGGTATTACACCACAACGGTGGCCCGAACCAGTATAAACCCTGTGTCTCTTGTGTTGTTCTTTCCCTAGTTTAGATCCTAGCAAGGCGGAGCAGTGCAGGTAGGTAGGAGGCGAAATCTCCGCACGCACCCCAGTGTTCGAACCTCAAGGGTCTGCCGAAACCCGAAATCCGGCATAATATAACCCTGCCAAGTTTGAGCATAGACCTCAGGGGAAAAATAGGATTGGTCATGAGTCTCTGAATCCTCCTCCGAGGAGCTCTCCGTAACCAGCAAGATGTCTGCTTCAGCAGGTAGCATTGTCTTCTCTGAATACCTTGTTTTCACTCCAGATACTTCCATCACCGCTTCAAATGGCTGATGCACAGGAAGAGTAGTTGAATATACAAACGTTGTCGACAAATGGAACACGTAATACAAAAAAATGATAGCATGATATAATTCACATACATGAATGTTGGCTAAACAGCATGGCATTGCATAATTCACATATATAATGCCTTTGCAACAAGATAGCTTTGTATAATTCACATATATAATGTCCTGCAACAAGATGGCAATGCATAATTCACATATATGGTAATTAGACACTGAACAGGTGGCATTCACACAAAGCATGTCTAAACTAATCAAATGACATAGCAATGCGAGACACCATACGCACGATATGAGCAACATAACCCTACCAAGTTAGAGCATACACCTCGGGGGGGGGGGAATAGGACTGGTCATCTGTCTCTGAATCCTCCTCTGAGGAGCTATCCGTAACAAGCGAGATATGCGCTTCGTCAGATATCATAGTCTGCTCTGAAGACCTTGTTTTCACTCCAGAATTTGCCATCACCATGTCAAATGGCTGATGCACACGAAGAGCAGTTGAATGTAATAACATTGTTGACAAATGTAATATGTAACGAAAAAAACGATGGCCTGATATAATTTACATATAAGATGACTGGCTAAGCAGGATGGCATTGCAAAATTCACATATATGATGCCTGGCTAAACAAGATGGCATTGCATAATTCACATAAACGATGAATAAACTAAACAGATGGCACTCGCACAAAGGATGTCTAAACTAAGTAGATGACATATTTGATGTATAAAGTAAGAAATGCAAGATACCATATGCATGATATAACCAACATCCACATGCCAAGTTAGAGCGAAGACCTCAAGGGGTAAATATGAGTTGTCTTCTCCTTCTGAATACCCCTCAGAACAGATATCTTCCTCTCGATTACAATCCGAAATGCGTGGAGGGGGGCTGCCTTTGCGCCTACCATGGAGCGACGTCTGCATGAAATTTTATTGCCACGCACGGCTCGTCTCTTTTGCTCTACATGTTCAGTTCCATTATTTACAATAACTGTCATGCATAGGCATAAAACATAGTGAGATTATGTAAGGAGTGCATGCAGAAATCCAGAGTGATGGTAGCAACATGTGGATACACCCAAAACCAATAATAGCAGGCAGATAATGGCTTCAGTTAAAAAATACAGATAATGGCTTCTTTACTGTTTGTTTCCCACTCAACATGAAACTCATAGTAGACACCGGAGATTAACCAGATAGTAAATAGATACTATTGATAGCGGCCCCGATATGTACCCCACAACCATTTAAAAACTCAAGTTTGACCATTAGTTTGGAGCTGACTCAGAGTCTAATTGGTGAACAGGATGATAAAGTAGCATGTAATATTAAGCGATGCATAACGTAAGCAGACACGAAAGAGTGCGACCTCTCTTGCGGACCAGTGTACTCCTCGAGGTCATCTGCTCGGTTGATGATGGTAGTGCAGTTTTCATGGCTGCCAGTGGCGGGGAAGAAGATCTGAGGCAGCGAAAGACAGTCTGGAGGTCGGATCCCTACTGTGATGTACCCTTCTGTCGTTGGAGCAGCTAAGCTGGGGTCGACGACGGTGCAGCAGGAGCGGGACAAACCACGCAAGGTTTTCTTTGACAACTATCTATAAGAGAAGTAATTCTGTAAGGGCTCATTTGAATTGGAGGATTCCAACAATGCAGGGATAGGAAATAGACAGGAATAGGATAAGAATGCACATGCAAAACAGAGAATTTAGAAACACAGGATTTCTGCCAATCTGGGTGCTTGATTGACAACAATTGGAAGATCACAGGATGCAGAGAAGCATGGTGAGATTAAGTCAAACCACAAGAAAATGTACGGTTATAACGCTATTATGCTAATATCTCTTAGTCTTATGCTTCATGAATAGGAATTTGAAAAGGAGGACAAGTGAAAATTAAAATTCCTTCATTTTTTCTTTCAAGGAGACACTAAAGGAACAAATCTGTGTGCTCAGTGGACAATATATATAACATGTAGAGTAAAAAAGAGATGCAACAAGTGTACAACCTCTTTGGCAAAGCCATGTCGATCTCAGCGTGATTGGGTTGGCCGGTGAGGATGCTCCGGCTGACTTGGCTATCGGACGAGGGGAAGAAGATCTTAGGCGTCTGGAGATGGAGCCCGAGGTACTGCTCCGCTGTGATGGAGGGTTTCGTCGTTGGAGCAACTCCGGTGAGTTGTACGACGTCGAGGCTGAAGCAGGACAAGAGAGACAATGAACAACGTTAACCTGAGTGGAATTCTAATAGCATCTCCAATACATGACGTAAAATACATAAACACAAAGTGCTAGATGTAAAATACATCAGCCGCTCATCTCTGAACTTAACTGTCGAAACTGAATTTAACTATTGAAACTAAACTTAACTGTCGAAACTAAACTTAACTGTCAAAACTGAATTTTGCTGTCGAAACTGAATTTTGCTGTCGAAACTGAACGCACTAGCAAGGTGAGGCTACACGGTAGTAGACTAACCTTTCATCTCTGGTCAGACGATTTTGCAGCCGTTGGATACGAAATCAAGGGCCTGCGGTTCATCTTCAACCTCCACCCCCCTGAGCCAGCCAAACAGCAGCCCCCGCCGCCCGCGGCCAGCGGTGCACCGCCCCGCCTGCCCCGAAAACAATCCCCACCGCCGGTCTGTCGCTGCC